>NC_141080.1:37182558-37402558 GCF_041138505.1 Cibotium barometz | reverse complement strand
AAGATGGGGAGCCAACGCTAGGCCTTTCCCTACTTCTTAACCACCAGGCTGTGACCCCGGTCCCCACCCCCTATTTATTATGATTTAAATAAACTAATGAGGAATGGATTCATGCTAGGGGGGATTGTTTAAGAAGAGAAAAACAAATGAATAATCTAATAATGCATGTTGATAAAGTGCCTTCCCCCCATGAGTCCATTCCTCCTTGTTTTAATTTGAATCATGAGAAATTACAAGGAGGAATATATTCATCACATTGTTTGAGAAGAGAAAAACAAATGAATAATGTAATAATACATATTGATGACAAATGTAATAGCTAGGCACTTCATTTACCAGATTCAGCCTCCCAACTCCAAATTTTACATGCTCCCATCATCCATGATGTGTCAGCATGCCCACGACATGTAGGTTCCAACATGGCATTGTTATGTTGGAAAGAAACCACGTAACCATTGAACATGTCATTTGTACAAAATCCACATAGTGATTTTCAATACGGGTCTATAGCAAGTCTAACATTCACAAGCAAGGTAGCACCCACAAGTATGTAGATATATGATTGTCTTAAACAATGACTTGAATGCATCTAGATTCTACATTTCGTGGCAAGACATAAATGTTGTAAATTTGATTGTCTTGGAGTTGTGGGACGTAATTGGATTCTATAGGTCTTGACATACATCTACATTCAAAAACAACAATTGCCATGTAGAGATAGGCCCACAAGATGTGTAAAGGCCCTGAGTCTTCTAAATCTTGATGAAACATACGCGTTTCCACACCAAAACTGACTTGGTTTGTACATTGACACATAAACGATGGCTTGGTTTATTCATTGAATATTAATAAAGCAATAAAACTAAGGGTGTTTTTACACAATTTGGAAGGAAATAGAAAAGACAAACACTTTGCATTACCCATTTTCCATCATCAGGCAATCTTGTCCATCGCCCATTTCCACCTCTCATCATTAAAAGGAATGGTGTATGCATGTCCATCATTGATTTTGAATAGATTGCTCATCCACCATCGCCCACCATCAAAAGGAAGTGTGTATACCGTCCATCGCCCATTTTCGACCAAATTTCCCGTCCACCATCACACCAATTCCATCGTCCACCATCAAAAGGAAGTGTGTATCCCCATTCATCGCTCATTTCGACCAAATTGGCTATTCACGAGACCACACACCCACGAGTTACAGGAAGTGTGTGCCCCCATATAACCCATTTCTCCCGCTTATCAAAAGAAAGTGTATGGGTTGTGCCCATGAAAAGGAAGTGTGTACACAGCCCAAGTGTTGGGTTGGTTATTGTGTATGTATGGGGGTAAGGAAGTGTGTACACACAGCACAGGCTAAGTCTTGGGTTGGTTGATTGTGTGCGTGTGTGTGTGTGCAGGGAGGCTCGGGGGCAGTGAAGGGCATAACGTATAGCAATGTGAATGTGGTGAACATAAGCAATCCAATTATAATAGATCAGTTCTACTGCGATGCGGGCAAGTGCAAGAACCAGAGCTCGGCTGTGCACGTGTCCGGGGTGACCTACCGCAACATAAGGGGTACCTATAGCAAGAGCAGCCCTCTGCACTTCGCGTGCAGCGACACCGTCCCCTGCACTGCCATCACTGTGGCCCAGGTGGAGCTCCTCCCCCAGCGTGGTTTCTTTGTGGATGAGCCCTTCTGCTGGAACACCTACGGCTCCTCCCAAATGCCCACCATCCCCCCCCTCCATTGCCTCCAAACAGGCCCTCCCCCTCTCTCCCCCAAGGCCCTCAAGCAATCCTCCTCCCAGGATGCTTGCTAAAAAATAACAAGGTTCTCTCTCTCTCTCTCTCTCTCTCTCTCTCTCTCTCTCCCCCCCCCCTCTCACACTCAATCTCCCTCTCACAGTGTGTCTCTCCCCCCCTCTCACACTCAATCTCTCTCTCTCTCCCCCCCTCTCACACTCAATCTCCCTCTCACAGTGTGTCTCTCTCCCTCTCTCTCTCTCTCTCTCACGCGCGCACTCACTCTCACAGAGTCTCTCTCTCACACACATACACACGCACTCACTCTCTCTGTCCCACACACACAGTCTCTCTCTCACTCACAAACACACATTATCATGTGGTCTCTCTCTCTCACTCTCACACACACATACACACACACGCGCGCTTGTGCACACTCTCTCTCTCTCACTTTTTTTTAGTAAAATTCTATCTCCTCCTCTCTCTCTCTCTCTCGCACTTTTTTTTGAAAAATTCTCTCCCACCCCCCCTCTCTCTCTCTCTCTCTCTCTCTCTCTCTTTAGATTGGCTAGTGGAATTACCTTTGGGATGACATGAACCCACCTGGGTTCAAGTCTCTCCATCGATTGGGTGTATAACCCTCTAAGTCGACGTTAAGCAACTCCGTCTCCGTCTCTCACACACACACATATTCTCTCTCTCTCTCTCTCTCTCTCTCTCTCTCTCTCTCTCTCTCTCTCACACACACACATTCTCTCTCTCTCACACATTCTCTCTCCCTTGCGCACACATATTCACTCTCACACACACACATATGCATATACTCTCTCTCTCTCTCTCTCTCTCTCTCTCTCTCTCTCTCTCTCTCACACACACACACACACACATACCCATATACACACACACACACTCTCTCTCTCTCTCATACTTATGCACGCTCACACACATGCACATATCAATAACCTACAAAAGTGTTCATGGCCACCTACAAGTATTGCAATGCACATATCAATAACCTACAAAAGTGCTCATGGCCACCTACAAGTAAGTGCAATACTTGACTCCTATCTCTAACCTAGAATAAACTTCATCTTTGGGACCTTTTCATTCTTTTTGATCTATTATACCATTCACTAAGCGCTGCATGAATCAAGTCTTTGATTCACTGCGTAGGATATAGAAGTTGTGTCCCTTTTCTTGGCTCAGTTCCAATTCCCATCACCACATTTCTTTTTAAGTTATGTCTTGTAATGTGCATTTTTGCTATGATAAATCATATTTTGTTTGATCTAAACATGCTATGTTGTTTTTGCCCGTTTGTTTTCCTATGAAGAGAGAGAGAGAGAGAGAGAGAGAGAGAGAGAGAGAAATGTATTTAAACCGTGTCTTTTCTCAAAGGGTTTGGATTAATGTTTATTTTTAGGTAAGCTTTATTGTATCAATGTGCACCATAAATTTAAAAACTTTTCAATTCAACATCAATATCAAATATACAGCTGAAAGACACCATGAATCAAGTTTATGTAAGTTCCAAATCCCCACATTTACTTGTAATAATCCAACTATAATTCTATCAATAAACGAACCAACGAACACATATGTATGCACATGCACATATAAAGGTGTGTACATCATGTGAGCTCTCTGTCTCTCTCTCTCTCTCTCTCTCTCTCTCTCTCTCTCTCTCTCTCTCTCACACACACACACACACACCCCTACACACATGCATAGACCAACAAACTCACACACACACACACACACCTACACGCATGCATAGAACAACAAACTCACACACATAGACCCACACCACACTCACAAGACACTCACACACACACACACACACCCACACCCACACCCATTGTGTGCGTGTGTGTGTGTGTGTGTGTGTGTGTGCATCCATTTGTCTCAATCCTCCTATACTTATGTCTCTCTCTCTCTCTCTCTCTCTCTCTCTCTCTCTCTCTCTCTCTCTCTCTCATACTAACAAGTCCTTGAATAAGTTGCAAATGGTAAAAAATTTGATAATTTCTTAAAAACACCAACTCACCGTTTATAATCTTTTAGATTCAATTCTATTTACTATGTACAACTCCGTACTTGATTTTCAGAAAACTTTCTATAATCTTTTCAATTCTATTTATTATGTGCAACTCCATGCTTGATTCTAAAAACTAAGTTTAAAAACATCAAATAATTCATATGTTGTTAAATCACTACCATATAATTACCTATACTTTATAATTAAATCCTAGTAAGTGGATTTTTTGAAGTAAACTTTAGAAAAAATGGCTATAAAAAGGTATAACTCCCAAGTTTTTAGCAATAGTAAAATCCTAAAAGTGTTCTTCAAGAAGATACATGTTACATTGACCAAACAAGATTGTCAAACCATATATTTTTTTTCCATGTAAAAAGTTCAATTTAATAGAATTATAGCATAGCATAATGGTTAAACTATACTTTTTAATCCTTCACAAGAACATTATAATTGATTAAACTATACTTTTTAATCATCACAAGGAGTTTCTTTAACCATAAGCAAATATTTTGAATACTTCTTTTACATTTTTCTCAAAGGAATTTAAAAAATTTGAGCAAGGCTTTTTACTATTACAATTTACTTTATAATGTCCAAAATTTGAAAATCAAAGGACGGTGCCTCTCTTCATGGGCCAGAACTTTATGCATGTGATTCCTTGTGACCCGTTGTTGATGTTAATTAAAGCCTTCTACATGAATTCCCTACGTGAGTAGAAATAGTAGGGTTCCCTCCTGGCCTACTATAGGTGATATTTCAAGTCAAATTGGCCTTGGTCTATACATTCCAATTAAACTTTCTTTAGTAGGAAGGGTGTCTAATAATGTTTGCATCATCTAGGATACATTTTTTAAAACCTCTAAGGTGGTTAAAGTGGAATTAGGAGGGAAGGGATCACGAAAATTGGGCTTAAGTTTAGCACCTTTCCTGGGGCATGCTTTATATGTGGAAGGTTTGGTCATATGGCCGAAATTCAACTTTGCTTTTTAAAGCTTCTCAATCCAAGCTATACACAAAAAGTTAATCCAAATCATTGGCTTGCAAAAATTCTAGACAGCTTGCTCAAATCTCTTCCTCACTTCTTCTCTTACCCACAAACACACTCCCCATTTTGTAATGTTTTTACCCCACACCTATTTAATATGACCTTTGAAAACCTTAGCTCAAATGAAAAATTGTAATATCTTTTGGAATCTTCCTCCACCACCTTGGACCTAGCAACATATAAGACCTGGTCCAATTACAACCTTTTCATCAAACCACTTTCACATCGCTTATATCTTTGCTAAGGGAGTCCCCCTCCCCCTATAAAAAGGGGGCATCTATCACCATCAAGAAACACATCTTTCTTCTTTCCTCCTTAGCCCTCAAGCTTACGTTAACCTCCTTCTTCCCAACACTCATGCCATCATAAAGTCCTTAGTCTTTTCCCCATGCCATCATAAAGACCTTAGTCTTCTCCCCATGCTCACTCCCTCACCCTAGCTCTCTAAAAATCTCTACTTATCAACCCATGTGCTAGTGCCTTGGGGGTGTTTTCTCCTCCATGTGGTTCCTACCCAATGCCATTTTAGGTGTGTGTAACTCATCCATGTGTGATTAGTGTATAGCCCACAAATCTCCCTCTCTATGTACTTTGCCTTCAAACATTAATAAGCAAGATTGGGTCTACCTCCACTTGGTTTCCATTGTTGAGTTGATTTTGTGTGTGTGTGTGTGTGTGTGTGTGTGTGTGTGTGTGTGTGTGTGTGTGTGTGTGTGTGTGTGTGTGTGTGTGTGAAGTGGATGCCTTTGTTTTGGTTCTTCCAGTATGCTTCTTTTTAAGATCAAGAATTCTCTAGTGTTTGTCTTTGTGAGTGTGGTTCTCTTGGGAGATGATAGAGGCCACCTTTCAAGAAAATTCCCCTCATAAATTGGTGCCCCCACTAAGGACTATCCTCCAAACCCCTTCAGTTTGCAATTGCTCTATCAATTAGTCCCATCTCAACGCGATGAACCGCCCTAATTTGCCAATTAGGCCAAATCATCCTTATCAATCTATTCCAACCCTATCAATTCATGTGGTTCTAAGCCACAAAGCCAATTTCCACCAACACCTTGCATTTCTCTTTGGGGCAGAGCGGTTGGCAGGAATCAATGCATCACTTGCACCTTGTATTTCTCTTTGGAGTAGAGAGGTTGGTAGAAATCAATACATCACCTGCACCTTTCATTTTTCCCCTCCTCAATGAGCTCACATTTGATGTGTCTCGATTCATCTTGATGTCCTAAAAGTTTTTTTCCACATCTTGTTTCTTATCCTTCTTCATCTTTCCAAAATTCACCTCACTGGCTATCCCCTTCCCAAATTTCCATGGAAAACCCAATGAAGATGCACTAGAATTCCTGGATGATTTGGAGATTTTCTTGGAGAGACATTGAGGACATTAAGGTTAGGGCTTTCCCCCTTGTTCTAAAAGAGTAAGCTAGAACTTGGTATGACACCCTTCCGCAGGCTACCAACAAGGATGGATGGGAGATCCTCTGCCAACAAGCATTCCTACAAAAATATGGAAAGGTTAGGGCTTTCCCCCTTGTTCTAAAAGAGTAAGCTAGAACTTGGTATGACACCCTTCCGCAGGCTACCAACAAGGATGGATGGGAGATCCTCTGCCAACAAGCATTCCTACAAAAATATGGAAAAGGAGATACTCTAAAAGGATTATGGTAGCAATTTCTCCTACATCAACAGGAGCCTCTCCAAGATTTTCAAAGGTATGGAACTAAGTTTCAAGATTTGTGGACTAGATGAAGTGCCTCTCTTCCACCTGAAAGCACAACACCAAATTTTTGAGAGGGATAGGTTTGTTACTAGTTTATTTCCTCCTTTAAGGGGCAAGGTAGAATCTAAGTTTCCTACTAATTTTGAAGAGGCACTTAGGGTGGCTAGGGAAAAAGATAAAAAGTTGAGATATCATGCACATAGGCCTAGATTGGACTTGGGCATGGGAAGGAGAGAGGAAGACACTTCTAAGGCTCCAACACTTAACTTAGCACCAAGAACATCAATGGCCTTAGGAGCACCACCACCACCACCTATTGAAACCTCACAACATGAGCTTCTCCATAAATTAACTCAACAATTGAAAAGCTTAAACCCCAACTTGATGCAAAACCCTAGATCACAAGCACCACAAGAGGCTAGAAGAGGACCAAGAAAGTAAGCACAAGAGTTCATTTGCTATAATTGTAATGAACCAGGGCATGGGATGTAGACCTCAAGGAGGTATGTACCCAGTGCGTCGACCACCTTAACCGCTTCTGAGAGGTGTGCCTCCACCACAACAGGCAGCAGCTGCGATTCCACCAATACCACCGGCACCACAACCACCACAGGTAGAATAATCGAGTGGTTAATGTGTTAGGCCTCGATACACTTGAAAAAGAACCCATATAAGAATTGGAGGCCATGCTAGCGCAGTCAAGAGGACCAAAGCTCAACATATGGAAGACAAAGTATGAAGACACGTTGGTAGTTGATCCCTCTTAAACTATCATGTGGTCTTCCCCTTGTCCTATTTTCTTGGAACTTTGTCTTCTAGTTTTAGGGTGAATCTAGCATGTTCTAAGACTTCATTATAGGTAGGCCCCATGCTAGTCTCTGTACCATTTGGCTATGGGAAGCTAAAGCTTGTCCAGCTTCATGAGCCACTAGTGGTTCTCCTCCTATTTTGCATTCTAGTCACAGCATTAAGAGGAACCATTTCTATCAGTCCATCCCTGATGCTTAGCAAGTTACTCATACACTCGGCTTATGCTCTTCGGCTGGACCTAGGACAAATGTTGTTATGGCGCCATAGCCTTCTTGATGGGACACCCTGCCACCCACCACACTGGTGAGGTCCCTTGTAGTGATAGCATTGTAACAATATGTGGGATCCTAAGGTATGGATGTCTCTCCCTCTATTGGACTGCATTGTAGATATATAGACAAGGTAGAAACTACCATCCTAAATGTAGTGACTTAGGATTTGACTCGAGGGATTTTGATCATCTAGGGGTTCTAGTAGGTATATTGTGTCCCCTCCTATCCCCTCTTCCTTCCTTTCTTCAGATATTTCTATCAGGGTTAGTTTGTTCATCGGAGTTACGTAGGGAATGGGTGGTTGTTGTGTGGCAACACAGGAGGTAGTAAAGGTAGCTCTGGAACCCTTAACACTCCTCTTTGAGGCACGTATTCCCTCGAGTGAGGTGTGTTAGAAATCATGGGTCTTACCGATAATGCCGACAAAGCCAGGTGATGAGTGGGTGGAGCTGGTGTGTGACTAGCGATTGCTGCCTCTCTGAGGTTGATTCGTGTAGAGATGTACACTCGATTCCTCTTTACTTGGGTCTTTGGTGGATGCATTCCATGCTTGTGTGGTTTAGCACGACATATTGAACACCATACTAACTCGCGTTTAGGGTATAGATGTGGTTGTCCTTTGTTGTGATTTCTTGACCCAACTTTCCATTGCTTATTGAATTTCATTTGTTTTATTACCCAAAACCCAAGCCTTGTTAGATCCCCATCAAGCTGCTACTAGAAGCCCATGGTTTCTACAAAGGAAACCCATCCATCTAGGTCCCAAAAACCTCTTGTCCACATGATCTTGGAAGCAAAAAGATCCAAGTGACAACCTCAATACAAAGTACCACCTCAAAATTTGATGCTTTGTTAGATCCCAATAAAACTGCAATTGTACACTAGGTCTTCTACGGTCATTGTGTCCTATGGTTCTTTACCTTTATTGCTGGTCTTTGAAGGCACTATGCCAAATGATGCTTCGGATGGGGTCCCTTTAGAGATTCCTTGAATAAGTTATCATTGAAATCTATGGCACTCCTACAACATGGCTCAAAGTTTTTATGTTTTTTAGACGTATAAGACATGCAAGGTTGAATCGAGGATTCCTTCTAAGAATCTTTCAAAGGTAGTTGTTCATCAAATAATTTTTCCATGTTTTAACACATCTAGAGTGGATGTATCTAACTCTGGAAGTTCCCTTCTAGGAATCTTCTCTAGAGTTAGTTGTTCATCGGAGAATTTATCATTGTCAGCACATCTAGAGTGGAGGTATCTCACTCTATTGTATAGTCTAATTTGTTCTTTCTATTTTGTTGCTTGTTAACATGGTAGTGTTGATTGATTGGGTTCCATCAGGTTCCCTAATGGAGAATACCCAATCATGAATACAACCCTCAGGGTGTAAAATTAGCCTTATCCTCTAGTTTCAATGATCAAAACTACTGTCCGGCCTTCCCTTCCTCCATGGTAAGGCCGAAGGTACTCACCCTTAATAGGTCATTCATAAGGTGGCCACATGTGTCGCGCATTTGATAACACACTTCTAAGTGTGCAATGGGGTCTCCAGTCCCATTGAATTTTGACATTGGTAGCTTTGCAATTTGGATTGGTTTAATCGTATTTTGTTGTCTAGGGTTTGGCCCCACCACTTGAGCTAGTGATGGAGTTGTTTTTGCAAGTCCTATTTGCTATCCCCTCCCTATTTGGCTACTATCCTCTACATATCTTTAATGGTTAGTACAACAAGTAGTGGTGTAGGTGGAGGTTAATAGTAACCATACTGGTAGGTTGGTGGCGGCATAGCATATATTAAATATGCTACCCTTTCCCTTAGGGGTATTGTTGAGATGTTAATCCCATTTTGGATTAACAAATATGCTCCTCCATTTGAGGACATTAATAAGTGTCATGAAAAGGCACTATAAAACTTGTACATTATGAGATATGGGCCCCATTGAAGGCCTTAGTTAAGTAAGTTTTGGGTGCCCAAGTGTGAATAAGGGCCAATTGTATATAAGGCCTTAGTTAAGTAAGTTTTGGGTGCCCAAGTGTTAAGTAAGTTTTGGGTGCCCAAGTGTGAATAAGGGCCAATTGTATATAAGGCATTTTCTCATAAAATGAATATGAGAGTTCTTACTTTTGTCTTGAGAGAGAGCATTCTAGCACATCTGCCTTCTTTATACTTGTATGTTGTATGCTTGTATGGAGGAGTGAGAGAGAGTGATTGCCTTGTGTGGTTGTGTGAGCGACTCTACGGTGACAGCTTGGAGGATTGGAGCTTCTTAAGTGAGCTTGGAGACCTCAAGGGACACAAGCTCGAAGAATTGGTAAGTTCCCTATGACAATTGTGTTCTATTGCTCTTTCCAAAGGTGAATGCATTGAGTTCCTTCTTGGAGGTTTGGTAGCCCATAACATTTTTGGCGACACTGTCAGGAAAGCATCTTTGTTTCTTCCATCCTCTTTGAGTTTCAGCTCCCATTACACAAGTTTCATCATTGCCTTTGCATTCTGGTAGTGCATTGTGTATGGAATGACTGGATAAGATTTGAGTGGAAGTGAAAAGTTGTGAGAAATTGGTTGTTTTTGTTGTCTAGTTGTGTGGTGGAGTGGCCTTGGAAGAAAGCTCCACTGTTTTTTCTAGTCAATTTTGATGTTTGTATCACCAAAATCGTTAACGTGTGAACGAGCAAGGTGATATTATGTTTTTCTTTCCTTGCAAAAATTTACAAAAATCATAAAAATAAGGAGCTATTGGTTGTGTATTAAACTCGTATTACATTCTTTATGCGTGGCACAATCATTTTGGAAGCATCTGGATAGGTATTTTGCACACAAACTCATCTCAGTCGTCAATGCGGGAATTCTCCACGTGAAACTGCAAGAGACTAGTTCACGACATGAACTACTCTCGCTTTCTGCAATCTCACGGCATGAAACACTCTCAACATTATCGTCGTAAATTAGCGCCGTAATTCAGGGGAATACCTTGCTAAAAATAGGTAGCCTTATCCTGACACCTCTGACACCACAGGTCTGACAAAATTAAGAACCGTGAACTAGCAGAAAACGTTTCACAACATGAACCAATTCAGAGCATTTCACGACGTAAACCAATTTCCTTTCACGACGTGAACCGATTTCCTTTCACGGTATGAACCGATTCCACTTCATAGACCGAAAATGCCTAGAACAGACAATGTTTGAAGAGGAGGTCTAGTTAGGGGGGGGAGTAGCTCCTCAAAGACCAAGGGCAAATCCAACCATAGATTTTAATGCGGTCACAAGGACGGATTTGTTAAATATGGCTACGAAAATGGGCTGAGGAATGGTCAAGGAACTAGGCACTGCTCTAGAATCCAAACCCTCCCAGATGAAGCCACACATCATTTCAAAGCTCATACAAAAATTCTCTGGGGATGGGGATCCGATTCAACATGTAGAGATCTTTGAGTCCCACATGTGAAACATGCGGGCCCGTAAGTGATGTAACCATGATTCATGCTTTCTCACTGACCCTAGAAGGAAAAGTGCATCAATGGTTCGGAACCCTCAAACCCGAAGATAAGATTAATTTCACGCAGCTCAAGAATGTGTTTGTGTGCCAAGCTTTGCCAGAAGTGGCGGACAGATGGAGTCATGTTTGGCACAGCTACACAACATCAAACAAAAATAAATGGAGTCGATGCGAGACTATGTGTCTTGGATAAAGCACTTGAATTCAAGGTGTAAACTATGGGAGAGGCTAACTGATTGATCAATTATTGCCTTGCTTACAGAGAGGAGTCCGAGACCCCACAAGATGCATGATTATCTAGTATTAGCCCGGCCGACTACTCTGGATACATGTTGTAAGATGGCAATTGAATATGAAGACAATATGCTAGAATTGCCACAACCAGAAGATGTCAAAATATCTTCGGCAACAACGACTTTGCAAGTTTCGAGTCACCAAGAGATTGGAACTCAGAGCAAGCAAGTCGGGAACATGACTGTGGATGAGAACTCAATAATGCAATACTAGAAAAATTGAAGGTAAAGGATGGAAGAGAAGCATCTACGCACAAGGGCATACCCATCTTTACCCTCATAGAGAATTGGTGTAATGTTCTATGTGCAGATTGAATCACACTACCACTAAATGCTCACAACTAAGAGCAAGGCCATTACTCTATTGTGCGCACTGTGTAAAATTAGGAAATCATGACACCTCCATGTGCAAATATCCAAGGTTCCAAACCGTAGCACAGTTTGCCGGCACCTAGAGCTCCATTGGCCTTACCAGCACCACCTGTGTAAATCACTGCAGTTTGCAGGACAGCCAAACCCTTCCTATTTACCTAAGGGTATATTTCGGCTATTAGGATACTTCACCTCTGTCGCCAAACATATTCTACCACCACGGGCTAAAATCAACTAAGTATTGATTTGAGAAAAGCCATCAGAAGATATGAATATGGTGCGTAAAGTAGAAATCAGTGGTGGTGAGTACTATGAGGAAGTTGTGGAGATTGTACCATAATTTTATGTCTTACAGAATAACATGCCAGTACCTGTGTTTCGAACCACAGTACAGTGGAAGGGTAAGGACATAAACACAAATATGAGGAGAAGACCACTACAATGTTTTGGTTGTTGTGGACTGCATCGAATCATTTTAAATGTCCAAACAAGAATGTGGTTCATACGCATCAACCTCAACAATTGACTACACCCCCCAAAGACATGCCAGTACTTACTTGTACTAAATGTGGGATTGATCATTTAATCAAAGACTATCCATACCGCACAAGTGGTTCGACTTCCACTTCTAACCAGGCCACCGTCCATACCATAAGTGTGCAACCTAGAAACATCATGCCACTCAATGTTCTAACACGAGCCCAAGCCCAATTGGGGGACAAAGGGAAGAACACGGCAGATGCAACCACTTCTAAAACTGGCAAGAGAAGGAGGGTGAAAAAAGTGGGTAAGGGTGACACCAGAGTCATGATTCAAGATGGATCTCAAGAAGATACGATCGACATCGGATCCACTCAATCTACAGAAGAGAGGGATCAAGGACTCAAACCACATGAGCCTGACTAAGAAATGCAAGGGGAAAGACCATCAACTCCTAAAGGAGTCGGTGAATACCCAAATGCTGATGAGAGGAGATAAAGAAGCTTGAAGAAGCCAGGGCCCTAGTAGAAAAGTGTTCACGAAGCCATGTTATAGGCTAACCGGGTTAGGGATACAATGTAACCAAGAAACGAACCAACAAGGGAAAGAGAATTGGACGTACCTACTCCAATTCCAGAAGATACGGAAGAGGGATCTCAAGGAAACACGAAGTCAAGAATGTTTGAGGAAGATGCGCAGGATGAGTCCATCCATTCATTCCCTAGGGATGGATACGAGACGCACACATGGAAGGAACTCTCAATTGCCAGAGAACCCAAAGACATAGGCAGTCTCGCATCTATACTATCCACTTCTGTGCAAATGTCATTGGGACAACTGCTACATTATGGGCAAACATAAAGGAATGGGTAGAGGGCGGACGAAGCCGAAACTATAGAGTATGTTCAGTCACCTCTAGCAGAAAGAACCTTAAAACACACAAGCGAAAGAACAACCAGAGTTGTCAAGATACCAGTTAATCAATTGAGGCGTTATTATAAAAGTGACGATGCTAATGCTACGATCCTAATGCATCATAATGGATACGAGGCACTGGCTATCCTAGGTGGTGGGGCGGGGGTTAGCATCATCACAAAATGATGTTGGAAAATTTGGGAAAAACCCAATCTGAAAAGAGCGGATCTTATCGTTAAAATGGCAGACGAAACAAGGCCCATTGGGCTTTTAGTTTATGTGAGACTCAAACTCTTTACATTTTGCTACCATCATACATTCGTAAATGAACTTTCTGCGTTAACCAGACTCATATGACACAATATTGGAGAGACCCTTCATGAGGAAATCTAAATTGGTGCACGATTGGGCATTAGAGACCATGTGTATGTTCACAGGGATTCGCAAATTCTAAGGATAGATCTGAGAACATAGAGAGCACACCCCATGGAAGGGAAACTGTTTGGTAATGATTCGATCACAACCGAGCAAACCACATCCGTACAAATATGCCAGCCCATGGTAGAAATTGCCAAAGAGGAAGAGGAAATGGAAATATATGCATCACTCCCTCCTCCAGATTTCAGTGAAAATTGTATGCATGTGCACCTCAAGGGTCGGTTAGAATTGAGACAATTGAGGGTGTACAAATGGAGGGTTACATCAATGGAAGCATAAAAATATTTTGGACCATTGACCCAAGAGATGCTCTTGCAAGAACATCTTTTAAAACAACGAAAGGAGCTCGCAAAAGGAAAAATCCATCAAGTTCAAGAAGAGGCTAAGGCCAAACAGATACTCCAGAGAAGAGGATGTTGCATGTGAACATGGCTTCACTAACTCTCCTTGAGACAAAGATGAACTAAACATTGAGCCAACATGGCTCGGGGTGGAAGTCTCTAGATAAACCGCACCTTGAGGCCACCAATGCACAAGTACGAAGTGTGCACTTGACAACTACGAAGGCTGAGGGATTTCTAAGTGTTAATGTTTCCATCAGAAATAATTCCTTGCTTGGAAAGGTGTTTGTTATGCCTATAAGATCGATGGAGGAGGAAATGATCCTAGGACAATCTTGGATTTGGGCGAGTAACTGTAGTATCCAATGGGAGAAGAGGACGGCACAAGAGGACGGCACAACTGAACAAGGGCAGCAACATCATATCCGTGCCCTTATGGAGCCCAATAAACATAGGGAAGCAGGCCATGATTGAGGATATGGAAACACCAAGCACGGTAACAGCAGCTCACATACCAAAGAAGGCATCAACCCCACAATCCATACGCAAAAATAGCCAAAGTCACAAGGTACTCAGCAGTGGGTGCCTAAGGGTCAACTTGGAAGCCAGCTATACAAAGATGAGAAGGGTGTCAATAAGAATCAAGGAAAAAAGTTCAAAGAGCAAACAAGGAATAGAAATGGACTTCAAATGTAAGCTGGCAGTATTCCAAACAAAACAGCACTCCACAAAGCCCTCGTAAGCAATGGGTTTGAAAGGAATTGCTAGTGACACAAGGCTATTACCAGGGCAATACAATAGTATGGGTGTCCAAATTCCACCCAATGGCCATTCTTGCAAATACCTACAAATACCTACAAATACAAAGAAAAGGGTAGTAAAGGCATTCAGAACCAACTCCCAACTAAAACAAATGCTAGGAGTGCACAACACTAGTGTGGAGGAAGAAACCAATCCAATAGGATGGGCTAAATATAACAAAACTGCTACCTATAACCCCCACGATCGAGAAGCTGGGCAGGACTCAGTAAAAATACTCTTCAGTTGGATGGAGGGAAAGATCAAGCACTCTCACACGGAGTTAAAACTCTTGCAAGAACAATTGCCCAAAAGTGCTAAAGTACCACCTTGGTTTCCATGGCACTAAAAAATAAAGGTATCCATTACTCAAAAATGGATACAAGGTAAAAATGGGGATCATTCACTTCATCCAATCTTTGAATGCATGATTGAGTGTCTGAGAATGAAAGGAACGTAGGGTATCAACCTTACACACACTTGGTTCAAAATAGTTCACGTCGTGAACTGGTCCTAAAAGGTTCACGTCGTGAAACATTCTAAAGCAGTTCACGCCATGAACTGGTCCTAAAAGGTTCACGCTATGAACTAGTCCTCAAGGATTCACGTCATGAAACAATCACATTTTCTTGACCCATGGAAAGCCACGTGGCATTCTTTATTAGGCAGCTGCCTAGTCCAACGACTATGCCATAAAATTAATTTTCTTTCCTTTTTTGTGCATTTTGCATTCGTCATCCTTCATCATGTGCGCAACCCTCGAGCCTGGATCTCTTTGATTTCGGTTTCCGTCTATCTGTCTATAAAATCAACATGTCCGGGTTTGAGATGGGAGAGCTCCTTGCCCTTGCGTTTTCTTTTCACGTTTTCTTTTCTTTTCTTCTTGAGCATACGTTGCATGATTGAAAGTGGTTGATTGCTCGATGTGTCGTCAATCACATTCATTATCATCATCTCACAAACCCCGCACTCTATTGGTAAATTACATCATGCATTCACAAAAATTGGTTATTAGACACGAATCAAATTCACTTTTCAAAAACAAGGTAGAAAACCTGCACTTTCACGAAACCACAACCTACAATTTCACGAGTTTAGGCCATTTTACAGGATAACCTTTCATGGGTTTAGGCCATTTCACATGATAACCCTTCATCACGACCTAAAAACCTGCACTTTCACGGTTTAAACCATTTCACGAGTTTAGGCCATTTCACAGGATAACCTTTCATGGGTTTAGGCCATTTCACGAGAATACCTTTCACAGCCTAAAAACCTACTTTCACGGTTTAGACCATTTCACGAGTTTAGGCCATTTCACGAGAATACCTTTCACGACGGCCAAAAAACCTGCACTTTCACGGAGACACCATTTCACGAAAAATCCAATTCATGGGTTTAGGCCATTTCACGAAATCACCTTTCATGGCCTAAAAACCTGCACTTTCACGGTGTTTACCCACCTCACAGGTTTTGGACCCTATCGTCTCACGGTACTATCATGATGTGCACCTTCTCAATTTAAGTTCATACCTCCTTAATTGCTCGCACCACTTTTAACACACTTCCCATCAAATTTAACCTTGACACTTTCAAAAAAAAAGAAGAAGAAGAAGAAGAAGAAGAAGAAAGAGAGAAAACGAGGTTGTAGCTCCACTTATCAATGGATCATAAGCCATAGGTGGTTAGAGGTATATAATACTCACCAACATTTAAATCTGTGTGAGTCCACATTATATCATTCTTTTGGTATTCTCAAACTATATCAAAATATCCACAAACCCAACCACCCAACCCCTAGTTTAGGAGAGAGTCAAAAAGAAGCATCAAGTTCATCACCTAATCCTACTTACCCTGTATATTCAAATGTTGCAAGTAAATTACTTAATCCATATCCAAGTGGTCCACCAACTGACAAATCTCAGGCTAACTATATATTTTCTAGACTTCTTTCTCAACCCTTAGAATTTCCCACTAACACTCTCGCCCCCGGGGAGTTTCCGTCACCTGACCTGTCTACACACCACTACAGCCAACACAAGAGGTTAGTCACACTCTACCACAAGATACACTTGAGCCATTTACTGAGATGATTCTATTCTTGAGTCCTTGTCTACTGCATAATACAAAGGTTTAATAAGAGCCGAGAATCCTCTACTCAAGCCAAAGCTCATGTTCAAGGTGTTAATGCAAATAACACCCTTTGAACCTACTCAGCAGATTCTACTCGAAGCCTATTCAGATGTCACACCAATGAAGCAACCTACTATGTACCATACCCTCTCCATGCACCAAGACTAGAATTAGATGAGCTATTGCCTTTGGCTGAAGAGGGCACGTTATGGTCCAATGTAGCACGACATATAAAGCTGGAAAACCTACACTTGGCAGATCTATTGGAAATCAGAATTATTACATTTATGATCACTTACTACTTTCGCAAGTGGAGAAAGGCTAATCTAGCCCACGCAAGAGGGGGTTATCTAGTGATTGTCATAGATGATACCAACCCCAAACTGGAAGATTTCAGTATAGAGCCGGATTGGAGGAAAGAGTACAATTCCAAAATATAGCCATCAATATATGTGTGTACCCCCAACATAGAGAGTGGATCCTTTGTACATGCCACTGAAGAGAAAAGGTGGACACCATTGGAGTTTCAAGTGGCAAAGCAAAGAGATTCACATGTCTGCTACAATTTCCCTATATTCTTGCCATCAACATTTATAGATATAGGAGAGCAAAGAAAACAAATGCTAAATTGGATACATGCATGGTGTTGTATTCCGGACCAAGCAATTGTGGCTAGTGTTCGGTTCCTCAAATTGATTGTGGTCCTCATAGATCAACCCAAAGAAAGATATGATGGATATGGAGCTAATCAGCTGCAATTTGACATGAATCAAGGACCTAGTGACAGAGGCATGATGTTATATTATCATCGCCTAAGGTGTCAACCAGCATCATACATGCATGTCACATTCGAGGATATGGTTGACATTGGGTTTTGGAGATCACACGCTGCATTCAGAAGAACCCTTAAAAAGCTTCAGTCAACAGGTTCTGAAGACAGAACCTACATCAGGTAGGGGGGATGTTAATCCCATTTTGGATTAACAAATATGCTCCTCCATTTTGGATTAACAAATATGCTCCTCCATTTGAGGACATTAATAAGTGTCATATGCAAAGGCACTATAAAAGTTGTACATTATGAGATATTAGCCACCAAGGCCTTAAGTAAGTTTTATTGAGACTATGGATCGAGCTCTCCTAGCTACACATCCTAATAACAAGACATTTACCTAATCATAAACTAATCCTACACTAATCACAATGCTAATCTAAGGTGGATAGAAATGAAAAAAACTCATCATGAGTGTGTGCAAATTAAGGTTTAGACTCAAGTTCAGTTAGGTTACAAGATGGAAACTTGTACTCATAAAAAGACTTGAGATGTGTTTGTATTCCATTGCTTGAAATGTCCTCTTTTTATATGAGGAGAGTACAACTTAGCATTTCTCTTGCATGTGGGATAATTCTCACTTGGTGATGTGGCTTCTCACACTCACTCCATATTTTCCTTGTGCCCTTTGGCACCATATTTCTCAACAAGTTTTGGGCACCCAAGTGTGAATAAGGGCCAATTGTATATAAGGCATTTTCTCATAATGAATGGACACAATTCCCCTTTGTGCTATGAGAGTTCTTGCTTTTGTCTTGAGAGAGATTGAGAGAGAGCATTCTAGCACATGTGCCTTCTTTATACTTGTATGTTGTATGCTTGTAAAGAGGAGTGAGAGAGAGCAGTTGCCTTGTGTGGTGGTGTGAGCAACTCTACGATGAGAGCATAGAGGTGGAGCTTGGAGGATTGGAGCTTATCAAGTGACTTGGAGACCTCAAGGGACACAAGTTCAAAGCATTGGCAAGTGCCCTATGACAATTGAGTTCCTTCTTGGAGGTGTGGTAGCTCATAACATGAGGGTAGCCATGTAAGGTTGGGTAGTACTATGGGATGTATGCTCCTCCCACCAGTGGTGTTTCTAAGTCTATTCCAAAGCTTACTTGATGTAATGTTCCTACTATAGTGTAACCAGTGGCTTGGGTTATCTCTTCAACCCTAGTGGCCCAGGTTGTTGCTATAGCCTCTCGGTGGCAAAATGGAACCTAAAACCCCTTGCACCGAGGTCTAATGGTGCAAAGCTTGAAGATTTGGTGGGCCTTTAGGTAGTTTCAAACACTCCAAGATTCGTGTTTTTAGAGCTCGCTGAGCCAAAAGCTGCTGATGCACCCATTGTCCCTAGCTACAGTCGTGCTAGTTATGGTTTTAGGAAGGATTACTCCCTCCCTTATAGGATTGGTACTTTTAGTTCCTAAACTAGGCCGGATAGGGTCCATATTGGGAACGGATGGCTCCACGCTTGGCCTTTCTAGCCAGTGGTCTCTTACTTGCTGGGAAGTTTGATGATTCTCTGAATCTCACTTGTTAGTTGGACCTCCTATCTTCATAATGTCTCTAATCACATCTACGAAACTCCTTTGAGTGGTTGTAGGGTAGTCAGGTACTCAAACCTCTTGTACCATATGAGGATCTGAAGTGATAGACTCCTAGTAATAGGCCTCACTCAAGCTAGTGTCTTCATCTTGCTCTATCGCTTGAATAGTCAGTCACTCACCAGGGGTGCTTAGTGTCTATGAGGTCCCAGAGATTGTGAAGCATGCAATGATTCCTCTTAAGAAGGTGCTCTTGATTATGCATAATTTGAGGCACTCTTTTAGTGGGGGATTGATTCCAAAAGTCCTTCTTGATCTTGTGTACATAAAAGCGTGATCTTGTGTACATAAAAGCGTGATCAGCTTAGAGCACACCCTCTTTCACTGCCAACAAGTGGTGGCCATAGAAATTTTGGATTCAACTGGGTTTTTTAAGTTATTTAGTTTTTGTTAGACTTATGAATGTGTATTCACAAGTTGGGAACGTGCATTCTTGCATGGGTACGTGCATGGCTAGGTGGATTAGGGACGTGCATGTCCAAGTCCCTATTGGACTTTCTAACATGGATTCACAAGTCAGGGAACATGCATGGGGATCTGCCAAAGAAGATAGGAAAGTGTGGGGCAGGTTTTTGTTTGACTTAAGAACATGTGTTCACAAGTCAAAACGTGCGTTCTCACTTTGGTACATTCGTACCTAAGTCTTAGAGTTTTTGCCAATTGCAGTAGTGGAAGTTTGGGCCACGTGATGGTTCTGTTTTTAGCAGTTTTTATCATTATGGCCATTTATTAAGGGAATACTTTTTTACTTTTCCTTAATGAGAATATTGTGCAAATTTTCCCTATCAGACCCAAGAAATTATGTTCCTACTTGAGACATGCGTTTCACAGGCTCTGTCGAGCAAATACACAAGTAAACCAAACAACAATTTTCTAGTTTGATCAAAAAATCTAGGTCTTGCATTCCTGCTTAATGGTGCATGTTTTGGGTTTTTTATTTAATATGGTGTTTTAGCTTTTCCTAACCTATCTACTGATATGCTCAATGTAACCTAATGGCATTTCTACAAGGATAAATAGTGAGATTCATGCCTACAAAATGAACAAAACTCAGAAATTTGGTATATGCAAAAAGAAAGAAGCTTGAATCAAGAAAAATGGAAAAGAACACTTACTTGTAATCATGCAACTTGATCTTGATGGGTTGCTCCACGCTCCATGCTCCATTGCACCAAGGTAATCAAATAAACCAAAAAAAACAAACAACAAACATTAGTTAAACAATACCAACCAATGGATTTGCATTCCAACCGGGCTATCAATACTCCAAATGCAAGGGTCTTATCGGCTTGTACCTCTAGCCACTCTTAATAGAGCAACCCTCTCTTGTAGAGAGCTAGGATCCTCAACCTTGCCTCCCTTGTTGTCACTACAACAACGAAGCTTTGCAAATGGGTGAGGAGGAGTGTGTTTTTTGAGGGAGCTTGGTGGAGGGAGCTTTTACGTGGCAACTCTTCTCTCTTAAAAGTGTGGGCATTCTCTCTCTAGTCCCTCCACCACTAACTCTAGCCCAGCCCACCACTACCTCCACCACCACCTCTCAGCCCCCAGCCCACTTTCTCCCCTCTAGCCCAACATAGCTCCTCCCTTCTCTCTCTCTCTCTCTCTCTCTCTCTCTCTCACTATCTCTCAATCTCCCACCCTCTTCCCCCTCTCTGTCCCTCTCCCACCCTCTTCCCCCGCTCACTCTTTCTCCCTTATCCACCCTCCCTCTCTCACTCTCTCTCCTTCCCTCTCACCTTCCCTCTATCTCTCTCCCAACATCTTTCCTTTCTCTCTTCCTCTTTCTCTTCTTCTCCCACCCTCTCTCACTCTCTCCCTCTCCCTTCCTATGCATAATCTCTCCTCTCCTCTTCCCTTTGTCTCTCTCCCTCTCCCACCATCTTCCCCCTCTCACTCTCTCCCTTATCCACCCTCCCTCTCAATCTCTCTCCTTCCCTCTATCTCTCTCTCTCTCCCAACCTCTTTCTCCTTCTCCCAACCTCATCCTATCTTTCTTCATCTCCCTCTCTACCCCCTTCTCCCACCCTATTCCCTCTCTCCTTCCTTGCCCTCTCCCCCCTCACTCTTCCTATGCATAATGTCTCCTCCCCACTCCCTCACCCTTCCTATGCATCATTTCTCCTTCCCTCTCTCCCACTATTTCTCCCTTTTCCACCCTCCCTTCCTCTCTCCTTCCATCTCCATCTCTCTCTCTCTCTCTCTCTCTCTCTCTCTCTCTCTCTCTCTCTCTCTCTCTCTCTCTCTCTCTCTCTCTCTCTCTCTCTCTCTCTCTCTCTCTCTTGGATTTTCATGACTACATGTAGTTTGTACGTGAGTGATGGTCACACTATTGTGACTAAATCATAATTCTTGGATGTGGAAAGCCTATTATTCTACTTAATACTTAGAATTTCAGGTGATGACATCTCCCCTTAGAATTTCGGGTGTAGAAATTTCACTCTCACTTAGAAAAAGATGTCCTCTCTCTCTCTCTCTCTCTCTCTCTCTCTCTCTCTCTCTCTCTCTCTCTCTCTCTCTCTCTCTCTCTCTCTCTCTCTCTCTCTCTCTCTCTCTCATTTTCCCTTGTCCTCTCTCACACCGAATCAATATCTCTCTCTCTTTCTCGCTTCGAAATTTTTTTTAAACCATTTAAAAAGAAACAAAAAAACCATTTAAAATGAAACAAAAAACCTTTTTTTAAACCATTTAAAACGAAACAAAAAACCTTTTTTCAAAAAACTAATTTCACTCTTTCAAACAAAATAAAAAATCTTTTTTAATTTAAAACAAAACAAAAAAACTAGTTTTAACTATTAAAAATTTAATAAGGGGGCATCCCTTCGCACCAAGGTAGTGGCCTTCACCCTCATCAGTGAGGGCGGGTCGCCCCCCTAAGGTGACCCTAGTGATGTGTTCATTCCAACCCTTAAGAAATGAAAATAAATTGTCGTCTATGTAGGGCCTTAGAGAATAAGGATTGTTGCATGGCCACCTGCAACTAGTGAACTAATGTTATCAAAGCTATGAAGTGAAGGAAGAATTGCTGCATGGATAGCTAGAGTCGGAGGTAGTATACGAAATCAATAAGAAGATGCATGGAATTGTGTGGGGTGATGGTAGAGTAAGAGAGAAGTGCATGGAATTGTGTGGGGTAATGGTAGAGTAAGAGAGAAGGACAGTAAGAGAGAAGGACAGGAAGAGAATAGAGAAGTGAGTTGTGAGAGAAGTGAGTTGTGAGAGAGCCAAGAGGCGTTCGGGTGAAGCAGTTCCATGGAAGTCTGTTTGTGACTGTTTTGTTGGGAAAGAAGAAAACACGAGATATTGTTAGAGAAGATTTAGTTCTGCCCAAAGCAGAGGTTGCAAAGGTGATTGAGGGTCTCGTAGGAGGTTGGTTCCCTAGGACCTCTGAGGCTGCAACTCTATTGGAACTTGGACCAACTCAAAGCCTTGCTTAATGATTCTTTGTGGTATTTATTGGTGGAAATCTGCAGTGTAGATGCAACTCTTGTTGTTGTTGTTGGTCTTTGTGGAATTGAAGATACATGGTTTTATTGGGAATAATCATGTGGAGGTCCCTTGGTTCCATGATGTTCTCTATTTTTTCTGCTCAATCCTAAAATCTCAAGGTTGTTGAGATTGGCTAAGTTTTATATATATAGAGGGAAGCATGATTGTGTTGGATTGATGAAATCTTATGCTTTGGTTTTAGTTGTGTTGTTTTGATGGAGTTTGTTGAAAAGAACCAACTATGAGTGAAGTCCTGACTTGTGTTGAATGTCAGTTAGCTTGTGTTTAAGTTAGCAGGGCCTGACAGAGTCAGCTGAGTATGTGACTTAGTCAGCTGCTGTTTGCTATTGAAAGGTGGGTCTTATCTTGTTTGACACTTGTGAGGTCTGAGCTGACCATCAAAGAGAAAAAGCTATACATTTTAAGGAGTTTGGATTGTGTTCAGGTATCCACTTGAGTCAGGTGGAGATTAGGAGACGTTCGCTTACCTTCATTTGGTATTTGTGTTGGGTGGTGGGGCTAGGTGGTTGTTCCCTCCTCATAGTGGTATGGTCGGACAGGCTATAGAGGCAAGTCTCCCCCCCGACACATCAATGTCTCTCCCTTCTCTCTCCCTATACACCTCCCCTCTCTCTCAAATGCCTCCCCTACTCTCTCTCTTTCTGTTTCTCTCTCCTTTTTTCTTGTTTTTTTCTCTTTTTTTCTTTTTCTTCTCTGCTCTTTTTTATTTCATGTCTCTTTATATCTATTTTTATCAAAAACCCTAAAATTTTGTTTTGCTTGTCTAGTTTTATCTATTTACCCTAAAAGTTTATTTTTTTTCTCTATTTATATCTCTTTTTGAATCTCTTTATTGTTGTTTGCTTGTTCTCTTTCTTTCCTCTTTCAATCTCCTTCCTTTCGATCTTATTTAGAAATATCTTACTTTTCTCTCTCTTCTCTTGCTTTTCCACTTTTCTACATGACCCCTCTTCAACTTGAAAAAGGGACACGAGTGTTTTTAACGTTCTTCAACGGTACAAAAGTAGCAACTCGCACCATGTTGTTGCATGTAAATCCCACTATCAATACCGTCCGTGAAATTCCTTTGTCACTTGGGTATGTTGGCTTTTTGATTGAAGATATCGAAGTGGTAAAAGTACCCCTCCTTTTTCCCTTGAAGATGGTGATATCCTCACGTTAAATCAAAGCAAAGGCTACATCATTATATGGCAAGCAAGAGATTGCGTAAGTGTTACTATACCTATTGTTACTGTTGTAATTATGCTTTTTTATGGTTTTATTGAGATTAATTTGTATTATATATATCCATGTGTTTAGATTGATCCACATTCAATGGAAACCCAACTTGTAATTAAATCTCCAAAGCCTACATAATGCTTAAAGATCACTGTTAGACGTAGGCAAGAAATCCAAGAAGTAACAAGTATGAAGCAGAAGAGGAAAATAGTGCAAGAAGAAGATGATGATGATTGGGCTCCTCCACAAAGAAATCCAAGTCAATCTTCTAAGTCTATAAAAAAAGGTGCTTCTTTGAAATCCATGAAAGAAACAAGGGTAGTAGGAGAAGTGGAAGAGGGAACTGAAAAAGAAGGCAAGAATGAAGACCCACTTCATGGTCACACATGCAACTAGAACTCCTACATAACAATCTAAACAGAGTAAAGGTAATTGTTATGCACAAGTAATCTTGCATAAGGTTTTTTCATGACTGGCAAGCACAACCTCTGGGTGTACATTGCAGGTGAAGAAATCCACCCCTTTCTTTTCCCCTTGAAGATGGTGATATCCTCATGTTAAATCAAAGCAAAGGCTACATCATTGTATGGCCAACAAGAGATTGTGTAAGTGTTGCTATATCTATTGTTACTTTTGTAATTATGCTTTTTTGTGGTTTTGTTGTGATTAATTTGTATTGTATATATCAATATGTTTAGATTGATCCACATTCAATGGAAACCCAGCTTGTAATTAAATCTCCAAAGCGTGCACAATGCTTAAAGATCACTATTAGACGTAGACAAGCAATCCAAGAAATAACAAGTATGAAGAAGAAGAGGAAAATAGTGCAAGAAAAAGATGATGATGATGAATGGGCTTCTCCACGAAGAGCCTCCATGAAGAAATCCAAGTCAATCTTCTAAGTCTATAAAAAAAGGTTCTTCTTTGAAATCCATGAAAGAAACAAGGGAAGTAGGAGAAGTGGAAGAGGGAACTGAAAAAGAAGGCAAGAATGAAGACCCACTTCATGGTCACACATGCAACTAGAACTCTTGCAGGACAATCGAAATAGAGTAAAGGTAATTGCTATCCACTTTTTAAGTAATCTTGCATAAGGTTTTTTCGTGTGTACATTGCAGGAGGTGAAGAAATCCACTCCTTTGCCACTTATTTCCTTGTGCAGACTTATGTTGACTAACCCCTCTATACGAAGAGTGCAGTTTAGGTACAAGAAGATGGCAAGGAAATTCTACACAGATGGCTATATTGCCGATCGATGTAAGTTCATTTACTCTATCTCCTCATCCCACAATCCTATTAGTATCGCAAGATGATGTTTGTGCATGGGATGACATATGGCAAATTAAAAATCAGGACTTCGAGTATGTTATCAAAGGCACAGAGTGGGCATTTATGTATAACAAGATGTTTTATGTGTGGGATGGCAATCATCGTATTGTGGCATGGATGTAGGAGATTAGTAAATGTGAGTCATCTTAAATTGCTACTTTTTGAACGTGATGTTAAGTTTTTTAAAATAGTTTTGGAACTAATTAAATTTGCACTGACTGTAGCATTCAAGAATGTTGTATCAAGACATCCACGTGTTGACGCTATCCTTATTGAATTCAATGAGAATAGCTGGGGGGAGGTCCTCATAGTCATAGCTCACTTAAACATGTAAGGGAACATACGCATTACGAAATTTTATGTCTTAAATCTCTTTGACTTGGGAAGTTCCAAGTGCAATATGGTTTATCTTTCTTCATAACTCGTCATTTCTTTGCCATAAGATGAATGAAGTGGGCTATGTTTTGTTATCTCTAGTGGATAAAGTGTGCCTCATTAGGGTGCTTGGATTAGAAAATAAAGAAACAATTATGAAGCAGAGAAGAGCAATGCAAAATGCATGAATGGCTCGAAGGATGCCTCGATGTAGAAAAAAAGGGTCACCCATCCTGGTACAACTGGTGAGCTTTCATAACTATCCCAAAAAATAGTATTCCAGATACAATCTTCTATCTTCTAACATTTGTAATATATGATCAACATTTATATATTGTCAAACTAATGTAGTAACCTATGAATAATAGGATAAGTACCTGGCAACCATGCGAGATATTGAACCCCTAGTAGATACCTTGTCTGCAAATGAGTTTGAAGACAAATGGAGAACTGTATTTTATAAAGATGAGAGAAAGTGGAGGCATGCTACTAGACGGGTTGGCCGTGATTGCAAACCTTGCACAAGGAGAAGGTTTCTTTGAGTAAGAAAGCCTACACTCTTCCCTCTTTGTCTTTTTGGTAGGCAACGACATATTATGGTTTTAATGTTGCAGTTTAATTTTGGTGTTGTGTTTTAAAAAACAACTAGTGCAAGTATATTAGGATGAGAAACCAAATTATTTGACGGACTATAAGCTATATAGCTTAGCATCTAGCTCATTGCCAAATGACTAGAAAGTAATGATTTTAGATCTTTTGATTGATGGAGATTTGCAGAGGCTCAAGGACTTACAAATCCCTAAAAGTAAGTAATAATTACTTTCCCTATTTTCTTAATATATATAAAGCACTATATTTTATAATAATAATCATTTCAATGGCAACACAGCAAATGCAAGTTTATTCAGGATTGGCTAAGAAGAGAAGTCATATGGCACCGCAAGGTGTGGCCATCCTTATAAAAATAATAGATAAGTACAAAATAATTTTCCTGGATACATTTCAAGAGGACCTCGCCGATCTCAAGAGACTTTCTTTTAGGAAGTTGTTTGAGGAAATGGTGAGGTCCTTGAAAAAACAAGGCGTGGTAGGTTCAAACCCTACTATCATCAAAGCTACTAAGCGTGTTGTGTTTAGGTGTGTAACATTCTAGAAAGACTACTTACTACTTTATTGTGCTCTTATATTCATAAACTGAACGGAAAAAATTATATGTAGATGGATTCGTAAGTGCCATGATGAGAAATATATTACAACTATGCCATCATAAATGACTGGCATACACGATCCATGGCATGAGAGCACAATGTATACACAGTAGCAACTTTGAGACCTTTGGAATACAGGGACATAGAAGAGATGCTCATTATTTCTTCACTTTCCAAATGGAAATTTTTCCAAGAGTGAGAAGGAGATGTTTACTCGGGCTTGTAAACCAAAGCAATCAAAGATGGTATGTACTATATAATTAGATATCTCAGTTCTATTTTAATATTTTTTCTTATATCCTTTTGAATCAAGACTAGAATTCTACGTGACCAATCACATGTTCAAGATAAGGGCAAAGGTCTTATGAAGATAAAGGGGCTGATGAGATGGAGGATGATGATGATGAAGGGGAAAAATTGCCAAAGAAGAATGCCACGAAAGAAGAGAAAAAAGCAAAGGCACGAGAGAGGAAGACGATGACTCTTATGTCTTTGCATTGGAGTATGACGAAAGCGATTCTGAGGATAGCACTCAAAGGATCGAGGCAACCCCAAAAGTTGACGGAGTGGGTCATGTAGCAATACAGGCAGGGCATTCTTTTGCTCGTGATTGATTAGTTTTATTATTAAATAGTTTAGATACTAATGTACATGATTTAGTTATATGTCCAGAGATGCTTGTTGGCAAAGAGGTGAGAGTTTTATTATTACATAGTTGGAATACTAACGTAGATGAATAAGTTATGGATCCAGGGGCACTTTGCCCTAGGCTTTTTAGTACTCACTTGTACTTTCATTTGATATTATTATTGAGTACATCTTTTCCAGCACTCTCACGTTTCTCTGTGCTTGAGGTTGTGTGTGTGTGTGTGTGTGTGTGTGTGCAGGCTAGCTTCCCTCCTACCCAACATTGGTCATGTCCACTTCCGGCTAGTTCAGGTGTGAACCCAACTTACTCATGGGCACTTTTTCCCTGTGACTAGACACACAAGTTTTTTCCCCGTGTGAACACACTTATGTGTGTTGGGCACTTTGCCCTAGGCTTTTTAGTACTCACTTGTACTTTCATTTGATATTATTATTGAGTACATCTTTTCCAGCACTCTCACGTTTCTCTGTGCTTGAGGCTGTGTGTGTGTGTGTGTGTGTGTGTGCAGGCTAGCTTCCCTCCTACCCAACAGAAACACTATAAGCCCCTCTTGTCTAGCTTATCTAATATTCTATTGTCACTTAACCAAATCTATTAGGATCAACATTTATTTACTCGAGACAACTATAAAATAATAGTTCTTAGTGAAACTATATTTGGAGAATGTGCCAAATAATATATTTGACCCAATCAACATGAATTTTTTTTTTCTTCGCTCAGACGCTCGAAAATGTTTGCTCGAAAAATGGGCATCCCCCTCTACTTCGATGCCTCAGTGAGTGAGAGCATGAGGGAGAAGGGAAACAGAAGGAGAAAGGGAGAGATCATCCACACAATCCTGCAAGCAGCAAAGAAAAGAAAGCATACAAGCAACTTCAATCACAAGAGCATGAATCTCAAACTCAATTGTGAGAATGGGTTTATGTCCTTTATCATTAGTCAAAATATCTGGATTGAGGGCCCAAAAGCTATAGTCTAGGCAAATTTTATAGTCTAAGTATACACTATCGGCATTGCACAAGTCATAAGCTCATAGATTTCTCATAATCATTTACATGAAGCACATTGTGTGATACAAAGAATATGGCTAGAAAATGTTGACATACTTTCAAAGTGCAAGACGACTGGGATTAGGCTAGGAGGGAACGGCACCCAACAAACTCCTCCAACTAGAAATCATTGCTTGCAGAGTTTGCATCAAGGATGGTCCAACCAATAAGGCTGTGGAGAAGGATTGAAGAGGTAAGCCAACAAGCCATGGAGTTAATGGAAGCCAAGGTTCAACGCAACCTGCCAAGACCCTTAAGATGGCTTGATACCTCGTATCACAACATTCATGCAAATGGCTGAAGTGTGGCTTTTACTACCCCACGACGAGATGACCTTAGTGAAAGAAGCCAAGTTGTGACTCTCAATTACATGTACTATGAGAGGAAAAATCCCCAAAAAAAAGGCTCTGGAAAACCAAAGAGTCTAGTATTGTAAAAAGCTGTAAATATGACCTTTGCTCATGATTTATTGTTATAAGCTATATCACTCATTAGTACGCTATCAAAATGAGCTCAATCCGTGTTTTTTATGAAGCTCCCACACAATATCCCATTGTAACACCTCAATCAATTAGCACACTATAGTAATTTAAAGAGTTAAGTAGTTAGTTTGGTCTTAAGCTTACAGCAAGACACATGTTGTTTCTTTAAAAGAATACCAAGTTTGGTATCTAAACTCTCCTAAAGCACCCTAAGCCTCACTTCATTTCTCAAAGCACCACAAGAATTTTGATGAAATGATTCTTATAGCCCTATTATTTTGCTTGGTAATGCTAAAAACGGAAAGCATGGTTTCATTCTCATGGCATCTTATCCCATATTGTAAAGGACACTAGACAAGAGGTTGCCTCCTGCACTCCTTGAATTTCAAAAATAAAAAATTCTTATGGTACTCCCCCTCAAAATATCTACGTTATTCATGTTGAAGCTTTACAATTCCTTAGCGTTTGAAATTCCTTGCCACTCAATCTTTAACACAACTCCAAATCACTTCATGCATACAAGTCTTTGCTACTTACATCCTTTGCAAGTTCCACTTGGATTGTACTAGAAATGAAGTGTACGTAATGAAAATGATACCTAATTCACTTATGTGCCTCTTGTTTAACAAAAAAATGAAATGTGCACGGGCATGGCCAGCCATCTTACTATTACCAAGATCTAACTCTTGACCGTGCCAGGTTCTTTCATCGCACAATCCAAGAATCAAAGGTGTCTTCACAAATTACCCCATGTGAATTCATAGGTCCCCTTGATTCCCTGAAGTCTTGTCGACTTAACATACATAGGCCTCGTTGACCTTTAAAGTCTTTCTAATTGCTTGAGCTCCTAAGTCTTACCAACTTAATACAATGTTAAGACTCATGATAACACAAAGCTCAATTTATCTTGCAACATAGCCCTTTTAAGCATGAGAAGCACGCATTCCCATTATTGGTATGATGCATCAAAACAAATCATTTAAAATTCTCACAATCATATTAGTTGCATGACAAACAACTAGCCACACACCATACTCACATGCCTATTACCTATGAGATGAAATGCAATCGTATGCCACCAATGGATCTCACTTATTACCAAGGGTAGTAACAATGCTTGTACGCACGGTAAGTAAACATGCACCAGCAATGACACACCACCCTTTTCATCATTCAGTTTTCACCCTAACCACACGTGTCCCTACGGTTTAAGCAAGTGTGTACTACCAACAAAGCGTGTGTGTCACAATCGTTTTCGCGTAAGGAACTAGGAGACCAGACTGTTCACTCTAACCATATAGGAACTAGGAGACCAGACTGTTTACCTAACCACATGTATGCACAAGATATCAGAAAGGGTTTACAACCAAAGATCCTTTGGGCACATTAGTTGTTTGGGACTTTACTGAAGAAAGACACTTATGCCCACTACTCGCTCACTGGAGGCATAAAGAAAATTTCAAATCTGGATAGAGGATAGAAGCACGAAGCTAATCAGGATTGCATGCTACTCCTTGCTCGTCATGATGTGTACACTCATAAAGCGAGTGTGCATAATTAAAATGTGGATAAGGGGGTGGACTAGTTTGAAAAGCGTGTCTTGGTGACAACTGCACCCCTGTCCTACTTGGCTGCCATAGTGAATCGATTATAAGGGCAATAAGAAAAATAAGGGAGTTTATTACCTCGAGTACCACTACAGCTTATCAAATATTGCATAAGCAAAGTGGCAACATTTTAATTCAAAAAGAAAACAAAAAAGACAGCCTATTGAGAGTACACGACTAAAGCACAAAGACAGGCATCTAGCAAAGCAACTAATCGAAATCCTACTAAAACCCAACCACTAAAAATAGCAACAACATTCCTCTACACATCTAAAAGCGGTGAGCGGGGAAGGCAGGCAATTCATGAGCTCTTTCCTAACAAACACATTGCCCATTTGACACTTCTGGAACGTGCATAAACACACCCTCCACACATCCACATGAGACTGTGGGAAGGAGATGCTACGAGGAAAGGCAGTACTGCCCGTCAATGAACAACTTCCACTGCCCATTGTCAGACCTCTTCACATACACCAATCACAAGTATGTAAACACCTTTCCTGTTAGGCTAATGAAGGCCAAACCTCATTATCCAAGTTACAACAACCAGCAGCAAACATATACAGCTCAAAACCTCAAAACCCTACTTAAGCAAAAGCATGGACTCTTATCGAAAAAGGTTCCCGTGCAAACAATTCAGGAAAAACAGACTGACCCAGCTTCTCAGCCCCACCAACCAAGGCAGTAAAGTACTGACTCCCAACACAAATGCTAGCCCTACAAAGTGAGTAAAAAAGTACGCCACAGCAATTAAGCTGCAGGCACATATATTGGGAACAAAAAACAGTGCAACACTGCATTTATGGGAAGTATGCCTCAGCAATTAAGCTTTAGGCACAAATATTGGAGGGAAAAAAACAGTGCAACACTGCCTGGGCACTGAACCTGAAAAAACAGAGTAGCCCTAAAGAGTGTAGGCTAGGCAAATCCTCCCCACTTGACAACTGTTCATGCGCTACCATAAAAGTTATAGAAAACTCAAGCTAATTTGGCCAGAACTTGACCAGAATGCCTCCACTTATAAATTGCATCCAGCTATAGCAGCACACTGACGAACCTGTCACCACAAGGACTAGGATCACCGTACCTGAGTTGTAGAGCACAATAAACCCGAAGCATCTGCACCAACGACAGCCAAGTCACAGATGGAACAGATACCACCTGCAATATCTGGAACAAAGCGCGCTGTGCAGTATGGGCAGGAGACATCCTTGCTTCCCTTATAGATGGGTGTGAAGGTAGCTCCACAAATAGTGAATGGGTTTCTTGGATCATAGTTCAGCTGAATCTCATCCCGAGGATTCCTCTCACAAGCAGCTAACACTTGGCGGGCCTTTGCAGCAGTCTGCGAAGTAGGGTTGAGCTCAAGAAGGCGCCTACAAAATGTACTTGCTGTGTTGAAGTTTTTCCCTTTGTAAGCAAGGGCCATGGCTGATTGCAAGCTGAGCTTCACATGCACACTTTGAATATTGCAGTGGGTAAAGTACGCAGCAAGCTCCTGTTGACGAACAAAATCATCTTTGGTATCCTTCCTCTTCAACTCTATACGAATGGCAAGAACATACTCCTTGCAAATGCCCACCAACTCCTTTACCTCATCAACTTCTTTTCTGTTGTCCACTACCAGAAGTGGAATCATGTGGAGTATGCCTAAAAAGAGCTTCAATGCTTCGGTAAATTTACCCTCCGTGGTGACTCTGTAGGCCATCTTCAATTTCTCTTCCAGCAAGGAAAGCTTGTAAATCAAGGCTGGAGGGCTTCGCAAGTTGGAACTTGAAGACTCGGTCCAGCCCTTCTCTAAAGCCAATGGAACCACAGGCATTGAGGCAAAAGCAGGCAAAAATGTGTGACTGGCCATGTGAAGATCTTCAAAGAGGGGTCTTAGAGGTGTGAAATTCCGTATGCCCAGTTGCCTATTCAATAATCGCATAGCAGTATCAAATGCCCCAGCAGCCACATGCTCTCCAGCTAAAGAAGACCTCTGTGTCCAGACTTGGCTAACAGGCACGCCTGGGGAAGGAGCAACAAACAAAGCAGTTGTTACAGTTGTTACACTTTCAGTGGTGCCTACATCAGCTGGAAGCTCCAGATCCTCCATTTCCCATCCTCCCTCTTCATCATCACCTCCTTTAGCCTCCTCGCCTTCGACCATAACTGCATCACCATTTTGGCCTTCGGTGACATCAGAGATCTCGACCTCCTCACCCCAAGCTCGAGCATCAACTTCATCTTCTTCCTCTCCGACAGCTCCAGATTCACCAAATGCACCCTCAAAAAGTCCTTTACTAACTAGGAGCAGAGGCCAATTGCCATCAAGTAGCACAGGGGCAGGGGGTAAAAGGAGTTCAGACTTCTCAGGGAGTGATGGAACATTGTCACCGAGCTCTTCAGCCAGGCGACTTGCTACATCTGCAAGCCCATGGATTGCAGCGGTGGCATATGCAAGGGCCAAGTGACCTGACTCTTCCAATATTTTCACTCGCTCCTGAACATCCCCCAAGTAAAGGCTGTTATGGTAGCGACCCATGATGTCATTTCTCATCTCAGCAATTTTGAGCATTTTTTTCAGTTTCTCCAGGTTGCCAGTTATGAGGTAGAGAAAAGAAAGCCTTTCAAAATTCTTGGTTTTCTGATAGCTGTACTCCACAATTTCATGATTTCCTTGTCTTAAAGCCTCAACACCAAGTCTATACCAGTGATCCTTCTCATCAATCTCTTTGGCAGAAGCTACAGCAATAGCTATATTTCCAGACTCAATGGCCAGATTGAAACGAGTCCTCTCATCCTTCACAAAATGCAAAGCTATATCTGGATAACCTTTCTGCTGAAGATAGGCAATGATGGCTTGTCCACAAAGCTGGGAACTCTTGATCATCTGAATGACTTCATCAAACCTTTTCCTGATTAAAGCAAGCTTGAACATGTATTCAGTTGAATCAATCTGCAAGGTGCGGATCTTCCCATCACGATCCAGACAGTGAAGAGTACTCCCAGAAACCTTTATTATGTATACTGGTACATCCAAAGTCCTTATAATGCCACTGTCTCCATTGGGCAGACAGTACTTGATGTGATTCAAGGTTGCATAAACAAAAACACCCACATTGGTTTCATCCCAAGCTCCACTCTTCACACGAATGGTCTCATGCAAGTTGCACTTGTGTTCAAGCTTCTTTGTAGCAATTGTAATTGCATGTTTGCCCAGCAAAGCTACATTTTCCATATCTGTGGACCATACCACACACTTCACAAAAGGTGTGTGGATCTCACCTAAGATTGTCCTCTGCTGTACATCAAAGAGAACAATACGGTCTTCTGAGCGGCATAACAGGTTACCTGTGCCAGCATAGAAAAGAGCATCCGTTGTTGGTACAGGTAAGGCACACTTCTTGGTCACCTCATTCTTCAGATTCTTTAGGACAATCTGATTTGCAGCCCTGTCAATACTGGCAAACCTATTTCGAGCTATGAATACTGCAGAACCCCCAAGGCCTCTCTTCGGTTCCTGAGTGTCCCTGCCAGATGTATCTTTTGGAACTGTATACAGTTCATAAGAGCCACCATCAACATCTGAGCATATCAGAACAGCATTTTCCGCAGGATTGTAGCTCATTGATCTAGGACCCTGATTCATGCCTGTTGCTCCTGGCCTTCTGATGGAGATCAAGGAAGTTTCTCTTGCTGAAGCCAAGTCATAGCTACGAAGGTGTCGTTCTTTCACATAATACAGGGTTGCTCCATGCACCGTGTATGCTGGTCTCTCTCTTTCCAGCTTAAACACAATCATCCCACTATCATGTCCAGCTGCCAAAAGATTCATCTCAGGATGGGCGGCAAGTATCCAAAAGCGATCATGCTCTCTACGGAATGTTTGAACACCAGTGCGCTTCGACATGTCCCATACTCGAATGCTCTTGTCCTCAGAATTTGACACAATGATATCCTGCCGGGCATGAAACATAACACATGACACATTATTCACGTGACCACGCAAAGTATCCACTTCCCAAGCTTTAGTATCTGGATACATAACATAAACCACCAAGAAACACGTAAGAAGAAGGGATTGCTTTGTAGCCATGAATGCTGTTAATAGCTGAAGAAACTGTAGCACAAGAAGATACAAACCATTAAACCAACACTTGCTTAAAATAGTCACAGAGACTGCCACGAGAGCATAGTCAACTTCAAAATGCTATCAGGGATTTCTCTACCACAAGATATGCATTCAACTCACCACCACCTTATAAGCGTTTAACATGATTCACATGTCACTACCGTTGAGTCAATATGCAGTTCAACTCAAAAACTCCTTAAAATAGTTTAACATGAATCAAATGCCACAACACATTTGACCACAAGCAAGCATCCTAAATGTAGAACACTTGCGCCTATGTGCTAGGGTTTTCCAGAGATAGAAAGAAGAGTGCGGCAGAATCACACATTCAGCACACACACAAGTCCTAAACTACTACTTTGTGTTATGTACAACAACGAAATAATACAACTAAAGTTCAAGTACAACATGTGGCTCAGAATGAAGACATCAAATCACAGCCCTATGACCTATTGTACAGTCCTTGCTAGCACTTCGCCTCCAGAGAAACGCTCTATGAGGTCTGAAAGAGTGCACAGAGCGGAAGCAGAGTGGCACTAGAATGTGCTGAACAGAGAGTGCAAGAGAGAGAGAGATATGGAGCAAACTATGCTGAATATACTGAACCAAAACAGTCCCAAGCAAGAGACAGTGATAGTCTCATAAGTGAGGGAGCAAATAACTACAAGACTCTATGAAAAATGAGAGGCCAGCACCCACTATTTATAGTGGGGAAGAGCTGGCCGACTGGAGCATGGAAACAGGCCGACTGGAGCTGTTGGACATGGCTCCCTAGAAAAATGCCAGAAAGGCTGGGAAAAATCCCAGAAAAATACTAAAAAAGGGGTGGCCAGCCCACAAACAAGGGCCATGCAAAAGGGGACCAAATGGGCACCATACAGAGCAGAAACTGGGGATGAAAGTGCTAACACCCCCTCTCAGCACCAGATGCTGAACAAACTCCGAGAATCCGAAGATGAGGAGCCAAGGAAGCCTGAGAAACCGGCTTGGTGAACAAATCTGCAGCATTCTCCGCGGAAGGACAATACTCCAAACGCAAATCTCCAGCAAGAACCCGTTCACGAACATAGTGATACTGAATCTCAATGTGTTTCGTACGAGCATGAAACACAGGGTTCTTGGCGATGGCGATGCAACTCTGATTGTCACACCAAAGAAGAGTAGATCCGGTAGGAGGACAGCCAAGCTCCTCCAATAATCTCCGCAACCATATCGCCTCACATGCAGCATAGCAAACTGCACGGTACTCCGCCTCGGTAGAGGAAAGCGCCACAGTAGGCTGCTTTTTACTGCTCCAAGAAATGGCTCCAGACCCAAGTGAAAAAACACAACCAGTGGTCGAACGCCGTGTATCTGGATCTCCAGCCCAGTCTGAGTCAGACCATCCAACAAGAGTGCGTCCTTGGCCATAAAAGATGCCAAAATCCAGAGTGCCACGTAAGTACCGAAGAACTCTGAGAGCACACCGCCAATGCTGCTGACGGGGTTTGGATGAGAAGGAACTCAATAAACTGACTGCGAAGCATATGTCCAATCGGGAGTAGGTCAACCATACCAAACAACCGACGAGAACCCGATACTGTCCCTGATCAGTCCCTGGAGAAGCATCAAGTGAAGAAAGCTTCTCACCAATATCCAAAGGAGAAGATACTGGTTTGCACCCAGTCATCTGAAATCTGTCGAGAATCTCCCGAGTGTACTTCTGCTGAGAGAAGAAAATGCCCTTCGAGGTCTGCCAAATCTCAAAGCCAAGAAAATAGTGCAAGAGGCCCAGATCCGTCATCTCAAACTCTGTCTCCAAAGCATCCATAACAGAACGGATCCGCACAGAATAAGAACCTGTAAAGATGAGGTCATCAACATAGACCACAATGATAACAATCAACCCCCTCTCAAGGAGGATATAAAGGTTCGAATCTGCATGAGAGCGGCGCAGGCCGAGCTTCTGAAAGAACTCATCAATCCGCTGGTACCAAGCCCGCGGAGCCTGCTTTAGACCATATAAAGCCTTCTTCAGCCGGTACACATGATCCTGTTTGCCCGGAACAACAAATCCTGGCGGCTGATCAACATAAACCTCCTGTGTAAGCTCTCCATTCAAGAAAGCCGACTTGACGTCCATCTGGAAAACGGGCCATCTATGATGTCCTGCAAGTGCAAGAACGGTACGAATGGTAGTCATTCGGGCCGTTGGAGCGAAAGTCTCATCGAAGTCGACACCGGGGCGCTGAGCATAACCCTTGGCAACCAACCTCGCCTTGTGCTTGTCCAAGCTGCCATCAGCTCGGAACTTTGATTTGAAAATCCAACGCACACCAATCACCTTACGCTGCAGAGGCCGAGGCACCAAAATCCAAGTGCCATTCCGTTCGATAGCATCCAGCTCTGTCTGCATAGCATGACGCCAAGACTCATGTGAAAGAGCCTCGTCTACAGAAGTGGGATCAGAAGGACCATTAATGATTGTAGACATAAGAGCATAATTAACAAACATGTTGCCCTCATGAATTTGTTTCCCTGTAACTCTGGAAGAACGCCGAAGAGAACCAGGCGGAGGAGCAGAAGGAAGCTCACGTAACCCAGAGTCACGAACTGTCTGATAATACCAACCAGGTACAGATCTGCTCGAACTCGCCGGAGGAGGAGCAGGGTCATCATCATCTGACTGAGAATCCTCAGCTGGAGGTGTGACAGTAACAGCGGGAGCAGGAGGATGAGTAGGAGGAGGAGAAGGAGGTGCAGGAAGAAGAAGCTCACCAAGCTCACCACCCCCCTCTGAAGAAGTAGGAGTCTCGTCGAACACCACATCACGGCTCACAATAACTTTACCGGCTTGAGGATCATAAAGACGATATGCCTTGGACACAGTGCTGTATCCAAGAAAAGTCATGCGCTGAGACTTCGAGTCCAACTTGGAGCGGTGCTCCTTAGGCACATGAACATACGCGGTGCATCCAAATATCCGGAAATGAACAACGGAGGGCTTCTCACCATGGAAAGCCTCATATGGAGTTTTGTCGGGAAGAGCAGCAGTAGGAGACCTATTCTGAATGTAGACAGCAGTGGAAGCCGCCTCAGCCCAGAAACGTCGAGGTAATGAAGAATGCTCAAGCATAGCACGGGCCATCTCCATAATGGTCCTATTCTTCCTCTCGGCAACTCCATTCTGAGATGGAGTATATGCTGTAGTAAGCTGTCTCCGAATGCCATGTGTCTTGCAATATTGCTTAAACTCCTGGGATGTAAACTCACCCCCTCCATCGGTCCTGAGAGCCTTGACCGAGTGACCGGTCTCTTTTTCCACCTCGGCTTTCCAATCACAGAAGTGATGAAAAGTCTCATCCTTGGTCTTCAGAAAGAAAACCCAAGTATATCTGGTAAAATCATCCACCATCACGAGCATGTACAACGCCTTACTCAAAGACGCGGTACTCATAGGACCACACAAGTCTGCATGAATGAGAGCAAGTGATGTCGAAGATCTGTGTGTCGCCTCCTTCGGAAAGGCGGCTCGGTGCTGCTTCCCCTGCAAACAAGAGGAACAAGGAGAAGACGGAGCCTTGATGGTTGGTAATCCATCAACCAACCCATCCTTCGAAGCTCGCTGCAGAAGCTGATAGCTCAAATGGCCAAACCGAGCATGCCAAAGAGCAGAAGAAGCACCAGAAGAAAGCAGAGCGGTCAGTTTGTAGAGACCACTATCTTGGACTCCCTGAGCCAAGATGCTACCAGTCGCTTTATCACGAATGGTAATCTCATAACGAGAAAAGATCACCTCCGCACCCTGAGCTGTAAGAGCACTCACTGACAAAAGGTTAAAAGCCAAATCTGGAATATACAGAACGTCAGAGAAGTACCTCTTGTCCTCTTCAGAACGGAAGATGGGGATAGTGCCATGACCATGCACTGGCACAGAAGAAGAATCACCCAGAGTGATCTCGCCTGATCTGGCAGTGAAGTCCTCGAACCAATCTCGATGGGGTGTCATATGAGCAGTAGCACCGCTATCAACAATCCAAGACCGTGACTGAGAAGTCACAAGAGCAAGTATACGCCGAGTACCTGCTAAGAGAAGTATTCCATCATCCTTCTTGGGTTGAGACACCGCCGTTGAGGAAGAGTTCTTTGCTGCTTCATCACGCTTCTTCTTGTGACATTGGGGTGACTTGTGACCCTTCTTGCCACAATAGTGACATTCAATGTCTTTATTCTTTGAAGATTTGTTGTCTTTATCCTTATCGGAATCCTTGGAGTTCTTGTCAGAACCCCCTTTACCTTTCTTTTGTTGAGACTTCCCTTTATCTCGTGCTGCCAAAGCTCCATCAGGGCCACCGGAGGTGCCAGTCCGCTCCTCAAAGCGAGACTCTATCTGCATAATGGAGGGGAGAACATCCTCCCAAGTAACTGGAACAGGACGAGGAGAAGAAACCAGAGACTGAAAGTATGCATCAAACCTCTCTGGAAGTTTGGAGAGCAGCCGAATAGCCATATCCTCTGTGGAGATGTCCTTGCCACAAACAGCAAGCTCGTCCCGGAGATCTTTCATCTTCGAGATGAAAGCAGATAAAGATGGAAACGCAGAAACTGATAAGTTCATAAGTTGCTTTTCCAATGCCAAAATCCGACCCGGAGACTTAATCTCATAGAGATCTGCAAAAGCCTTCCAAACTTCATGTGCAGCATCAGCTGTACGCACATGAGAGAGAACAGCATCCTGACAGTTCAACATCAGAAAGGAAAAAACACGTCGATCATTCGACTGCCAAATATCAATATGTGCCTGAGTCACACCACCGGAAGCAAGGGTGGGAGGGGTGGCATTGGCTGGTGTAACAAGCCAATCCCAGAGATCCACGCCACGCAAGGCCGATTTCACCTTCACCTTCCATAGGGTGTAGTTGGAACCATCCAACTTGGCAGACTCTGCAAACATATGAAGAGAAGTGGGAGCAGCCATCACAAGAGCTTGGGCTCAATCTCAAGAAATGCACAATCTCTGAAAAAAGTGTCCTCCACAGGTACCAAGTGTGCCACCAAAGCCTGCAACACCACAAGCCCCCTCTGCAAAGGGAAAGAACCACTGGAGAGGAAAAACGCAGCAATGAAGAAGTGCTGTCCTGTAGAAAACAGGCCGCCTGCAGTCCAATCTCCAAGTGGGCAATGAAACACTGATCTCCAAGAGCCAGACGGCTGAATCGGTGAAGCCAATCTGAAGAGGAACCGACCAGCAGAGTGCTGTCCAGAAAACGCAGCAGCAAAAAGCTATGGATCTGGAAGAAAACGCAGAGGAGAAGTGCTGAAAACAGGGCTGAACTGGGGCAGCAGAAAGGTTGCTAACCTAGAGCTCTGATACCATGAAAGAGTGCACAGAGCGGAAGCAGAGTGGCACTAGAATGTGCTGAACAGAGAGTGCAAGAGAGAGAGAGATATGGAGCAAACTATGCTGAATATACTGAACCAAAACGGTCCCAAGCAAGAGACAGTGATAGTCTCATAAGTGAGGGAGCAAATAACTACAAGACTCTATGAAAAATGAGAGGCCAGCACCCACTATTTATAGTGGGGAAGAGCTGGCCGACTGGAGCATGGAAACAGGCCGACTGGAGCTGTTGGACATGGCTCCCTAGAAAAATGCCAGAAAGGCTGGGAAAAATCCCAGAAAAATACTAAAAAAGGGGTGGCCAGCCCACAAACAAGGGCCATGCAAAAGGGGACCAAATGGGCACCATACAGAGCAGAAACTGGGGATGAAAGTGCTAACAAGGTCCAAGTCCAACATTGAGGAAAGCAAATAAATATGACAATTTAGCTACCCACATACACATATGCACCAATGCTCCTAGTCGGCCAATGGTACTACTATTGGCCACCTTTACCCGAATGCCATGTCATCACTGCCACGTGTCACATGCGTTGTCCGACCCTGCCCAATGACTACTATCTGTATATTGCTTTCCACTATGTCTTGATTCCACTTTCTTCATTTCTCATACCTATTATGGATGTCAATGAAATAAGTGTGTTTGAAAGCAAAGAATTAAAGAAGTTACTTGAATTGTTTCAAGATGTATTCCTTAAGGAGCTACCATTGGGCTTACCACCCGAAAGGGCAGTGGATCATTGTATTGATCTAGTCCCTGGTGCTCAACTTGTTAGCATTCCGCCTTCCAGGATGAGCCAAGCTAAGGAAGATGAGTTGGCTAAACAACTCACAGATTATTTAAATATGGGTCAGATCCGTCCAAGTAAATCACCTTGGGGTGCGCCTCTGTTACTTAAGAGAAAGAAGGACCACACCTAGCGAATGTTTGTAGATTACAAGAGATTGAACAAAGTGATTATCAAGAACCGCTATCCTCTCCCTAGATCAGATGACCTGATTGACCGTTTAGTCGGAGCGAAGTATTTCACAAAGATAGATTTACGTAATGGTTATCATCAATTACTCATGGAAGGCATGTCGAACGAACCACCTTTCGGACCAAGTATGGCCATTACGAGTTTCTCGTATTACCTTTGGGTTGACCAATGCTCCAACCACTTTCCAGCAAATGATGAACGATCTTTTTCGTGAACATTTGGAAAAATTCGTGGTTGTGTTCCCGAACAATATTTTAGTATATAGTCATACTCTTGAGGATCAAGTTAGACACCTCACCATTGTCTTGACTATTTTAAGATAGAATCAACTAAATGCTAAATTAAGTAAATGTGAGTTTTTTATGACGGAAATTATTTACTTGAAACACGAGATCACAAAAGACGGATTGAGCATTGACTATGACCGAGTTCAAAAGGTTTTGGCTTGGCCGATACCGCAGACAGTGAGACAACTTCGTTCTTTTCTCGGTTTTGTTGTTTTTCTTCGGAAATCTGTGCGAGAGTACTCTCAGCTCACACTACCGATGACCGAATTGTTGAAAGGTCGTCGACATAAGTCGAATCAAGCTATCCCTTGAATGACGATTTGGATATAGCCTTTAAACTTTTCAAAGATGAAGTCAAGGAAGCCTCTACCTTAGCACTACCCAATCCTAGTCAACCTTATGTTCTTGAGACTGACACAAGTGACTATGCGATCAAGGCTGCTCTATTCCAAGATGGTAGACCTGTTGCTTTCGAGAGTGAAAGCTAGACGACACTCAATCTCGTTGGCCAACCCTTGAGAAGGAGCTTTATGCTGTCATTTACGCTCTCAAGGTTTGGAGGCATTATTTATATGACTCCAAGTTTGTGGTATTGACTGATCATCAGTCAATCAAGTATGTGTGTGATGCGGATGATTTGAGTGGACGAAAAGCTAGATGGACAGAGCTAATGCAAGATTTTGATTTTGAAATACGCTATCGAAAGGGATCCATGAGTAGTGTAGCAGATGCTCTTGGTTGGATCAAAGAGGTAAATACTTTGTCGGTCACTGAGATTTCCACCAACTTATTTCAATCATCGAGAGGGCTTTGCAGGACTAATAGTTATTTTGGTCCATATTGGCAGAGGATCCAAGACGTAACCGACCAAGAGCCTATAAAAGGGTGGCCAAGGTCAATCAATTGGTCATAGACTTTCGCGAGTCTTTGCGAGAGCTCTACTATCACATGCACACGTTAATCCGATGCCACGTAGACATGACTATTCCTTACAGCCGCCTTAAGGGCAAAGTTAGAGGTCGTATATGGGCAGTTTGGAGCCAATTTGGTGGCCCTATAGGTGCCCGGAGGTGCCCGGGACATGTACCAATGGTTGGGACATATTATGGGCACAATGTGAACACATTTTATGACATTTTTGATGACTCTTTATGGCTTGAAAAAGTGAAAACCGACCTGATTACGACTTGCTATCACTTTCCTATATAAAGGCAAGTCATGGATAATTCATAATCATTCAAAGACAGAGATTGCAGAGCCAAGACCAAGGACATGCAATCTAATAGTTTGGATCAGCCAAGTACATCTCCAAATCAGCGTTTTCCATTAACGCACGTGGAGAACAGTAAGCATATGTTCATTCATACCATTCATAGTCTAGATCTACATTGGATCTATGACAATCATTGTAATTACTCATTCATTCAGTAATATATAGTAGTAGGTTAGGTAAAGAGTCTCTCTCTTCTCCTTCTCTCTACTCTATGTCATGAGCATGTGATTAGCGTTAGTCTTTATTGCTTTGCGTTAGTCATCATTTAAGCACGCTTCCGCATAGTAGTCATATTACATCTAGATTCTACGGTCAGGAGCTTGGATCTAGTTCAGACGTGCACCTGCTTCTTGTAGCCAAGGTCGACAACAATCTCGAGGACCGCGAGGGTAGCTCCGTGGCGGTATGGGCCGTCACGGGGTAGAGATTGGTCGGTGCGTCTTACTAGTTAGCTTAGCTTATGGCTCGGTGGGAATAGCCAAGACTTATGGCTGTCATGGTTAGGTGGTGAGTCAGGCCTGCACTCCCTACACGTTGTTTGGCTTTGTTTTGCAATTTCAAGTTGTGTTTCATGATTGATCTATGAGGAGATCCGTGGGGATTTGACAAAGAAGAAAGCTAGCAGGAAGTTATGGAGGCACAAAGCTTCCAAAGCGACAAACCAAAAGAAAGTATGCTTCCGCAAAGCACAGAAGAGCTCCTGAGAATAATGATGGAGCAAATAAATTCAGTGAAGATGCAGCTTGCCGCAGAAAAAGAGAAGCCCAAAGAAGGCCTCTCAGATCCGGCACAAATGTCTTCGATTTGGAGGAACAAAGAAGAAAAGATAACGAAAACACGTGAAGAAGCAAGAAGAAACGAAGGAGGAGGAAAAATCAAGAAGAACAAAGACGTGCGGAGGAGCAAAGGGATAAGGAAGCTGACATGCAAATGATCAGCACCGTCAAGAAGCTGCAATCGAGAGTTTCAGCAAAGACTCAACTGAGAGGCTATTCAAATCCAACATCAGCAGACGATAGCACAAATTCTGGCATCCCTCCCCAGACGCCTCAAAATACCTCGTCCTCCACCGCCCCTACCACCACCGTCATATAAACCTCTCCAAATTTTAGTAAGGAATTTTGAGTCTCAAACTTATGCACAAGCACTAACTCTCACTCAGAATCAAGAATTGATGCTAAACGGAGGACAGCCCAAGCAAGTACAATCTAATTCTCTCCAAATTTTAGAAAGGAATTTTGAGCCTCAGACTTGCGCACAAACACTGAAACTCGCTCAAAATCAGGAATTGATGTTGAACGAAGGGAAGCCCAAGCAAGTACAGTCTAATCCTAAGCCCCAGCAACAGTCATCTACCCAGGGTAAGGGGGCTCAGAACAGCAAAGACCAAAAGGACCAAAAGAAAACTTCTCAGGGTCAATCAGGCAATACAAAAGATTCTACACCCAAGAGAAGACTCTTGAGAAAGAAACTAAGAAGGGCATCACTGGAGGTTACCTCCAACCGGATAAAAAGACATTGGTACAAAGCAGAGAATCGTTGTTTCTTTTGCCACACTATGGGACACAAAAATAAAGATTGCACTAAGTTTCAAGCTGAAAAGTCTCCCAAGGCATCCACTTCCACAATAGGTACATTCTAACCCTAAGCCCCACCAAAAGTCATCTACCCAAGATAAGGGGACTGAGAACAGCAAAGACCAAAAGCACCAAATGTCAAATCCCCATCGGATCTCCTCGTAGAACTCTCTTGATTCGAGACTCGAAACCTGCAAACAAACAAACAACAAGGGGATGCAGGCCTGACTCACCTCCCAAACATGACAGCCGTGGGCAAGCCCACAGTCATGGATGTCCCCACCGAGCCACGAGCTGAGCTAACTAGGATGACGTACCGACCAATTGCTACCTCGTGACGTCCCATACCGCCACGAAGCTACCCTCGCGGGCCTCGAGATTGCTGCCGGCCTCGGCTGCGTAAAGCAGGTGCACGTGTGCACTAGATCAAGGCTCCAGACCATAGAGCTCTCACAAATCAGGGGGGACTCTATATGACTAATGACTAACCTTGGTCACTCTTTTATAGGCTCTGGCACGGTCATCGGGCGTCCACACTTGGACGCCCGCCCGTCCATACTTCGGTTCCCGCTCGTTAGTCTATCCCTAACTCAGCTCGTCAATCAGCCTGCCTAGCTCCAAGCTTCCCCAAACCTCAAAGCTAGTCTTGTGTGCGTATAGCACACGGTAGATACACACTGTGCACATGACATACTCCCCTTCCTCTAAGAGCTCACTCCTGAGCTCACTAAAAAGCCAGGGTAATCTCTCTGAAGAGTAGCCAATGTCTCCCATGTGGCGTCCTCCTCAACACGATCCTTCCACTTGATCTTGTATTCCGTGATAAGCGTATTACACAATCTTCTTTCACGAAATCCAAGAATCTTTTCAGGTTCGTGCGGAACAAATGTCATGTCTTCGACATCTATGATTTCTTGAGGAGTAACTAACTGGTCTATTCCACCAGTACTTCCTTAAGTCTACTGACATAAAATACAGGATGAACTTTCACATGAGAAGGCAAATCCAATTCATATGCAACTGAACCAATCCTTCGTGTAATACGAAATGGTCCGCAGTATCTAGGGGATAATTTCGGAGATCGACCTGTCAGTAAAGTCTCGGAATCTTTCAGAACTCGCAAATACACCATCGTTCCTTCGGAGAACTCTCTGGGTGAACGATGTCTTCTAATAGATTCCTTCGCAACTTGTAACATTTCTTGCATATCTTGCAAAAAATTACGTGCTGCATCATCCTGAAGTCCTGAGAATCCTACTGTAACAGGTGATTTAGGTTGAAAACCATACATAAGCATGAAAGGACTAAAACCTGTACTCGTATGCTTAGTACTATTATATGCAAATTCTAACATGGAAAGATAATCCTCCCGTGAACTCTGTCTTTTGGATACATATCCTCGAAGCATATCCTTCAAAATCTGATTCACTCTTTTTGTCTGGCCATCAGATTGAGGATGATCTGAGGAACTCAAATTCAAAGTTGTTTCCAACTTCTCAAAAACAAGTTTCCAAAAATCACACGTAAACTTAGAGTCCCTATCACTGACTATGTCCTGCGGTAACCCGTACAGTCTAAACAATTGCTCGATAAACTGCCGTGCTAATTGCATAGCTGTAATAGTCTTCTAGGTCGGTAAAAATCTAGCCATTTTTGTCAAGCAATCTACCACAACCCAAATAGAATCGTGGCCTTGATGTGTTCTTGGCTATCCGGTAATAAAATCCATGAAAATACTTTTCCATTTATTACCTGGGATTTGCAAAGGATGCAACAACCCAGCCTGTCTAAAGCGTTCAACTTTATTTGCTTCACAAATTTGACACTTGAGAACATAATCTTCTACATACCCTTTCATCTTTGGCCAATAAAAAGTGTCTCACTAACGATAGCATCCTGTGTACCCCAAGGTGTCCAGCAGAAGGGGCGTCGTGACACTCCTTAAGAATCTTGGACCTAATGTCCGGGATCTGTGGTACACAAATTTTATCATTGCGGAATAGTAAACCATTCCAATCATCCACTGGCCTCCTGCAGCCTGAATGGTAGACTGCTCAATCATTGAGTCTTGGTCAATCAATGAGCTCCCGTCCTAGATCTTCTGCCAAAATGGACCAAAATAACTATCAGTCCTGCAAAGCCCTCTCAATGACTGAAATAAGTCAGTAGAAATCTCGGTGAATGACAAAGTATTCACCTCTCTAATTCGACTAAGTGCATCTGCAACACTATTAATGGACCCTTTCCAATAACAGATCTCAAAATCAAAATCTTGCATTGACTCAGCCCAACGAGCTTTCCTTCCTCTCAAATCATCCGCGTCACACACATACTTGATTGACTGATGATCAGTCAATACCAATACCACAAACTTGGAGCCATATCCAAATCGTTATTCCAAGTGATAGGCTGATTAGACTTACGTCCACGACCTTTCAATAAGTCGATCATCGGTAGTGTGAGCTGAGAGTACTCCCGCACAGATTTCCGAAGAAAAACAACAGGGAGAGGATAACGGTTCTTAATTGTCAGCTTGTTCAATCTCTTGTAATCTATACACATTCTCCAGGTGTTGTCCTTCTTTCTCCTAAGCAACACAGGTGCACCCCAAGGTGATTTACTTGGACGGATCTGGCCCATCCTCAAATAATCTTCGAGTTGTTTAGCCAACTCATCTTCCTCAGCTTGGCTTATCTTGTAAGGTGGAATACTGACAGGATGGGCACCAGGGATCAAGTCAATACGACGATCTACTGGCCGTTCAGGTGGTAAACCCGATGGCAATTCCTTAGGAAATACGTCGTGAAGCGAATCAAGTATCTTCTTTAATTCTTTGCTTTCAAACACACTTAATTCATTTACATCCATGGAAGGGATGAGAAAGAAAGAAAGTGGAATCAATACACAATGGAAAGCGGTATACAAAGAAAAATCCATTATATTTCCAAAATCAATTGTATTTACAAGAGGTCCCTGAGAGGGATGAATACAATCACCTAAAATACTATACTAGATGTCCCTATGCTGAAAAGAAAAAATATGACTAGACCAATCGATCTGGACTTGAAGAGTCTTAAACCACTCAATCCCTAATAACAAGTCTACATTTTCTAGGTGCATAACATAGCATTCCAGAGTATCTTTGTAGTCCTGAATCTGGATTGGTAGCATCTCCACCTTTCGATCCCATACTTGCCTTCCCGCAAGTAGGCGTACCTCATAGGTATGATCGCTGGGTGTCGTATCAAGACTCAATTTCTGCACAAGTTTGTAGTTAACAAAGTTGTGTGAGCTGCCAGGGTCTAGAAGAATGTGAATTCTATGGCCATTCACTTCTCCATAAACTCGGAGAAGATCATGCAAGCAAAATACTTTAGAGTTGAACAGACAATCAGAACATGTACTAGGACGAGAAAGTACAGTAACTGACGTACCTGTCAAAGACAACTGGTTAGCTACCTTTGGCTTAGGTCCTGCGTTGGTCTTTGCACCCTTTTGCTTCGGGCACTCGTTACACATGTGTCCTTTTTCTTCGCAGATAAAACGTCTCTCCTTCTTGAGCTTTAGAGCCTTAAGGAGTCGTTTCTTCTTCGCTGGTGTCAAACTTGAATTCTTCGAAGGTTGGTCCGAAGACTTTCCTTCAGTCGTGTTAGCCACATAGGTGTGGAAAACTTTCTTTTATGCTTGTTCCCCTGCTCGGTAACGGGTTTAGACTTGAAAGAGACCATTGTATCATCATAGATACGAGCTCAATGAATGGCTTCGTCCAATGTTTTGCATTTGTTATTTTTAACCTGTAAACGGTATGAGTCTGGTAAACCAGCTACGAAAAACCCCAAAAGAGTAGTGGGATCTATCTTTGTAGCTTTCATCTGAAAGTCCCTAAACTTCTGGAGGTAGACCTCATAAGTGAGGTGCTGCGAGGTCATGGTCAAAGTGGTAAACCGGGCAACAACATCATAATCGTCCTCTTTCTTGAGGAATTCCTTCTTGAAGACGTCTTCGAATTGTATGCAAAGTTGTTGGCTTAGGATTGAGTTCCTTCCACCAAAGCAAAGCTTTGCCTGAGAGGAAACCTGCTGCTAACTGGATCTTTTTTCCATCATCATATGAATGAAACTGAAAATGGACCTACCACTTATGTAGCCAAGTGTCCACGATCTCCTTGGTACGCTGCTTTTGCTCGCCCCCCAACGGTTCCGGAGTAATTTTGGGACCTAAACCAGAGGCCAAGGTATCCATACCCGAAAGAGTAGATAGGGTAGTGGTCAAGAGAGAGATGGAGTTCTGCAAAGCTTGCATCTGCGCGGCGATTTGTGCCTGACGTTCTGAGAAGAAGCTTCGAGAGCTACTTTGAACTCTTGGAAATCAGATTTTGACACATAATCGTAAAAAAGATCGGCATCGGTATCTTCCGTAGCCGGCAAGCCTTCGCGTTCGACAAGGGGCTCCAACTCCAATTCTTGGATCGACATCGTGAAGAGGACAAGTGGAGAGAAAATTCGATCTTCGCACAATAAAAGTGCAAGGGAACTTGAGAGCTTGAGAGCTTGAAAACTTGAGAGATGTGTGGCAAGAAGCCCACTTAAGGGGTTTATATAGCATACCCCAAAAGCAACTTGAACTTTTGCTTTTGTGTTTATATATATATATATATATATATATATATATATATATATATATATATATATATATATATATGTATGTATGTATGTATGTATGTATGTATGTATGTTATATATATATATGTATGTATGTATGTATGTATGTATGTATTCTGCTTTCTTTTAAAAAAACACTTTTAAACCTTAGGGAGCCTTTAAACTCTTTTTATTTTAAAAAAAGGTCAATCTTTAAAAAAAACGAAAGCAGTGAATTTGGCGTGTCAATGCTTTTACTGGTTTTTTTCCCCCCCCCCTGGATTTAGCGCCGCCTGTCTGCCTGGCTGCCGGGTGTCCATGGCCGCCTGCGCGGCAGAAAAAGCAAGGAGGCGCCTATCTTTTGTGTGGGTGTGCTTTTCCAGTCAGGAGGGCTGCTCATCTGGATATTCAGGCGCCTATCTGAAGAGGAAGCGTGTGCTTTTCTGGGAAGAGGTGGACTGCATGCTGGCTGCGCATGGATAGGCCTATGCAGGTAGTGTACGGCTGCTGTCTGCAGGTACAGCCCACGTGGCAGGTCTGTGTACGGCTGCTGTCTGCAGGTACAGCCCACGTGGCAGGTCTGACTGCTCTGCAGATGCAGATTCAGGCGATGCAAGTACAGGTGGCGCAGTCAGGTATAGCTACAGGAAGTCTGCGCTGCTGGTCATATCATGCTTTTTGGAAGGGCTGCAGGCGGGCTATGCTACAGAAGCTTCAGGCGCATGCTTTTTGGAGACTAAAGGGCTGGCTGCTGTGCTGTGCTTCAGAACAGAGACACAGGCCTCCTTTCTCTCTCTCTCTCTCTCTCTCTCTCTCTCTCTCTCTCTCTCCCTCTGCTGAAGAGTAGACAAGGGTTGGTTTTCTCTGGACACAAAGGTAGACAAGGGCTGTTTTTCCATGAACATAGACATCATGTCGATGGCGTTCAACTGATGGAACTTTCAGCCTTTCTATGCTTTGATTCGGGACTGTTTTGGGACAGTTTATGGGCTGTTTTTGTTTGGTCGCAAATTCAGCTATGTGCTTGGGTTTTTGACTGCAAGTACAGGTCTTGTGGTTATGTTTCTTGGCATGGGAGTGATGCAAGCTCGCATGGCTGCGTGCTCATGGAGCAGATGGCTTTCTTCCTGCTAGAAAGGAACAGAGGGACCTACAGTTATGGGCATCTCTATGTTGCCAGATGTTTCATGAGGGAACAGGTAACTAGATGTATGGAAACAGGACAGAAGTTTCAAAGGGAAACAGGCCTAAGGGTTTCATGTGGAAACAGGTCGTAGGTTTTCTCGACGAGACATGTGTTTGGGTTTCTCCAAGAGATAGGTCACATGCAGGCAGAAGGTACAAGAGTGGACACATGTATGGTACAGCCTTGCTACTGATAGGACAAGGGACAGGAAATCCATGACAGAGATGGATAGTATCCTTGGAAGGTAGAGAGGGTTTGTACAGGTGTGTCGACTGTATGGTATGCTGTGCTGTGATACTCTTTTGAGAGACAGTTTGGGAGTCTGTGTTGTGATGCAGGAGCACTGGATGTGTCAGGGTGTGATGCTGTTCATAGTGTGAGAGGCTATGGATGGTTGTGGCAGCCTTGATCATGGGAGAAAGCTTCTGTATGCAGACTCAATGTGAGAGAGTCTTTCGATGTGAACAATGGCTGGATTTATTTGTGGATGCCGTGTGGACAGGAAGCCAAATGCAGGTTCTTTGCAGGCTTCAGGTGTTCTACTGGGACGGCTGAATTACCAGCTTTATATTGTAATCAAAGCTCTTATAATCAATTAAAGAAATACCGCAAGGGGCGCCACTGCGATTTGGGGCCAATCGGTGTCCGTGTACTTTTTGCAGGAGCACTCTAGCTCCCCCTGTTTGTTTTCCTTTTCTAGGTCCTCAATGGCGTTGAAGTGTTTTATGTGCGAGTGTTTGTTCCACCGCCCTTTGGTTTCTGAAGGCCGGTTTACAGTAGCCCACGACCAGAACACGACCACGCATAGCCAATCGATCACTTCTCTCTCTCTCTCTCTCTCTCTCTCTCTCTCTCTCTCTCTCTCTCTCTCTCTCTCTCTCTCTCTCTCTCTCTCTCTCTCTCTCTCTCTCTCTCTCTCTCTCTCTCTCTCTCTCTCTCTCTCTCTCTCTCTCGTACAAAAGCGAACATGCTTTTTTTTCCTCACACAACTGTTCATGCGACTGCACAAACACAACCAGCCTTCTTCTTGCAAAGCAAAAACAGATGGCCAAACAAAAAAATACAATCAATTGTGCTTTGAAATTCTCGATTCATACTGCCATGACCAACAGTCGAAATGCGAACAATATCTTCCATTGCTTCGGGCAATCCTAAACGATACTCACTCCTTGCGTATTGGCCAAACATCGTATGAGGCAACATTTGGTCGCACCGTCTCTAGACAACAGAAAAAAATTTAAAAATCATTTAGTTAGTTAAGGAGCACCTTGCCAAAGCTCACGAAGCATATACCCAACAAGCCAACAAATCCAGGTGAGATGTCAACTCTAAGGAAGATGTGCACTACGTTAATGGCCTGGAATGTGGACAAGGACCTTTCTTGCAACTTCCTAAGAGGCACGATCCGAGGGATGTATGGACCAATTGGGGCAATTTTGATTGCCCAATAGGCGCCCGGATGCGCATCATTGGATGGGACATAAATTGTGCACAATATGAACATGTTTAATGAGCTTTTTGATATATTTTTGGGACTCAAAACTCATTTGCAAAGCATTGTGCATTGACACTAAAAATAAGATTTAGTTGGGCTTGCTTATCAGCATGAGTCTACTGCCTAGAAAACCAAAGCCACCAAGGATGTCTCAGCCTTCAGCTTGTACATCTGCATGGTGGAACCCCTCAACCTCAAGCCTTCCATAATCTCCATGCTTCGAAGCAGGTTTGGAAACTGACACTAGTATGTATACACTAGCTCTTCTGGAGTTCACTACAAGCTGAGGACAGATTTCCTTCCAAGAGCTATCACCTTCCTTACCAAACCAAAACAATAGGCTTACAAAACTCTTCACAATTTTTTTGAGAGTAATTACACACATGCACCCATGTACGGGCCCTCCCCCACCACCTTTCAATAGCACTCTTGGCTGTAGGCAGTGAGACTCGGACCCAACACCTCTGCCGTGGGATTTCAAGCTCGCCCTCAACTTGCCTATGCAGCGGGAGTCAGAAAACTCGTCACAATTTTAAGTGCAAACTGTTGAGTAATTTGTCACAAATAGCCTGCGCCAAATGCAGCTCCAGGCAGCCCCCGAAATAAACTAGATTGAAAATCATGAAAATATATCCCAGTCCAGCCATTCTGCAAAAACTATCAAGGACATACTGTAAAAAATATATACTTACCATTCATTCTCCAAAGCTTAACCTGACGATCATCTGCACCAGACACGATTAATGGCAGAGTGGGGTGAAAGGCAGCCCAATTGACACCTCGGTCATGACCCTCAAGCACATACTTGACCACAGCATCACCTCCACCAAAGAGGTCAGTATTCATTTGTGTCAATCTCAAAATATCTTCTGCTGGAGCTACTGTTTTCTTCCTTAGAGCACTGATATCCCAAACCCTAACAGTCTGATCAAGAGAAGCAGACACCACATAATCTTCCTTGACATGAAAAGAAGCACACATAACATAATGATTGTGACCAGTAAGGACAGAAATGCAAGTTCGAGACTGCCAATTCCAGATCCGGATGGTCTGGTCATCACTGGCACTCACAATCCACGGGTACTCCTGATGGAACTGGACAGTGCGGATATAATCCAGATGACCAAGAAGTGTAAACAGGCATCTTCGCATCTTGTAGTTCCACACTTTGATCTTGTAATCATCCCCTGCAAAAGTGCAAAGCAGATTACGGAATATAAGGCCACCCTTGAGCATTTCACTCAAGAGGGAATAATGTCTTGCATCAACAGAAACAATGTGATTGATTATAACATCGAAATGAGCAGATCTGATGCAGTCTATCTATGCATGAGCAGCCAAACTAGTTCCACATTCCAGAGAGATCAATAAGAACACAGATCCCCGTACCTACTGGACCTCTAAAATGCTCTAAACTTATATAAAGAAAAAATTTGAAATGACGATAAGCACAGTATTTCATAGTTGAGTATTAAGTCTTTCATGATTGATAGCTAGACAATCTCATCAAATAAGTGAAGACCCTTACCTCCAGACACGAAAAGAGGTTGAGTTTTGTGAAAGTGCACCCCTCGGACCGGCCCTTCATGCTCATCAAACCTGTCAATCAGTGTCCCCATTCGGTAGTCCCATAGCTGAATCACCCCGCTGTGAAGGCTGGCCAAGATCCAAGGTCTGCGAGTGTGAAAACTGAGCCCCTTGACCCTGTTGCTTTTGGTCTCAAATTTGGTCAACATTGTGCGAATCTCTTCAGCCTTTGCTTTGATTTGAAACAGAAAACTTCTGAAACCCTAATCCAACCCGTGGTATGAAACGCTAGATGCTTTTTTCAGCCGATCTAAGAGCTCCCAAACGCAGAAACCCTGTTTTCTCTTGGCTCGCTGCAATGGAAACCCTAATCCGATCCTCGATCCAGATTAAAGAAGTGCAAAATACTACCTTCACCCGATCTGGGAGCTGCCGATGCGGTGAGCAACAGAAACCCGAGAACCATCAGAAAAACCCTAGAAATGGTTTGGTAACAAGATCAGATAAAAGCAGAATGCTTTTTCGAGGGATCAACAAGATACGAATCATTCAGAGCACAAAAACCCCAACCTGCTTGACTCCCGAGCGATGGAGGAGCGGAGATCTGCGAGCGCCAGAGCAGAAACCCTAATTTCGCTCGAGGAGCAAGTCCTGCATGCGAATACTTACACACAGACTGATTGATGGGAACACCAAAATGCATGTGCCATAGTCGGGTTTTCTTAATAAAAATTAACGTCGTCTTGGCTAAAATCCAACGGCTTTCAATACATCAACCTTGACGATCTTACGGTCCATGCTATATATATATATATATACATACACACACACACATATACATGCCTCCAAAAATTATCTTGTTTTTATATGGTCATAAAAAACACCATTTTAAAAAGACCCAACCTCTTTTCTTTTTTATCTTCACCATTAGATTGAATTTATGGTCAAATTTTTACATACTAGTTAACCAGTCTATCGATTAATATGGTTTCGTATGCCTGTCCTATCATAACCATCTTAACCCCATGTAACGGAAGCCTATATTTTATAAGACTGCATTGGACTTTATGAAGCGGCCTTACCTTCAACTTAATGCCAAATACGGAAGTCACAAACTTCCTGTATGTCTTTATGTAAGGCTAGAAATAGTGGCCCTATACTATTTTTAAGCTATGGGCAGCTACGTGTGAACACTAGCCATTTGTGTATAAGTCAATTTCCCTTGCAAAAGAGTTCTTGTGAGTTGTTTTCCCTCTTCTCCCTACTCTCTCTATTGAATCTTTGCATAGCTTGATGGTGGATGCATGCTTAGGTTTGATTGTAGAATCTCACTTTGCATAAGCTTCCCCCTCTCCTTCCACCTCCTTTGTCAAAGGATCTTGTAGATGGAGATTTGTCTTGTCCATATTAACCAATTAAAATATAAGAATTTAAATATCATATGAAACTTTGCACCAAGCATAAAAACAAACATGCAAGGTGCAATCTCCCCCCCGCGGGGGTGGCGAACGTGTGTGGCTCCTACTCCCACACGTGATATTTTAATCATATCATCAAAAATAGCCCTTGGAGCAATTAATAGAGTGTTTTTCCAAAATTGGGCTTTTTCTTTTACAAAAGTAACCTTTGTCCAATGTCTAAGGTATCAAAATAATCTAACATTTGCCCAAACAATTATGTACAATGGGCCTAAGCATGATAAATCAAAATGGTGCACATATGCACTTAGACAAAAATAATCCAAGCACCTAGGCGGGTGTTCACATCCAGTGCCCATCCTCGTACTCATACTAGATCACAATTAAATTGGAATCACTCAGCAAAATAATACTAATATATGGTAACAATTAATTGGACTCACTCACAACCAACTACTATCATGTGAATACAAAATTATTTGGATCCACTCTTCAACAAATCAACTCTCACACATATGGTACAAATACAAACACAACCACCTAAATCGATGCAAGCATATATTTAACATCAAGTATAAAATAGAATCACCCATAATAATAGAATCACCCACAATACTAAGCTAAACACAATGACACACTAGGCAAGCATATATTTAGCATCAAGTATTAAATAAAATCACCCACGATATTGAGCTAAACACAATGACACACTAGGTCCCTAGTGCACCATAGAGAGAGTACATGTCACATGTAACATACAGAGAGAGTACACATCACATGTAACATTCTCTCTTGCTTGGATTGCAACTAACATTCTCTCTTGCTTGGATTGCAACTAACTTCAGTTGCATGTCTGATGATCTGAGTGGATAAGATCTGGATTTTTATTGAAAAATAGCTCAGGCATCCACCTAGCATCTTCTATTGGATGCTTCTTGAAAGTCATAAGATACTTGGATGATCTTCAATTGGATATACATTACATGTTCTTGTTGTAATTTGCTAATGATTAATGTAGTTTGCTAATGATCATCAATGATTGAATTTGGAATAAGTTCTTCTTGCTCATCTCAACAATCAAAGGACATTTTTCATAAACTGGATGGGAAAGTAAAGGTCCTTTGAAAGATCTAAGAAGACTAATATGAAAAGAGTTATGAATCTTCCAATGTGATGATAATCAATAAGCGAGGTAGGTAATCTCTTTTAATATCTTGAATGGTTCATAAAACCTTTATGAATCTTCCAATGTGATGATAATCAATAAGCGAGGTTAGTAATCTCTTTTAATATCTTGAATGGTCCATAATGTAGCTTGCTAATGTGATCAATGATTGTATTTGGAATAAGTTCTTCTTGCTCATCTCAACAATCAAAGGATTTTTCATAAACTGGATGGGAAAGTAAAGGTCCTTTGAAAGATCTAAGAAGACTAATATGAAAAGAGTTATGAATCTTCCAATGTGATGATAATCAATAAGCGAGGTTAGTAATCTCTTTTAATATCTTGAATGGTCCATAAAACCTCGGTGCCAATTTTACAACTAGATGTTTCTCCATGCTTTGTAAGCATCTCTTTTTAAACCTCAAGGATACATAGTCGCCTTCTTTAAAAAATAGTTCTTTACCATAGTTGCTCTCTGGCTAGCCTTAACCTGTAGCTCTCATAGGCTACAGGGTGCCCATCTTATATAAGAGCTGCCCTAATGCCATGACCACTAGCATAGGTCATAACTACAAAGAAAGGTCTATCAAAGGTAAGTAGTTGCAACACAACTACATTTGTGAGAGCTTCTTTCAAAGCTTGAAAACTAGCATCGGCCACCATAACTATAAAAAAAGGTCTATCAAAGTTAGGTAGTGGAATTATGAGAGCTTCTTTCAAAGCTTGAAAATATTTATCTTGTCGCTTAGACCATTGCAAGATTTTAGTTTTCTTTGGGAGTTCAGTAAGTGGATAAGCAATATATGGTAAGTTTTAGTTTTCTTTAAGAGTTTAGTAAGTTTTAGTTATCTTTAAGAGATCGGTAAGTGAATATGCAATATATGTAAAAATCTTTACAAACCTCTTATAGTAACTACATAAACCCAAGAATAATTGAACATTGTGTATGTTACGAGGTCAAGGTTACTCTCAACTTTCTTAGGGATCAACTTCCTTATGGCAAAAACAATGTTGCCCAAGTACTCTTAACTTTCTTAAAATCAACTTCCTTCCGCTCATAGAAAAAATATGGCCCAAGTACTCAATCCGATCTTGAAATAAACTACTCTCTCATAGTTGAGAAAGAGTTGGTGAGAGAATACTAACTCCAAATGTTTTTCATGCTCTTTGACATCTTGCTAGAAACTAATATATCATCGAAGAAAACAACCACAAAGTTTTGACGCTTAAGGAAGATCCACTTCATCATACATTGAACAACTATAGGAATAATTTTTCATTGAACAACTTTAGTTGATGAAGATTGATTACATTGAACAACTCTAAGAATAAGATATTTATTTTGCAATGTAATTTTGATAAATGTACGATAGTCAATGCACATACTCTATGTACCATTCTTTTTCACTAAAGGTATAGGTGCTTCATATGTTGAATTATTAGGTCATAACAATGCTCTTGCTAAAAGCTATTTTACTTGATTTTGGATTTCCTTTTGCTCAAGCATATTCACTCTATAGGGTGTGTTTTGCAAGGAAGATAATTATCTGGCAATATCTCAATTTTGTGATCAACATGTTTACAGCTAGGTAGTCCAAGTGGTAGTTCATCTAAGAAAAAGTGTGAGAGGTTGGAAAGAAATGGAAGGTGAGAAGGCTTAGTTTGTGCTATCTTTGAAGTAGTGGTTGTATTAACTAACAACAAATATTTATTCTCTTGCGTTCTCAAAGCTCTTTTGGCTTGTGTATGGCTAAGCAAAGGAAATAGTTCTCTTTCCTTTTGGCTTTTTAGACAAATGGACTTACCATCTTTTTGAATCCACATCTCATAAGTATCATAATCTGTTTGTGGATTATATTGATAATGTCAAGGCATGCCTAAGATCACATATATTCCCTGTAAAAGGTGCTATAAGGAAATCTTGGTTGTCCTCGTACGATTAAATACTAATACTTAGGTCTTTAACCTCTTTTGTGTAATTATACGTCATGCTTGTGAATGCAATTTTGATCCTAAACAATGATGAGGTAGATTCAAGACCAAACATTCTCACAACTCTTTCATATATAAAATCATGCGTACACTTGTCACCATATAGAACAACAATTTTCTATCCTTTTACTTTTAAAAGCGAATGAACAGAAAGAACTTGAGTCTTGAATTTACCTTCATAAATAGTTTGTTTGTTATTAGAATTACCCTCTTGCTTTGCACGATGGTCATCGTCTTCATCTTTAATCATGTGCACAATCGTCTTCATCTTTAATCATGTGCACAATCGTCACCACACTCGATTTTTGTTCTCCATTTCTCAATGTTTATTATTCTTTGGACACTCATGAGCATGGTGGCCCTCATGAGCATAGTGGCCCTCTTTGTTACGCCTACAACACTTTACCAAACATTGTTGAATTTTTATTATTCTTTGGACACTCATGAGCATAGTGGCCCTCGTCGTTCACCTACAACACTTTACCAAACAAGGCTTGTGAGGCTCATTGTTAATCTTTGTAGATGTATTTGGTTTATTCCCTTTGTAGATGTATCTGGCTTATTGCCACTCATATGTGGTTGGTTGGTGCTACTACTACCAAATTTGGATCTTTCAAAATGGTCAAGATTTAGGGGTTTTTTTATGTAGATGGAACTGGTGCTTTAAACTCCTTGGGGATACCATTTTTCTTCTCACAATTAATGGCTAAAGATATTGCAATGCTAAGAGAATGAGGGTGAAAAATATTCACTTGGGCTCGAATCGTTAGCTTCCTGCAAACTTTCTTTTTTGCTCTTTTTCTTGCACTTTCTCTAAAGCTTGAAGCTACAACAAGGTATGCCAAAATTTATCTACATAAGCAGATATATTCTCCTTCTCTAGCTACCAGAAAATATCCCATTGCTGCCTGGCTTTACATTTTTGATATGGTGGTAGATAATCTTTCTCGATCAATCTTTGACAGCTTTTCAAGTCATAGGTTTACATCTACTCAGTCTAGTGACGTTCCACCAAAGGGTTGCACTCAAATGGTTACTAGCACATTTGACTTTATCCTTGTCACAAAATTTATCCCACAAAAAATAATCATCACGTTAGTTGAACCATGAAAGTAATACATGTATATCCTTTTTGCCTTTATAAATGCCTTCTTGCTAACCGTACTCTCCTTCTTGGACTCATAAGCTTTAATAGTAGCCCGCACTGTCCTACAAATATGATCCTTATCAAAGTATGAATAATTAGATTATGAAGATGCTCATCTTCACCTTTTATGCAAAAGAAGCAAACCATTTTGCAAATATGAAAATAATAATCAAATATGGAGTATAAGAATTCCTTATTTGTCACTCTTAATTTACATAAGATAAATGGCATGGCTTGACTTGTCAATCCCACCCAAGGTAAATAAATTTGGACTGCTGGTGCCAAAATGGACCCACAAATCTTTACATATAAGAATCCGAGTGGCACACGAGACTCAACCAAACCGATTTTGTTGAATTGCCTTGATTTGACCCCCCCCCCAAAAAAGAAGGAAAATTGAAGCAGCGCAATTCTTCCCCCTTTTTGGGAATTTTAGGAATAGTTGTTTTTCTCTAAAATTTTGAAGTCCCCTTTTTGGTAGATTTTTCAAGAGAGATTGAACCTATTTGGGGCTTTTGTTGATGCTTAAAAGATTTGGACTAAAGCTTTGATAGCCATTTCATTACCTTTAAGCAAAGGCTTTATCAGCCTTTATAATTTAAAGGTTAACTTTTGGAGCAATACCACAAAGCAAAAATCACCTTGCCTTGCCTCTTAGGATATGTGATTCATTGTCGACCATCCATGAAGGAATCAATGGAATTTGTAGTTACTTTCTCTTCTGAGCTTGGAATCCTAGACATTACCACTTGCTGAACTCATTCATGGAGCCTGATCTTAATGAGGTTGAGGATTTGGAAAACCCACTTTTGAAGAAAGAGGGTGGTTTTGGGCTCATGCAAATCCACCTTTCTCTAGCCTTTGGGTAATAACCACACTAGAACCAATGGATAAAAAACCTTTGCCTTTGAGACTATAAACGTGTACTTGACATTGAGGTTAATGTAATTCCCGTTTTGCTGGCCCCGTAGGCTTTGCCTCTTCACGTGTAAGAAAATTTTAATTTGTTGAAGCTTCACAAATTGCTCAAAATCTTTTGTGGTTTCACCAAAAAATGAAATTTTGCTTTTTATTCATAAACCCCCACGCTCAATTAAATTTGACATGCTTTGATACTATTATCCAAAGGATCTTGTCCATGGAGATTTGCCTTGTTCATATTAACCAATTAAATAGAAGAATTTAAATACTATGAACGGAACACCAAACCTTCCACTAAACATAAAAATAAACACATAAGATAATGATAAAAAACACAAGAGTGGGTGGAATCTCCCCACTCCATGGTGTTTGTGGCTCCTTCTCCCACATGTAGTATTTTAATTATATTATAAAAAATAACTCTTGGAGCCAATAATAGAGTGCTTTTCCAAAATTGGGCTTTTTATTTTACAAAAGTAACCTTTATCCAATGTGTAAGGTATCAAAATAATATAACCTTTTCCAACAATTATGTTCAATGGGCCCCGAGGGGGATTCACAAGCCATATCTTATGGTATCATGTGAGTGTAAGGGAGGGGAGTTTTTGGAATGGGGGCTTAAGCTAATAAGTTAGGAGGTGAGGGGGATTTATGCTGGGAGGGGGGGGGACAAGGGAGTAGGGGAGAATGAAAGTAAGGGTTTCATTTCTTCTTGTAGTTTACAATATGTGATCTAGTGGTATAGTTTGAAAACTTGATTAGTTTACTACTCTTTCAAGCCAACCACACATGGAACATTTTTACAATATGTGATCTAGTGGTATAGTTTGAAAACTTGATTAGTTTACTACTCTTTTAAGCTAACCACACATGGAACATTTTTTGGAGAGTACATGTAGGTCTTTGTGCTTCTAGCACTTACATCCATGCTACTTACATGGGTTGTAACTTGTTACATGGATAACATCAATATCTGCTATTTGATTTTTAAACCTTAAATAGGGGGTACTCGAATTTCATAATCGGGACTCATATGCTTAGAAATGGGTATAGTTTATTTTGTAGAGAAACGTTAATAAGGGGGTTTTTATGAGTATCATGCACACAGGTGACATCCCCTCTCGTCCCCTTTCTATGGAAAGTGAATTCCTCGAGAATGGGCCTAACCATAATAAATCAAAATAGTACACACATGCACTTAGACAAAAATAATCCAGACACCTAAGCAGGTGTTCATGTCTAGTGCCCATCATCGTCATCCTTGTACTCATAGCCTATAATTATACAATCCACAACGTTAGGTCACAATTAAATTAGTCTCACTCAACAAAATAATACTAATATCTGGTGGCAATTAAGTGGACTCACTCATAACCTAATACTAATATCTGGTGGCAATTAAGTGGACTCACTCATAACCAACTACTATTATGTGAATATGGCAATTAAGTGGACTCACTCATAACCAACTACTATTATGTGAATATGGAATTGTTTGGATTTGCTCAACAAATCAATTCTCACACGTATGGTACAAGCACAAACCCAACAACCTAAATCAATGCAAGCATATATTCAGCATCACTCACGATGTTGAGCTAAATATAATGACACACTAGGCATCTCACTTGCATAAGCTTCCCCACTCCTTTCACCTCTTTACATAGATGGTGGATGCATGCTTAGGTTTGATTATAGGATCTCACTTACATTAGGTTCCCCCCTCCTTCCACCTCTTGTGAGATTGATCCATAGTGTCGGTAGCTTTCTCTCGATCTCCATCAAGGTGATTGAAGCTCTACCTACACTCCCATAGCCACCATGGAATCTCTTTGGTGTTATAAATTGTACGGGCACTTTGCTGTAGAGCCACGAAATGCAACTGTGTTTTGTGTGTGTGAATGTATGTGCAAGTGTATAGAGAGTGGGCATGCACTGGTAACTGTGGAGAGGAATCATTCTTATGCAAGTGTTTTAGAAGTGTGCATGTGTGCAGATGTGTGTTTAGAGAGTGTGCACATGCGTGTAAGTGTGTTTAGTGTGTGTGCACATGCTATTGGGTGTGTTTTTGTGTGTGTGTGCATACATGCAAGAGTGTTGACTGGTGGATAAACCAACACCAAAGCTACAAATTAAAGATTAAGCTACACATAATTAACAGACATCCAGATATTGAAGATAATAAAGAGAGTACTTGAGATAAAACATAATAGCACAGTGAATGAAAGAACTAATTACTAAACAACATTATAATTAAGCATTCCACATAAGCATCCCCCCATACATGCTTAGTGCACAGTATAATAGCATAGTGAATGAAAGAACTAATTACTAAATGTCATTATAATTGAGCGTTCTATATAAGCATCCCCCATCATTTGAATTGAGCACTCTACATAAGCATCCCCCCATAAGTGCTTAATGCATAATATAATAGCATAGTGAATCAAAGAACTAATGTTATGGGCTACCACACCTCCAAGAGGGAACTCAACACATTTATCTAAAGGATGAGTAATAGATCATAACTTTCATAGGGCACTTACCAATGCTTAGAACTTGAGTCCCCCCATAAGTGCTTAATGCATAATATAATAGCATAGTGAATCAAAGAACTAATGTTATGGGCTACCACACCTCCAAGAGGGAACTCAACACATTTATCTAAAGGATGAGTAATAGATCATAACTTTCATAGGGCACTTACCAATGCTTCGAACTTGAGTCCCTTGAGGCCTCTAAGCTCGCTTGTTAAGCTCCACCTCCACGCTGTCACCGTAGAGTCGCTCGCACCATCGCATAAGGCAGTCACTCTCTCTCCACTCTCTCACACAAGCATAAAAGAGGAACAATGCTAGAATGCTCTCTCTCTCCTTCAATCTCTCTCAAGACACAAGGGAGAGCTCTCTATAGCACAAAGGGGATTGTGTCTTTTCATTATGAGAAAATGCCTTATATACATTTGGCCCTTATTCACACTTGGGTGCCCAAAACTTACTTACTAGGCCTTGGGTGGCCAATATCTCATAATATACAACTTTTATAGTGCCGTTTCATGACAGTTATTAATGTCCTCAATTGGAGGATCATGTTTGTTAATCCAAAATGGGATTAACATCCCCCCCTTTCCTAACGTAGGTTCTGTCCGCGCAGGACCTATTACCGAGGTCTAAAGACCCGATCATCACTGAACTCATATCGGTAGAAGTTTCTCCTAGATTGGAGCTTTTTGAGTGCTTGTTGGAATTCTGAGTGTGATCTCCAGAAGCCCGTATCCACCATGATAGTTATTAATGTCCTCAATTGGAGGATCATGTTTGTTAATCCAAAATGGGATTAATATCCCCCCTTTCCTAATGTAGGTTCTGTCCGCGCAGGACCTATTACCGAGGTCTAAAGACCCAGTCATCACTGAACTCATATCGGTAGAAGTTCCTCCTAGATTGGAGCTTTTTGAGTGTTTGTTGGAATTCTGAGTGTGATCTCCAGAAGCCTGTATCCACCATGTCTTCGAAAGTGATATGCATGTAGCCGGGAAGACATAGCAGTCTGTGGTAGTAAAGCATGATACCCCTATCGGATGGCCCTTGGTTCACGTCAATTTTCAGGTGTTCTACTTCATAGTAGCCATCGTAGGGCTCCTTTGGTTGGTCTATAAGTACCACCACCAATTTCAATCTGACGCTAGCCACAATAGCGGGGTCTAAAATTCGACGCCATGCCCTTATCCATGTAAGCATCTGTTGTCTTTGCTCCTAAATGTTTGCAAATGTTGCTAGTATGAAAATGGAAAAGTTGTAGCACACATGTGAGTCGCGCCTCGGCTTCCTGAAATTCTAGCGGTGTCCATCTTCTTTTAACTGGCATGTACAAAGGATCGACCCACAGTGTTGGTGGCGCGCCCATATACACTTGGCTGTATTTCGAAATTGCCAAGTACTCCTTCCTCCAGTCTGGTTGTATTCCAAAGTCTTCTAGTCGGGGGTGCTCTTCAGTGATGGTGACATGGTGGCATAGCCACCTCTAGTGTGCACATGGTTTGCTTTCTTCCACCTTGCAGAAACAATAGCTGATCATAAATATAACAATCCGTATCTCCAGCAGATCAGCTAACTGAGTGTTAACCCATGGCGGACATGGCGACGTACGATATTTTACGTCATTAATTTAAATATTCTGAGTCATGGGCCGGGCTTGTCGGCACCATATGTTAAGGATGAAGGGATTGGGTGATCGCCGATGAGAGGCGCACCTTGGATATCAGTAGGATAAGGGTTAGGGTCGGCCGGCCATGTATGGGCGCCCAAGTGTGAACGGCCAAGTCACCTATATGAGTCAAATGTAACCCTAAAATCCTCATTCTCATGTGTTGTGAATACAAGAGTGCTCTTGCCTTATCTCTTTGGTTTCCTTCTCCTGCGTTTGTGAGAGAGAGAGAGAGTGAGTGAGAGAGCGATCGAGCACTGTGTAGCGGCACGGCGGCGGCGGAGAGGCGGTAGAGCGGCGACGGCGGCTCCTCCTTCACGGCTGCGACGCGGGAATCCTTCAAGGCGGCGGTTGAGCGGTGAGTGACACATCCTTTGGCATTCTGTTTGAGCTTCCTTCCCTGGTTGTATGCTTGCAGCCATTCGTGGCTCGCATACGGTGTCTGGCAAGTCCCCAGCTACGACCTGTGCGACAAAAGCGCACATTTTTGGCGTCGCTGTCGGGGAGTTGCCCTGCACCAAGCTCCAGTTTGCAGCTCGGCTGCTGCGTGAAGTTTAATCTACACTGTAGGAAAGCGACTGTGTGTTTGTTGTTAAGGTGTTTCTGTGTTGCATTGCTGTTTCTTTTGTTATATTCTTGCTCCGCGTGTGGGCGTGCGTTCTGTTATCTAGTTTCCGCGTGTGAGAGGGATTTCTGAATCCCCAGCAGATCTGTGCTGTGTGTGCGAACTGCACCGCGGCCAAGGCTGAACCCTAAGGAAACCCCAGAAAACTTATCTCACAAAAAAAAACAGAAAATAAAAAATAAAAAAATTATAAAAAATAAAAAAGAAAAAAAATAAATTTTATTTTCAAAGAAAGAACCAAACATGTGGAGAGGAAAGATTTTCTAATTGGAGAAAATTTTTTTGAAAAGAAAGAACCCCAATCGACCCCGACCCCGACCCCGACCCCGGTCTCGGTCTTTTGATATATATATATAGGAGAGTGAGCCTCCATAGCTTTCTCTCAAGTGAGAGCTTATGGGAAGTCGTGCCCTATATGTAGCCCACTCCCCAAGGAGTAAAGTGAGCATGTGGGATAAAGCCCTCACCCTTTCCTCCACAAGCAAATAGGCTTTTGCCCCTTCCCCCCAAAGGAAACGGACTATTTTGAGGACTACAGGAGCTCTAGATAGGCAAACACGGTGCTGTAAAGCACACTAGGACCCTTTAAACGATACGCTCGTTTCGAGCTATCACACGCCCTAGTCCAAGTTCGATCGTAAGTAAGGGGGTCAAAAACGAGTTAAAAACAATCTAAAAACAAGTAAAAACGAGGTGCAAAATACCCAAGAAACCACTTGTGTGGGCTTCAAGGGTAGTTACCAACGCACGTAGGGTACCCACGTCACATGCATCTACGTTCTGGTCGGGTGCTAGAGCCTGAACCACTAGAAAGCGTTTCAGTCTACGCAGGCTCACACCATCCCTCCACGTTGGCATCTTGGCCTTCGGCTGGAACCCAAGGGAGTGCAACCCAAGATCCACGAATAGTGGATAGTGACTCGTCCTCTGACTCAGAAGCCATGGAAGGACACCCTACCAAGAACCCTGAGGAGACAAGCCAAAACATGCCAATGTGGACCCTACATCCAATCAAAGTAAACCAACCATTTGAAAAGTGGGGTTTAGACTTTGTAGGTCCAATTAGCCCAGCGGCCCGAAACACACAATCTCGCTATATTATTGTGGCCACTGACTATATGACCAAATGGGCTGAAGCGAAAGCGACACGTAAGGCAGATGCGAGGACAACAGCCAAGTTTCTCTTTGAAAATATAATCACACGCTTCGGTTGTCCTTTTGAACTTGTGAGCGACAATGGTACGCATTTTATAAATGAAGTGATTAAGGAGCTCACAACAAATTTCATGATATCCCATCATAAATCTACTCCTTATTATCCGCAAGCGAATGGCCAAGCCGAGAGTACAAACAAGACATTAATCTCTGTTTTGACAAAGACAGTTGAAGCTCATCGCACGGATTGGGATCTAAAGCTCACGACAGCTTTATGGGCCTATCGTACTGCGTACAAAGTGGCTATTAATTGCACACCATTCAAAATGGTATATGGCCAAGAAGCAGTCATGCCATGGGAATTTGTCATTCCTAGTCTTCGTGTTGCTACTCAAGAGGGTTGGGATGGTAATCCCTTAGTAGAGCATCTATATATCCTTGAGCGGCTAAACGAAGAAAGACAATTGGCTGTATACAATGCCCTTGTGGAGAAGGATAGAAGGAAAAAATGGTTTGATCGCCATCTAAAGGACAAGGACATCAAGGTTGGGGATAAAGTCTTGATGTATGGAGTACGAAACGAAAAGAAGAAGCTCAAATATGCTGGTAAGGGACCGTATAGAGTATGTGAAATTACACCGCAAGGTACCATCAGAGTGGAGACTCTCGACGGAGTTGAAACCATTGGATTCCTTAATGGGAGTAAATTCAAAAGATACTATGACCCCCTGAGCCAGGAGGAGTTACACGCAATCCATCAAAAGAAGGTAGCTAAAGAACAGGCTGAGCTTAAAAAGATACAAGCAAGAGTCGAAGCCAAAGAACGTCAACAGCGTGCTAGGAGACAACGAGAAGCCAACTTGGGAATTACGCAAGTATTTTTCGAGGAAGCAGAGGAGGATGCATTGGAATCTGACCCACCTCTAAGATACCCAATTGAGTTACAGAGTCCTTACGGGGAGGTGCTGTATAATGCATTATTGGATACAGGAGCTCAACACAATTTGCTATCATATGGCGTGTGGTGTCAACTGGGAAAACCACCTTTATCCAAGAGTTCTATCCAAGTTCAAGGAATCAACAAGAAGAAAACCCCTGTCTCAGGAATTCTGCACACTCCGGTTGCTTATGACAAGGGAACCATTATTCAAAGCTTTTTGGTTATGCCTGCTGGTACCATGGAAGGGACTGTAATCTTAGGGCGCAAATGGATGATGGCCACCAAGTGTAATATCGATTGGGCAACCAGACAAGTCACAATGCAAGAACCAACACTAGGTCTGACCGCTCAAAATCCTGCGCCTAAGTCATCCACTCAAATATTAGATAATGAAAAATCACAAAGTCCAGTGGCAAAACCATCTTCGATTGTTGGCCACCCCTCTAGCGCTTCAACGCCAAGAGTGAAAACAGGCAAGGTGGTCCCTAAAGCTTCGCTTACTATGCCAAAGAGTACATACAAATGGGTCCCTAAAGGTTCGTTAACAGCTACTTCCCCTGCTCAATCTCGTTCAGCCACCAAGAAGCCTCGTAAAAGGAAAGTAGCTACCCACCCGAGAAAGGGCAATGTAACATCGCGATGGATCCCTAAAAAGTTATTAGTAGCCCAAGGGTACTACGAGGGAAATGACCAGATTTGGGTCCCTAAACATAAGCTGAATCCCTCTACATCACCTGTAAAACCTTGCAAACCAGTTGTTGCCACCCCAACGATAATTCAAGATCGTGGTAAGGGAAAGGTAACAGAGTGCTCCACACCACTTCTTCCAGAGTTAGTTTGGATTCCCAAACGATATCGATCATTACCACCTAGCTCAGGAAGGGGGGAGCCACATGAAGCTTCTAGCTCCTCATGCCAGGCACACGCTGATATAGAAGTTTCTACATGCTCTACACCTACTCTTGCCAACACCCAACAAAAAACCGATGAGTCTACGTCTCCCCTTGTAATAGTATCATCGGAAACCATTTCCTCCATTCGTCAATGGGAGCGTACACTACCATCTCTACAATTGGATGTGGCCACAAGGGTCATAAAAAGCTATCTGCCCACATCACAACCTATGACCCGCTGGACAAATTGGTTCCAAGAGGCTGCAACATCATTGCAAATAATATGATCTACCCAAGGAAAGAGGGAGCATGTACTCACGCTCGACATTCTAATGCTTCCTCCTTATAACCTTCTCCCCTGACCATGTAATTGCCAAATTCAAGGGGATGTATATATATAGCTTCATACATTTTTTTTTAAAAAAAAACAAAGAAAAGAAAAACAAAAAATAGTAAAAAGAGCAAGAGCACGTTAAGAGCAGAGATATCCGTATACAATCAAGAACTAGATTGACCTGTCACAAACCTACTGATGCTATATCTGTGTTTGCAGATATGGCAGATGCACGATCATCATACACTTCATCCACTCCTACCTTTGGTGAGAGGTATCATCTGTACCTTTCTCAGATATTCCACATGTGCTATCCTGTAATTGAAACTGAATGGGATCATATAGATGTACTAGCCAGAGAGGAAAATATTGAGGAATTAGAATGGCTAATTCGCCTATTGACCATGACTGACCCCTACTCCGTAGAGGACATATCCCCGATAGCCCAATGCTTTCCTTTTCCACAAGACGACTATCCTCGCATGGTTACATTCTTGATGAGTCTATGTGGATGGGAAAATGAAAAGGAAATATCTGACAATGATGAATGGACGGATGAAACTCATGGCACTACTGAGGTTGATTTTATTTATTTGGATGATGCGGATAGAGGCTTAGCCTTAGGGCTAGAGCCAGGACTCTGCAACATCCTCTTACCGTATCCTCAGTAGTAGTGTGGTGACTGGTAGGTAGGTTAGTGTTTTCAGGTTTTTTCTAGTTTAGATTCCTTAAACGAGTCTTGAAATTTTCCACACTGATGTGCCTCTCGAGGTATAGTGCTTGTTAGTTGATTGTACAGGTTAAAAGGTTTGAGGTGGGTTCGCTTTCAAGTCCTGAGACTGCCGCAACGTTCATCAAAATATATCTACATCAAATTGCAAGCTGTCTCGTCAAATCAAGGAGATCTCCAATTACAGGTGTAATTCTTCCATACCCACTCTCTTTCGTTTTTACTGTTCAATTAATTTCATAAACTATAAGGCATGACCACATGGAAATTGTCAATGTATTACTTAGTTTTTGAAGTTGCTTGCATGCTAGTGTAAATCATTAATGAGCTTAACTTTATTGGAAATATTCCTAGGCAGCATGACGTCTTTAGTTAACCTTGGAATACGATTGTCTTAGGTCTAGGGTCAAACCATCTTAATGTTTGACACTTGGCCATGTGTGTGTTGACCTCTAGGACATAGCTATTACCCCTTTGTCGAAAGGATGCAAGACAAATTATAGTTCAGGAGCAAAGATCAAAAGAAATAGATTAAAAAAAAAGCCTACAATAAATGGCAATACAAGTCTATAATGTGCTTTAATGTTGGCCTATCGCCTTATTGATACTTGGTAGGCGAGGAGTATTCTACTCCAGACCGATGCCTTGGTTGGTAGGGGGTAGCCTTGCCTAAAGTGAGCTAATAGATTCCTGGATAATGCCTTGTGTTAAACATGGTACCAGGATCGATGTTAGTTTTGCCTTAGGAAGGTCGCCATTGTGTGTAAAAATTGTCATGTGCATTAAAAAAAAAAAAAAAAGGCAAAAGGCTCCTGTAACTCTAATGTTTCTTGTGTCCCTAGACGCGTGGTATTAACTTGTTCTTAGAGTAGACACAGTGTGGTCATCTGTTTATTTATTAAGCTTGGTTATTTTCCTTGACTTAGGCCAGTTATAAACCTTGATTAACCTTTGACACCTTGCTAACTCTTGAATTCCTTTCAATAATTTTAAACTCCTATTAATTTGCTACACTAACTCACTCATGTGACCCTTAAACTAAGTTCTCATAGCAACATCCATTGTGGTCTCACATGCTTGAATTTATACACTTTATATCTTTTGAATTCCAGCATACCTTCACTCTACTTCCCTGTTTTGCAGACGGTCTACCACAACACCCTCTCGAGCTTACCATACCATAGCTTCCGAGGACGGAATCTACATCAGGAAGGGGGGCATGTTAACCCATGGCGGACATGGCGACGTACGATATTTTACGTCATTAATTTAAATATTCTGAGTCATGGGCCGGGCTTGTCGGCACCATATGTTAAGGATGAAGGGATTGGGTGATCGCCGATGAGAGGCGCACCTTGGATATCAGTAGGATAAGGGTTAGGGTCGGCCGGCCATGTATGGGCGCCCAAGTGTGAACGGCCAAGTCACCTATATGAGTCAAATGTAACCCTAAAATCCTCATTCTCATGTGTTGTGAATACAAGAGTGCTCTTGCCTTATCTCTTTGGTTTCCTTCTCCTGCGTTTGTGAGAGAGAGAGAGAGTGAGTGAGAGAGCGATCGAGCACTGTGTAGCGGCACGGCGGCGGCGGAGAGGCGGTAGAGCGGCGACGGCGGCTCCTCCTTCACGGCTGCGACGCGGGAATCCTTCAAGGCGGCGGTTGAGCGGTGAGTGACACATCCTTTGGCATTCTGTTTGAGCTTCCTTCCCTGGTTGTATGCTTGCAGCCATTCGTGGCTCGCATACGGTGTCTGGCAAGTCCCCAGCTACGACCTGTGCGACAAAAGCGCACATTGAGGATTTTCCAGCTTTGTGTGCTTTGCCACATTTGCCCATAATTTACCCTCTCCAGCCAATGGAAGTAGTTCTTCTAAGTCAGAGCATGGAGCGTGAAGAGGACATGGTACATTATGCTATTTTGTTGGAGTGATTTTTGAATAAGCTTCTGGCATGATTCGTCTTGTGGGCTCAAATGGAATTATTTGCATGAGGACTTTAAACATTAACTTTGGCTTCAACAGAGGGTTGCTCGCACGAATGAACCCCTCGTACTCTGTAGCTGATAAAGAATCCAAAATGGTATCATCAATGAATACTTCAAGATTATCTTACGGGATAGGATGTTGTACCTCTTGAGAGTGCCATGGTGGAGATGGGTGAGGTGCCAGTACCTCCTTAGGGGGGTGAGGGTTAGTGGGAAAATCTATCTCGAGAGAATGGAAAGATGAGAAAATGCAGTCAACTTGAGGTGTTAGTAGGTGGTGTGTTAGGATATGGGTTAAGTAGCTTACTAGCGACATTAGAATAGACAGGGTAAGTTGATTTTGAAAATGAAGAAGAGGATTCTTCTTGACCCTGACGTGTGCTAGGGGGTGGGTGGCTAGGCTTACGAGACTTAATAAACGCTTGTAAGTCTAGAATTTCTTTGACATTGATAGTGGGATATTCTATGTGGGTAGCATCAAAATTGTATGTACATTTGTTAGCATTGCTTCTAAATGTTTGTAAATATTAGAGTAGAGTTTTAGAATGCCAAAAGGATGATATAGAGTGGACTCACATAAATTTAGATGTTGGTGAGTGTTATAGACCTCTAGCCACCCATGACTTATAACCCATTGGTAACTATGTGCTACTACGTCATAGCTGGCGAGCGTCTCTGGAATGTCATCTGGGACAAACAGGTCTAATTTTTTGACACTGTTGTCCAAAATTTCTGAATTTTGGAGAGCGCGACACCAACTATGAAGGTTTAGCACTATAGGATGTAGAGGGTAGAAAAAGATGTCTTGAGAATTAGTTAATATTAAGTCTCCCCTCAAAATTCCCATTATTATGGTTGGATCAGCATCTCTTTCAGTATTTTGTTTGATTAATGTTAGTTCTCCTAGGCCTATATCTTTAGATAGATTTATGTTATATTGAAGTAGAGAGAGTGTTAGCGTAGACAAAAACAAGGAAAGAGTTTGAGGAGGGGCCCGAGGAGTTACTGGCACAGCTGACCGAACTCGGAGGCGCGCTCAAGGAGGAGACGGAGATCATCACTAGGATCCGGCCGCTGACTTCTTTCTTGGACTGCCACAGCTGATGCTTTAACACTTGGAGGTGGCAGTCTATGTTGCTAAGGAGGTTTGAAATTGATGTTTCTATGACCATCCTTGTAGCATCTAATTCTTCGAATCTTCTTGTTGCGTCTTCTTGGGCCCGTCGGGCCGTTGCTTCCCTGTCCTGAGCTTGGGTAATCTATTGGAGCCTTTGGGTAGCTAGCCTTTGAGTGTCGTGTAGTTGTTGTGTAAGCCGCATCACTGCCTCTTGGTGTGCCAACTCTTTTCTTTGTGCTTCGTCCTGGCTTGCACTTATTGTTTCATTAAGTGCTATGATCTTCTCTGCATGAGCCTTGTTTGTTTGTTCCCTTTCATGTTGTAAATGGTTTGCCCTTTCCTCCTCTAATTTGAGCTGTGCTGTTAGCTGTTGGATTTGGCATTACATTTCTTCTTTGTTGGCCCTGGCATTAGCTTGGAATTCCTGTATTTGTTGTGCATGAAGTGTAGTGAGCTCCTTTGTGTGGGTGACTTCTTTTTGGAGCTGCTCCTTTGCTTGTTCCAATTTGGCATTGAGGTCAACATTCTCCTTGATTCTTTGCACTATTGTTTGGCTTAAGACCATGCTATTATTTTCCAGGGCATTGTGCCTTTTCTCCTGCTCCTCTATAGCTTTCAAACTCTTCATGAGATGACATCTTTGTGGGTAGCCTTATCTACTTCCAAGTTGGCTTATATCCTTTGTACCTGTGTGGATGCATCTTTTATTGCTTCCAGAGGGCGGTGTTACAGTTGTGGAGCATATATATGTATTGTCAAGCGGTGACATCGCCAAACCTTTTGTTCTTGTTCCCACATTGCATTTGTGCTTGATTCGGCTTCCAGCCTAGTCTGTGGTTGGTTGAGTAGCTCGTCAAGTCCTTCCATGGTCTCCTGCAAGAATTGTTGATAGTCTATGTTCTGCAACAGGGAGGCCAGGTGGGGTAGTCTTTCTTCATCTTCTAATCGTCTTCTCTTGCTTGGACTGGATGGCTCTGGAGTTCTTTGTCTTTTTCTTGTGTCCATTGGGGCCTCTTGTTCTTGTACTGGAGTTGTGGCCTGCTCAACACCTTGTCTTTCCTCAACCTGTATTGGTGTTGCTTGTTTGAGAGCTGTCTCTGTTGGCGTGTCTGCCAGATTTGATTCTTTGAGAGGAGAGAGATCTGTAAATAGGAGAGAGATTTGATTCTTTGAGAGGAGAGAGATCTGTAAATATGAGTTGTGATGGGCTTGTTAGAGGAGTGACTTGTTGCAGGGGCTCCTGCAAACTTTCTCTATAGCCTCATCTTGGATATTTTCATACTTGGCCCCATTCGAATTGTATGAACTTTTCTTGAGCATGGTATCCAGAGGCATCTTGTCAATGGTGTGTCCGTGGACCCTGACGGTGGCTAGAAGTTGCAGTGCCTCTTGAATGAGTTCCTCTGTGATCAGGAGTTGTTCGGTAGTGCCGTTTGCTTTGGTGATTGTTCCTCTTTTGGTCCCCTTGTCGTAGGGCTTGAGGCACTTTGCGTATAGTTCTGTGAATCTTATGCAATGGGAGCTGAAACTCCAAGAGGATGGAAGAAACAAAGGTGTTTTCCTGGTAGTGGTGCCAAAAATGTTATGGGCTACCACACCGCCAAGAGGGAACTCAACACATTCACCTTAAGGATGAGCAATAGATCACAACTGTCGTAGGGCACTTACCAATGCTTCTAACTTGAGTCCCTTGAGACCTCCAAGCTCGCTTGTTAAGGTCCAACCTCCAAGCTCCACCTCCACGCTGTCACCTAGAGTTGCTCACACCGTCGCATAAGGCAATCACTCTCTCTCACTCTCTCTCACTCTCTCACACAAGCATGAATCACACAAGCATAAAAGAGGAACAATGCTAGAATGCTCTCTCTCTCCTTCAATCTCTCTCAAGACACAAGGGAGAGCTCTCTATAGCACAAAGAGGGGGTTGTGTCTTTTCATTATGAGAAAATGCCTTATATACATTTGACCCTTATTCACACTTGGGCACCCAAAACTTACTTACTAGGCCTTGGGTGGCCAATATCTCATAATGTACAACTTTTATAGTATCGTTTCATGACACTTATTAATGTCCTCAATTGGAGGATCATGTTTGTTTATCCAAAATGGGATTAACAACTAATTAATGAACATCATTATAATTGAGCATTCTACATAATCATCCCCCCATTAGTGCTTAGTGCACAATAAATACATCATTATAGGACCTGAAAATAGAGAGAGTCACCTTTTATTTGTAGCATGTCTATTCGGAATGACTCTTAAGGTTCCTAAGCTACCCCTAGACTAAGCTAATGATGAATAACTTATGAATGAAATTTTATCCACTCCAAAAAATTTTGACTCTATATTGTTAGATTGCTTAGTATAATGAATCCACTCTGGATCAATAGTTTGACCATGTAGCCAAGTAATATCACCACAGCTATGTGCACATGTACAGAATGAAGGACTACTGGTTGGGATAAATTCTTGCTGAGAAAAAGTGGCCGTCGAGATCTTAAGGGTCTCTCCATAATTTTTACAAGTGGGGCTTCAATGATTGAGAGGTGTAACATTCCATCTAAAAAATGTAGCATTTTTACAAATTCTTTGTAAGGTTTAATGTGCTATACCTCCCTTATGTGCTTTAAATTTTATGTATGAGCATTTTGAAGATCTCTGAGTAGATTTTCATATCATCCAACTTATTCATTGCTACATGCAGTTAATTCGATGTAGTGGACTTCTTTTATGGGAGTTTAATCTTGTCAGCTTGTTGTTCAGCAGCTTTGCATTATTCTTTTTTGGCTCCTAATTAGAGTTTAATCTTGTTAGCTTGTTGTTCTAGCATCTTTGCATTGTTGTATTTTAGCTTCTTCTATAAGAGTTTAATCAGCTTGTTGTTCTAGCATCTTTGTATTATTCTTTTTTAGCTTCTAATTAGCAATTTTCAATGCAAGCACCTTATCATTGAGCATTTTCGCATTGTAAGCAAAAGATTTGGTTTGCTCTCAAATAAGAAGATTCTCATGCTCATGTTTAGTAATAAGCTCATCCAGATCTGAAATAGTTTGCTTTCCTTTATCCTACTGATTGGGCAATGATTTATTTAAAAGTTCAGGTGTATGTACTTTGACCCTAAGGTATTGAAACAATTTTATATTAATTCCTCTAGAGAAATTTGAGTAAAAATTTCCACTCTAAAGCTTGGAACGACAAATTCCATTAGTAGAACAACCTTTAGACCATATACTAGTGAAAAAGGGATTTGTTGCTACCTTATAAGCTATTTAGAGTGCCCAAAGTGTAGAGTACAACTTCTTATCCCAATTTGTATAAGTTTCCTTGACTATCTTCTTCAAGATTTTTTGCAACACCTATGATTAGTAGACTCTACTTGACCATTGGCTTACGGATAATACACTATGGACTTCTTATGGGGACATATATTGAAAAGATGCAGGGGAGAAGAGAGCTTGAGCTCTTGCAAGCACACATACACTCACAAAACCCTAAAAGAGAACACACAAGGTGAGAGGCTGAAAATCTTCTTCTTCTTCACACAACACTCAACACACCATATACAAAGATAAGAGTACACACTATATGAAAAGGTACTCAACCAAATACATACTAGGGTTCTCTATAGTGTGAACCCAACTGAATGAGCTGGCGCTATAACTATGCTAGATGGTTGTCACACAGCCTGTCATCCCATTGGTTGCATATCACCCATGTTATCACCAACCATGCCAGTGGTGTAAGTGTGGGGCCTATCCCCCAGGGGTGGGTCATCAGTGTCCACCGCCTCACTAGATGAGCTCGATATCTCAACACTCCCCCTCGAACTCAACTCCATCTCATGTACACCAAGCGAAGCCCTGAATCTACGAAGCTTCTCTGTACCCAATGCTTTGGTGAAGATGTTAGCAACCTGATCCTGTGTGGTGCTGACATAAACAAGGTCAATGTCTCCTACCAAAACCTTCTCTCTGACAAAATGGTAGTGGACCTCTATATGCTTCGTGCGAGCATGAAAAACTGGGTTCCTGGCCAACTGTATACTGCTAATGTTGTCACAGAAAATGACAGCTTGTCTATCCACTGATAGACCCAAATCTGCAAGTAGCTTTCTCAACCAAGCTACCTCACATGCTGCCATAGCAGCACCTCTGTACTCGGCCTCTGTAGTACTGAATAGAGCAACCGTAGGCTGCTTCTTGCTGCTCCAAGTCACAGCAGTACTCCTCCCCAAAGAAAACATGAAGCCACTAGTAGATCTTCTCTCTGAGGAGATACTACCAGCCCAATCACCACATTGGTGTACCCAAGTACACATAAAATAGTCCACAATGCAAAGTAGACCTCTCATATCTCAGTATGCGTCTCAATGCATCCAAATGTGGCTTCCGAGGAACCTGCATAAACTGACTCACCAACCCAATTGCATAGCTCAAATCTAGCTTGGTGATCGTCATGTAGATCAAGCTTCCTACTATGCACCTATACATAGTAGGATCCTCCACAGTCTCTCCTGAATCTGCACTCAACTTGCCATTCTGATCCAATGGCACTGAGATAGGCTTACAACCTGTCATACCATACTTGGACAACATGTCTAAGCCATACTGTCTCTAGAGTAATCCAATACCATGTGGTGACCTAATCACCTCAATGCCCAAGAAATATCTGAGCTCCCCCAGATCCTTCATCTCAAACTTCTATCTAAGCAAGATTTTTACATCAAAGATCTCTGCATCATGGTCCCCCGTAATGATCAGGTCATCTACATAGATGACAACAAGCACAACCCCTCTATCACTGTTTCTCACATATAGCAAGAAATTTGCATTGGCTACATGAAAGCCAATAGTGACAAGATATTAAAAAATCTTGTCAGACCATGCTCTTGGTGCTTGTTTTAAGCCATACAAGGCTTTCTTCAACCTGCAAACATGCTCGGGGTGACTCACATCCTCATAACCAGGTGGCTGCAACATATACACCTCTTCCTGTAAATCCCCATGCAAGAATGCATTCTTTACATCCATCTGATGTAAAGACCATTGCTTTGATGCAGCCACTACTATCACAACTCTCACTGTTGCCATCTTGGCAACTGGGCTGAAAGTTTCCTCATAATCAATGCCATATGTCTGCACATATCCTTTAGCTACCAATCTAGCCTTGTACCTGCTTATGCTTCCATCACTGGTATGTTTTACTTTGTACACCCACTTGCATCCAATGGCTTTCTTGCCTTTAGGAAATTGCACTAAATCCCAAGTCTCATTTCCATATAGTGCATCCATCTCCTCATCCATAGCTTTCTTCTCCCAACACACATTTCCAACAGCCTCATCAATGCATGTGGGCTCTACAACCTGTACAACTTTTACCATGTATGCATAGTGATGTGCCACATAACCATCATAGGTAAACCAAACCTCTACACAGGATTCTTCACTCTTCCAGATCTTCGCAGCTTTGCATTCATGGCTTCCATAGCCTTCTTTACACCAGGTGTTCTCATAGGCTGGTATCCCAAGATCCTCATCAAGGCTCATCTCTGAGCCACTAGACTCTCCAACATCAACATGAGAATGCCCTGCAGAAATATCAAGCATACTAAGGGGCTCAACCACTTTCTCTTTACCTTTATGTGATGTACTAATCACATTTGCAGGATTGGTATTACGACGTAGCTTGCCACTCCATGGTCTATCAATTGAACCACTAGATGAGGACTCCCCTGGTCCACTCAAAGACTGTGATTGCTGACTTGCATTCTGTGCAGCCACACTTCCACTCACATCAGCCCCAACAGCTTCTTTTTCAGCAGCATACCAGCTGCTCATCTCATAAAAAACAACATCCCTGTTTACCCGCAACTCACGTGTAGCAGGGTTATAACACCTATATCCCTTTTGCTCAAGGGAATATCTAATAAACACACATTTTCAGCTTTTGGATCCAGCTTAGTTCTCAGCTCATCTGGCACATGCACATATGCAATGCATCCAAAGACTTTCAGATGAGACAAATCAGGTTTTGTGCTAGTAAACATCTCCTCTGGAGTTACATCATGTATGGCTGCAATTGGAGTCCTGTTCATGATGTAAACTGCTGTAAAAACAGCCTTAGAGCCCAATAGCTATGCGGCATATTCTTCTCTCCCACATCAATGCTCACGCAATCTCAGCAATGTGCCTGTTTTTCTGCTCAGCAACTCCATTTTGCTGGGGAGTGTATCTGCATGTAAACTGTCTCCGAATACCATTCTTCTTCAAAAAATCAGAGAACTCATTGGAGAAGTACTCTCCCCCTCCATCTGACCTTAGGCCCTTTACATATTTCCCTGTTTGCTTTTCAACCATAACTCTGAAATTCTGAAAATGAGTGAACACCTTACTCTTCTCCTTCATGAAGTATACCCACACTTTCCTTGTGTGGTCATATAAATGTCACATAATACCCGCAGTCTCCCATAGACATGGTCTTCGTAGGACCCCATACATGTGAATGCATAACATCTATTGCATTTCTACTCACATTTCTATCACGTGGAAATACATGCTTTGTTTGCTTTCCAAATTGGCATGCTTCATATATTTTCTGCATACCTTCAACTTTAAACTTTGGCAGCCTATCACAATTCCTTTAGTCTGCATAGACTTCATTCTTTGCACATTCACATGTCCAATTCTTTTATGCCAAATGTCTGTGTCTGCAACAATTCCTGAACCATTTGCAAACATCACAGCACTCACTTGAGGCATGTTTACATTCAATGTAAACATTCTGCCCACTCTGTTGTCTTTTGCAACCAACCTGTACTTGTCTTTAAAGTCTTCAACATAACAACCATCAGGGTTAAAGTGAACCTGCAAACCCTGCTCAATCATTTGACCAACTGAAACCAGATTCTTTGTTATATTCGGAACATGAAGTACATCTGCAAGGTACTTCACTTTGCCATCCTGCATAGATAATGGAACATCTCCAACATGGGCAATTGGATGAGCAGTGTCATCCCCTGTTTCCACAAAACCTGGTCTCTCAAGGTTTTTCATCTCCTTGAACCACTCCCCATGACTTGTCATGTGGTTCGAAGCATCTGAATCAATGTACCATACATCATCTTTATGTGCTGCTTCAACATTTTCAAACATATCATTAACGACATGCTGCATAACAAACAACCTTTCATTATTCTCATTGTTTTTGCTCGAGGATGCATAGTTGTTTTGCTGTAATTTTCCATTTTGCATGTTAGCCTGCTTCTTATAACAATCTGCCTGCACATGTCTAGGCTTACCATAATAAAAGCATCCACGTGTATCATTATACTGCCTTTGCTGATTTCCATGACCTCTTTGACTCCCCTTGCCTCTGAATTGGCTTCTTCCACCTGCGTGTTGTTGTTGTTGTGAATTCTGGGACTTTTGTTGTTGTTGCTGTACTGGCCATAATTCTGGGACTTTTGTTGTTGCTGTGTTGGCCATAATTCTGATTACCTGTTTGGCCACCTCCTTGGCCGCGTCCCCATGGCCTCCTCTACCTCGTCCTCTTCCTAAACTTGTGTAGAAGGCCTGTTGCTCTGAACTGTTTTTATTTTGTGAAGACTGTTGGTCTTCACCCAAGCTCTTCTCTTCTATAATCAACATAGACACCAAATCTGTGAAATTGGGAATGTTTTCCCGAGTCTGAATAGATGTCTTGAACGCCTTGTATTGTGGCCCGAGACCACGTAGACAAACTTCCACCTTATCATCATCATCTATTGAAACGCCAATAGATGCAAGGGATTCCACAATACCCTTGATCTTCAATGCATAGTCATTTATAGACATACTCTTTTTCTCCATGGTATGAAGTTCATTCTTCAACTATATCTTTCGTGCCTTGGTATTCGCTTCATAGAGTTTTACCAAGGTGTCCCACGCCTCCTTGGGGGACTTGGCATCCTGTATGTGCCCAATCATGGTGTCCTGTCTAATAAAGAGCCAATACATAACTTTTCTGGCTCCTTGGTCCCAATCCTTGAACTCTTCTCACATCTGCAGCAGCAGTCGGATTGATCTCCGGTATCTCCAGTGCCTCTTCATGCTCACCTTCTATGTAGTCCAGTAACCCTTTCCCATCAGGAAATTTGTCAACCTAAACCTCCAAGCATGGAAGTTGTTTTTATCAAGCTTCTCAGCAACAATCTGGTTTATGCTATCATTTGACATCTTTCTAGACACACAAATTTACCAGAAACAACACTCTGGTTTGTCCTGCATAAACTGCTGTATTTTCTGCAGCGGTACTGTATTACACTCAAGTGTCACAACAACCAGTGACCTCAATGTGCATACATACACCCAATGGCAACTGTTGACCTCCTTGCAGCACACACAATGTCTGCACAAACAATCAGTCTTCCTGCAATTCTTAAAACAGAGTTCTGCAAAGAATCGATGACTTACCCGTAGTGCTCGAAATCGCCTGCTTTCCAAAAAACAGAGGTCCTAACGCGCCCGAAACGCATTTTTAGCCCGAAAAATTCCGTTCGATAGGATAATATAGTTGCCCTATAGCTTTACTCCCGTGAAGAAAGCTCCTCAATCACAGATCGTTTACCGAAGGGTGTAGTCGTCATCGCCCACCAACACAAATAGGGAGGAAGAGTAGTTGAAGCTCTTACCCTCGTACCGCTTCCTGTGCTTCTCTTGCTTGTAGCTCAGCCCTTAGCATGAACCAGGCTCTGATACCATGAAAAGATGTAGGGGAGAAGAGAGCTTGAGCTCTTGCAAGCACACACACTCACAAAACCCTAAAAGAGAACACACAAGGTGAGAGGCTGAAAATCTTCTTCTTCTTCAGACAACACTCAACACACCATATACAAAGATAAGAATACACACTATATGAAAAGGTACTCAACCAAATACATACTAGGGTTCTCTAACCCAACTAAATGAGCTGGCGCTATAACTATGCCAGTCTCTAGAATGGCTGTCACACAGCCTGTCATCCCACTGGCCACATATCACCCATGATCTCACCAACCATGCCAGTGGTGTAAGTGTGGGGCCTATCCCCTAGGCGGGTCATCACCGCTTCACTAGATGAGCTCGATATCTCAACATATATATGCTAAAGAGTAAGATTTCAAATCACTTCATTAAGAAAGTCTCCACCCTAAACATTGAGATGACTAACTTGATCGGACACCCAACTCTGGTCATAATGATCTCATGTAAAAACTTTGCCATGGATGTATTGTCTCTGAGGGCATTGGCTTCTACCCAAATCTGTAAGCCAATACATATGTTTTGCCAATTCTCTATTTAAACAAATTCTAGTCCCTATTTCTAAAAGGGTTCTAAGCGCAATATTAGATTATGTAGCATCCTGTCGATAATAATTAGGTTAACCCAACCTCATATAAAAATCACATGCTTTAGTGTGCTACCATACATCTTTTATCAGGATTGTCGATAATCTTCCTTTAAAAAATTTTGACATGTGATGTCTTCAAAAAGTGACCTCCGTTCACTCCTTGATGTGCCTCCTTGCAAAGAATTGCAGGTTACTTATTGTGTGGAATACCTTGTCTATCCCCATCTTGTACAACTACTCAAAACCACCATAAATGTCTTGCTATCTATAGGGAGATCCAATCTCTTCTTGTGATCTACGTTCTTGTTGGAAATTCTCTATCAGTATATACAAGATCATCATCATCTCATTGAACCAATCCGTTCGAGGAAGTTACAGGGGCAAATAAATCTACATTCAAAAATCGATATGGCACACCATGTGGAGGTTCACTGAAACTTATTCGAGACAAAAAATCAGTAAAAATAGGTTCATTACTGGGCCTATAGGAGGGGATTGTGCAAATTCTTGTAAGAGTAACATTCTTGTTGCCAACTTTCCTTTCAAATTTGGCTCATTCACCAAACACAAGAAGGCTTAATGATCCACAAAATGATTGCCCATAAAATAATGTTAGAACTTATTAAACTAAGTACTCTATTCCTAAGGCCTCCCTCTTAGTTTGGAGTAGTTATTTTCTGCATTGGAGAGCTTGCACAGTAGATTGGTCAATACCATTCTCCCATATATTGTGATTTTCTTAAAACAAGATCGGTTATGTGGACATGACTTTCGACTCATAATGGAAGACAATCCGGACATCCACATCAAACAGGGAAATAAAATCTAGGTTTTCCTTTAAAATCAGTTGTTCTTTATCATCCTCCACTTCTTCTAGCCAATTTACACCTTCAACATGAAGAGTATCTACCTTTCCTTTTGAAAGTAATGATACTCTAACTTTCTACTTGCCCCACAGTGTAATGTGGTCTAGTCAATTTTCTACTTATGTCGTATTTTTTCATGGCACACCTAGGGATGGCCCAAAAGCATTGAATATGGATTAGAAAACTGCAAGGCCATAGAAGATACTGGAAAGTGACAATGTGACCATCGATAATTTTGGCTAGTGTCTCTCCCTCTGTTGATCCGCTATCTTAATTGCAAATGGTTCTGGTTGCATGTTTGTGATTCCTAAGGTTCAAGCATTTTCAAAAACCCATTGCAATACATTGTGGGTTTCTTTAGGGACTTTGAAAGCTGCCAAACAACCATCATATTTCCTTTTGTAAAGTTCATTGTAGAGTTCATCAATGTCAAACTAACTCTTTCTATCTTACGACCTTTTATAATCTAACATTTATCTAGCTTCAATACAAACTCAAGATGACTTTTAAACCTTACAAATGCAAAGAAAAAGACACAATTTAATAGAACTTTTATGGCAAGCACGTGAATTGAAGCCAATAATATATGACAAGCATCTTACCTGCCAATAATATATGACAAGCATCTTACCTGCCAATAATATATGACAAGCATCTTACCTGCCTGCCTGCTGAAAGCCACACTTTATAAAAGTAAGCCATGGAAGATTGTAACTTGATCAGATTAAAAAAAATATTATTGAACCTATCATAATCATAATTAATTTACTTCTATGCTTTTGATCCTATAATCTCCATATGGTATTCAATAGAAAAATATTCTCCAATGAAACTTGAAATTGTTAAATATTCTGTCTCCTCCTTGCAACCCTCAATCTATGTTGAATTGAAAGAACTTTACACTTTATATTATTTTGAACAAGGGAATCTTTATCACTGCAAAAATTGCTTCATAGCCTTGATGGTGGCTAACATCGGCATTCTCACATGTTGTATACACTTCATCCACTTCCAAACATGACAAGACATTACCTATAAGTTCATTTAGTGTTTCTTGATGAAGTTGATGAAGTTTCTTGTGATTAGGATCTCTTAAGATTCAAAGCAACTAGCCTGGATTGAATATGCCTTTAGCAACTCTAGAATCGTATACCCATCTTCTCCACTGGTATCATGAAAGCAATTCCTATAACAAACCACATTAAAATATTATTCATGAAGATATGATGAATATAACATTGTAAACATATATAACAGTAGGGAAAACCAAATAATATTCATAAACAAATGTTCTCACTTGAAGGCCCACAACACACCTCCTTTGTACACCTCCTTGCAATGGGAAGCAATTGTCGCTTTCTTTGTTTGTATCCCATTAGAGTGCATTTTACATGAGGTAGCTTAGATTTCACCTTTTTGTTCTGTTCTTGAAGTTTTTCTTATTTTGCTTTGATACTTTCATAGTCTTGTTGCAAACTAACAAATAACTCTTGCTCTTTTGTAAGACATGAATCATGGACTTGGGTGTCTTCTTCCAATCGCTTACTAATTTAAGTAATCAAATAAATAGGCAACAATTAGAAGTTAAACACTATAACAAAGGACATGAATGAGGAATAGATTATAAATGAAAAATAGAGGAATGCAAAGAAAATTAAGGATTTTGTCATTTCAAAAGGCCATCAAGAGAAGCTATGCAAAAACACGAGTTTATTGATTGAAGATGTAGAAAGAATTGATAGTAAAATATATAATGAGTGGAGCGGATGGTTAGAAATCTTGTAATGGTGTGATTTAGATGGTTCAAATGAGGATTATGAGATTAAAAATTGGAATGCTAGATTTTCTCTATTTTTTTGTATGTTTTGGATCTTGTAGATAGAAAAAGGGGGAAAATTTTGAAGATGTAAAAGATTTGAGCATCTAGTGTGGATTTTGATGTGGATTTTGAGGTGAAAAATGTGATTTCGGTTTATACATAGTATTTGGGAGGTTTGTAGCATGACATGTGCTACTTTTTGGTGGGATGTTTTTAAAAAATGGGTTACTTTTTGGGTACCTTGATGAGGTGGCATGGAGGATGGGACTCAATGGTGGGAGGGGGGAGAGAGAAGTGGTGAAAAAGTAGGAGGGGGGTAGAGAAAAAGACTAGGGGTCCACTAGAAAAGTGGGGGTGAAGCTAGGAAAGAAAGTAGTAAAGTTCTACTTTTTCTAGCCATGGGCCCATTGGAAAAGTAGGGAGGAGTAGGGGGATAAGATTACCTTGAGAGTTAAAACTCTCTTCATGGGTCTATCTCTACACTAATATCTTTTTTAAGCCCCTTAATCCATTCATATGAGGATCTTTTTGAGCCCATATCCCCCCTAAGGCTTCGTTTTGGTGGAGCTTGGTACCGAAAAGTATAGAGTAGTGAGAGTGGAGGCGGGAAGTTAGTGTTGAAAAACACATATGAGGTGAGAGTAGAGTGTAAAGGTGGGAAATTAGTGTTGAAACACACACGAATATCAAAAATTGAGAGAATGGAGAGGAGAATGAGAAAAAAGGGGGGGACTAGGGGACGAGGTAGAACTCCTCCCTGTCCTTCGTGGACCAACTATTGTTCAAAATCTTTACATTATGTTTACTCTAATCCTTCTTTAATCAAAGTAATGTTAGCCTAGTCAGCCTAGAAGTCCCTGGTGTGAACAACCCTACACACAAGCACTTTTTACCCTGTGCTAGCATGTGTGAACACACTCGTGTGTTAGCCACATCAGCCCCCTAGGGATTCTATTAGTACTCTTATATTCTACTCATTTCTTATCATCATTATCATCGAGTACTTTCCAGCAGCGAGCTTTGTCTCTCTCGCTCTCTAAGCTTGTGTGTGTGTGTGTGTGCATAACATCTTCTTCCTCATCCAACATTGGTATTAGAGCTGAGGTTTACGGCCTCAGTTTTAGTGCCTACATGCATTTAACTATCGGCACTTGCCATTGACATTCGTGCCTCCTTTCGCCTCGACTTCTTGCCAATAGCCTTGATTCTCTTCTCATTGGCATGGCCACTTATTGGATTTTGAGAGTTGGTTTTAGAGCTTGGCTGTAGAGCCATTAGCTCCTTGCCATTAGTCTTTGAAGCGGTGAAGCTTAGTGTACATTGCTGGTGTTTTACATCTACGCCATCGTACATCCATTCATCTTTGCCCACAAGCTTGGGTAAGCTCTTGCACTTCTCACTTTCCATAGATCTAGGGTTTCTGCCTCCTTTGTACATTGATAAGCTTTTCTTTATGTTTCCATTCTGGCCAACCCCACACAATAGCACTACTCTCAAAAGCTTTCAGCATTGGATTTCTGTGTCTGCCCAGTTTTTCTATTTTTGCTATTATTGCTGAATACTGGCACTTAACTTTTGGCATTAGACTTTTGAGTTCATTCATTTTTGCCTGGTTAGCCATTAGGCACTCCTTTAAGCATCATTGGACTTTTGTGTTTGTTGATTTTGCTTGGTTAGCCATTAACTTGCATCCCTCAGCTTAGCTTGGTAAGCAGATCAACCTTTGGTTTTTCTCAGTCCAGCACTTAAACATTTAGCATTTAGCTTTAGCTTCAGCTTCAACTGTACTTGATCATTGATTAGCCATTTAGCTACTTCCGTCGATTTTGCCCAGTCAGCAACAATTAAACCTTTGGCTTTCAGCTTACAGCATCAGACTTCCTCGTCCATCAACTGTTTTATCGGTCGGCTTTGCTTAGTCAGCCACCATTCAGGATCTGGCTTTTCTCATTTAGCCATTCTGCTTCAGGTATTCCACATTAAAGTAATCGCCTTTTACATTTAGCTATTCAGTTACTATTGTGGCTTTAGCCTTTAGCATTTAACGCTTGACTTTCGGCTTTCAGCATCATTCGGCTATTTCTACAGTCAGCTTTTAGTGCTTGGCTTCTGCATTTAGCTTTCAGCCACCATCAGGGTTTGGCATTTGATTGCGACCTCCACATTAGTAGCTTAGTAGTCAGCTTTCAGTGCCTGGCATTTAGCATTCACCTTTCATCCACATTATAGATGTAGGGGAGAAGAGAGCTTGAGCTCTTGCAAGCACACACATACTCACAAAACCCTAATAGAGAACACACAAGGTGAGAGGCTGAAAATATTCTTCTTCTTCTTCTCACAACACTCAACACACCATATACAAAGATAAGAGTACACTTAATATGAAAGGTACTTAGCCAATACATACTCGGGTTCTCTATAGTGTTGTGAACCCACCTAAATGAGCTGGAGCTATAACTATGCTAGTCTCTAGAATGGCTGTCACATAGCCTGTCATCCCACTGGCTGCATATCACCCATGAACACCAATAGATGCAAGGGATTCCACAATACCCTTTATCTTCAATGTATAGTCATTCACAGACATACTCTTTTTCTCCACAATATGAAGTTCATTCTTCAACTGCATCTTACGTGCCTTGGTATTTGTTTCATAGAGTTTTACCAAGGTGTCCCATGCCTCCTTGGGGGACTTGGCATCCTGTATGTGCCCAATCATGGTGTCCTATATACTGATAGAGAGCCAATACATAACTTTTCTGGCTCCTTGGTTCCAATCCTTGAACTCTTTCACATCTGCAGCAGTCGGATTGATCTCCGGTATCTCCAGTGCCTCTTCATGCTCACCTTCTATATAGTCCCAGTAATCCTTTCCCATCAGGAAATTCGTCAACCTGAACCTCCAAGCATGGAAGTTGTTCTTATCAAGCTTCTCATCAGCTTGCCATCATTTGACATCTTGCTAGACACACAAATTTACCAGAAATAGCACTCTGGTTTGTCTTGCACAAATTGCTGTATTTTTTGCAACGGTACTGTAGTACACTTAAATGTCACAACCAGTGACCTCAATGTGCATACATATACCCAATGGCAACTGTTGACCTCCTTGCAGCACACACAGTGTCTGCACAGCCAATTTGTCTTCCTGCAATTCTTAAAACAGAGCTCTGCAGAGAATCGATGACTTACCTGCAGTGCTCGAAATCGCCTGCTTTCTGAAAAACGGAGGTCCTGACATGCCCGAAACGCGTTTTCGGCCACAAAAATGTTGTCTGATAGGATGGTGTAGTTTCCCTATAGCTTTACTCCCGCGAAGAAAGCTCCTCAATCAAAGATCGTTTGCTGGTGCCTCCCGTAGGTCTCCCGCGACGACAAGGGTGTAGTCTCACCAACACAAATAGGGAAGAGCAGTTGAAGCTCTTACCTTTGTACCGCTTCCTGTGGTTCTCTTGCTTGCAGCTGAGCCCTTAGCATGAACCAGGCTCTGATACCATGAAAAGATACAGGGGAGAAGAGAGCTTGAGCTCTTGCTCAAGCACACACACACTCAGAAACCTCTATAAAGCCACAGGCATACCTCCCCAAGAAATCTATATAAGGGCCTACCACACCTAAATTTTTTTCACTTTTCTTCTTGGTCTCTAGCCAAACTCTTGCCCTTTTTATTTCTAATTTTTAGTAGCCTCTTGCCCTCATGTCACCTTTTCCTTACCTATTGCAATGGCCACTGCCACGAGACGAGCACTCCAACCCCTCTCTTGACGTCGTCGCCCACACTCCCCACAAGAAGAGTTAGTAAGGCATGCCATCGATTTGAGGAAGATGGCAAGCACCCCACCAAGCTCTCTCATATGGCAAGCACCCCACCAAGCTCTCATATGGGGGGGCACTTATTAAGAGGGGCATGCCATTCAGAGCCTCATGAAGAACACACACAAAGTGGACCACAAGCTTCTCTTCTACACTAAGCCGTGTCACCGTGCCATCACGGAGCTCGCAGTGGTCGCACGCCTAGATCAAATTGGTCTTGGCAGTTTGCCCACAATGGAGGGGATCCAACTGCCTGTACTTCATCGAGACTTATAATGTAGGCCAAGCAACAGGGTAGATACTAGAGTCGGAAGGAGATCCCCTCATAATGCACCTTAGTTTAGATTTGGTTAGAAATACCTTCCAACTCCCCAGAATAGGGTAGCCCTATGTGCACCATATCCATGTCATACGGCACATGCGCGGCACCTTCTAGGGTCCCACAACCAAGGATGGCATGGAACATCACCCACCAACAAGAATTGGTGCTACTAGCATTGGCCCTCTCCTTCCTTCTCACCACACGTTGGGTGGATCGCTTTAACCCATTGTAACCTCTCCACCCTTGCCAGAGTCCATTAGGGTGTGCTTGTCAATTGGGCAGAGTACCTGCCCAAGGAGCTCCATGCCATTTGTTTGAACCCACAAGGCAAAAGTTGCCAGCCTCCTCCCTACTAACCAAAGTTTTATATCATGGTGTAGGTTGGGAAGAGTTGATCAAGCCTGTCCGTTTATAGGGAGACACCCCTATACCTCAGCCCATCCTTGAACCCTAGCCTTCCCCTACCACTCCCTCATCCAAGCTCTGACACTTTGACACTCAAGAGGAAGAGGCATGACACAAGGCTGTTAAGGAGGAGGAGCTTTGCAAGACCTCCTAGTTCCTAGAGGAGACCCTACTACACTCCTCACCCAACACCCCAAGTTGCCCAACCCCTCCCCTCACCCTTGCTAGCTCGCCTCAATGAAAACCCCTCTCCACCAGCACCCTCTGCATTTTAATGCCATACTATGATACATTATGTTGTGCAGGTTGGATGTTTTCGCTCCCAACAACTAGCTTTTCTTGAAGGTATTCGCTCCTACCAAGGTGCTCTCCTAGATTTTGCGGCAAGCTTCTCCAACCTAGCCCGGGAGCTCCTTACTTCCATGATGGATTATACGCAGCACCAACACGAGTAGGCCACGGCCTCATAATCGGCTATGCTCTTGGCCCGGGTCAATCTTATCCAAAAGCCAGCAGGACCTTCAGGCTGCTCTACACATGCCAACACCCAAATGTAAGCCTTGCTTGTGGACTGGGAGAAAAGCCTCACCGAAGCCCTGAACGCTGCAGATTGTCTACATGCGTAGCTCCACATAGCCTAGGAAGAAGCCAACTTTGACGATCCATATAAAGTCTATCAATTTGATGAGTTCAATAATGTGATGTTTCAAGTGAGATATATATATATATATATATATATATATATATATATATATAGAGAGAGAGAGAGAGAGAGAGAGAGAGAGAGAGAGAGAGAGAGAGAGAGAGAGAGAGAGAGAGAGAGAGAGAGAGAGAAGGATAGAGAAGAATTTATAATTTTAATCTTTTTTTGGTTATTCCATATTTCAAAATTTGATCGGAAAAGCAATGTTCACCACCATCAACCTTGCATTGTCAATGATTGTGGTCGACAACTCCGGGTAGAGCACAATTACCCCAAGGACCAGTGGAATAACATGAGCATGGTCCTCGCAGAGAGAGGTAGAGCACGAGCACGATTGTCGACTTCTTCCTCATTGAATAAACCTCTCGTAGTAGAAGTGATTGCAATCCGTGCTTATTATTCACCTGCGCGGCCAATATAACATGGTTGCCATGTCATATTGCCACGTCAACAATATGATGTGGTAGTAATTTTCCACGTCAATCGTGCCACGCTTGGCATGTTTGCCCATCTTCTCAAGGAGCTACATAGAGAGAGAGAGAGAGAGAGAGAGAGAGAGAGAGAGAGAGAGAGAGAGAGAGAGAGAGAGAGAGAGAGAGAGAGAGAGAGAGAGAGAGAGAGAGAGAGAGAGAGAGAGAGAGAGAGAGAGAGAGAGAGAAATGAAATGAAATGAAATTTTATTATTGTCTTCAAAAGACCATAACGGGTCCATGATGTCGAACATACATGAATACATAAGTCGATGCGCTCGGAAGACTCATTGGAAAGCATAATGAAACTGAAATGTGTGAAACTAGAACTGAAACTGAAATGAAAATCAAAAAGCTATGCAACATGCTATAAGTGTACATAATGAGAAGCATGTCATGCCATATAGGTACTCATGAGGGCTCGGCCCCCTTGTCAGGTGCACCATAATAGTAGAAGAAGTCGTGCCCCTCCACCTCTCCTCCCTGGATCAAGTGGATAATCTGGTCCCTCGAGAGCCCGCGATCCATAGGCGACAATGGAGGGCCCCCCCCGAGGTGTCTCTGTCTGAATGCCCGTAATGTCCTTTGGCATCGTGAGACTAGTCTCCTATAGTGGCCTCTATGTAGGTGCTCTATGCGTCTCTGCTCAATCATCTCATATGTGCATCCTCATGGGTACAACTGTGGTCTCTGCAGCCATGTCGAGTCCAGAATTTGTGGATCCTCCCTGTGAGTCTCTGTGTGGTCTGGTGGGCTATCTGGCTCTCCTGGGTCTCTCGCGCATCGTGAGTCTGGTGGCCCTGCATCTGTCTAAGTCTCTTGTCTTTGAAAGTGAAAGCCTCTTTGACGAATAGAGCTAGGGATCTCTGATCCTCATAGTCATCAATGACCCTGGAAATAGCGCCAAAGCCATCTCTAAAAGAGACAGTGGAACCTCCCCCGGATCTCATAGTACGTTGGGCATCTGCATAAGAAGTGCTCCTCTGTCGTCTCTCAACCTTGCCCATGTCACATATGGAGCATGTCCGGTCCTGTTTGCTGACTCTCCTGCCTCTCGTTGTCCGTCTCATCCTGCCTGCCTGCCTCTCGTCGTCCGTCTCATCCTGCCTGCCTGCCTCTCGTCGTCCGTCTCATCCTGCCTGCCTCAATCTCCAATCTGTGGGATGAAACTCTAAGTTGTCCAAGAAGAGAGATCCTGAGTGCGTGCGAGAGATGTATCCCTGTGTACCCTGGAGGCTCAATATTGTTTCTGCTCATAGTCTGGTAACCTCCACGTGAGCAGCCATCTTCACAAGCAAACGTGTGGGGAGGATCCATGTACAGAATGTGTAGCTGGAGCAGTTCCGCATGAATGACCTGATTGATCTGGTGTCGTGATAAGTATAAGTGAGGAGCATCAAGACTGAATCTGAATGAAAAAAGAGCGTCGGGGCTAAGGCATCAATGCCATGGGTTACAAACTCCGCTTGTAACCCATCATGGTCCTTAGCTCTCCCGTTCTTTAACCGAGAGACAACGTACCTAATGTTGGCAAAAAATAGGTCAGAAGATATGGGTCTGGAGTCCTGAGGTGGGTCCATGGTGGGCTGGTTAGGGATGTCATAGAGTGCAGAGGTGTAGGTAGACCAAACCCAGGGATCTGTGATGAGCGGAGAGTGGGACTTGAGGCAAAGGAACCTTTTCAAGAAGTCCTTGGAGTCACAGCTAAAGAGTAAACTCCTTAGCTCCTCCTCATTCTGAATTAGGAACTGACGTTTTTTGCGTCTCGTTAATCGCTTGTAGTCCTGCCTGGTCTGTGCTAGGCAAGGTGCAAAGGTCTTCTCCTTGAAACGTAGATGCTGACGCATGGCCCTACATTTGTCGTCGTACCGACCATTGCATGGGACCTTGCCTATAGGGGCAAGGGACAGGAAGAGTGGGTGGTGACTGGGAAGGAATCGTGGGCTACTGTGAGCATGGACTCGTGGATGAAATCCCATCTCTCCTGTGTGGAGTGTAGGGAATTGAGGTGGTCAGTGGTGATGAGTTGAGATAAATGGAGGCTGTAAAGATCGTCCAGAGAATGGTCAAAGTGAATCTCGAGGTATGGCTGTGGATCTGGATGTCTGGGTGGAGGCTCGTGTGTCATACGTGTGAGGGTGAACGTGATGTGTGAGTGGTCTACAGATGGGAGTGGGTGTGAAACTCTAAGGCTATGAGAGAGAGAGAGAGAGAGAGAGAGAGAGAGAGAGAGAGAGAGAGAGAGAGAGAGAGAGAGAGAGAGAGAGAGAGAGAGAGAGAGAGAGAGAGAGAGAGAGAGAGAGAATGCGTGTGTGTGAGAGGCATTGAGAGAAAGTTGGAACAAAGGATCAAAGGCAAAAAAATGGTGGAGTGCAATGATAAGGAGCGAGGCGACGATGGCGAACATTAAGTAGTGGTGGAATTTAATGATGTGCTTAGGCCTATAGATGGAACACAATGGATAGACGAATAGATTTTTTCCACCTTTTGATAAAAAAATAAATGAAGTCATCCGACAACAAAAATACAAACATAATCTTGTACTTTCCATCTACCTTGATGCAAAGGAATAAAATCATGAAAAAACTCAAAGTTTTCTTGATGTAACTAGAAGTTTGTAGAGTACATCCAACTCCCTCCCCATCGAGCATGACAAAAACTTAAAGTATGTCTATATCTTTACAAAGTACATCCAGCTCCTTCTTCTGATAATTATTTTTTTTCCATTTCTTAATGAAATTTGGTCCAACTTCTTGTGGATACATATTTGTGATTTTTTAATGAATATGTGTGTGTTTTTAAATCTATAATGGTCAATTTGTGATGTGCTTGATCCCTATAGATGGACAAGGGTTTGAATTCTTGATTAGATTTTGCATATATCCCATGGTTTTTGTATTTTTTTGATTTTATGGATGGTTTTTTATTAGATCTTTACCATTTCTTTGTTACAGTCATGATACATTAAGATACATTGTTGCCATGAAATGATTATGTTATTGCATGTGTTGTGGTTGTATGTTATAAACAAATTTTTAGAACATTTTTAGCTTCTAACTTTTTGGTAGGTTATGGAGGAAATCCATAAAAATAAAGATGGAAAAATGAAAGAAAGCTTTAAAGAGACAAGGTGGAAGAAGAGCACATGATGTTGGGTGTGCCTTTGAGGTGTGGTTGTTTGATGGTTTAGTCTCTCCACAAGAGCACATGATGTTGGTTTGGTTTCTCCACAACGGAACATGATGTTGGTCTTTGCCTTTGAGGTGGATGTCTCTCCACAAGTGTACATGATGTTTATCGTGACTTTAGGGTGGAATAAGGTGGAATAAGAGAAAATGATCTTGGTTGTGCCTTTGAGGTGGTTGTAGATCATGGAGATGTCTCTCCAAAGTGAGTTCTGGGGGATAGTGAGTAATTCCATGAGGATATCAATATTGTGTTGGAGAGAGAGAGAGAGAGAGAGAGAGAGAGAGAGAGAGAGAGAGAGAGAGAGGCGTTTGAGAGATTGATAGAGATGAGGGACGACATGATAATCAAACGATTAATTATAAGAACATTTAAAAGAAAAATTAAAATAATAATAATAAATATAATTGAAAGACTGAAAAAAAGAAAATATAATGTTTTTTTGCTAAAAATAAAATTTATTTTTTCCTTTTTTACATTGAAGTTAAAATTGTTAACACTAACCCTAACCCTAATGCAAACGATAACATAAATGATATTTGGTAATCATTTATTTTGGACCTCCTAAACAAGTTTTGGTTCATTTTCTTGTATTAGTGATTCTCTCTCTCTTTATCTCTCTCTCACCCACACATATGGAAACCATTTCACTTATGAAGGTTAAGCTTATTTCCCCCCTTAATGAAACTGGTGAGATGAGGGTGCCATTGAGCAATGGCAAAGGCTTTGTGGACAAGGAATTTCTTATTTGAAAATGTTTACCATCGCAGTTCAAGCATTTAGAGGTGATCGCAATCACAACAGATAAAGAGTCACGTGTTACCCTTGTTCCAATACAAGATATAGAAGGTAAGGACCTCTATATCCTTGATGACCTGATCTCTCTTACATATGAGGTATGTGTAAGCTCAAAATCTAATACATCAATTGGTGCCTCTAATTATGTGAATATTGAAAGTTCTACCAATTTTGATGATAGTATGCTTCAGAAGACATCTGTATTAGATGCAATGCATCTATGCACCCAATTTCCTAACCAAGAAGTAATTTCTCCCTTGAAATCAAAAAACACCGTGGAGTTTTTGTTGAATATGAGGAAGGAGAACACTTTGACAAAGTTGGTGAGATGTATACCATGGGTGTTACAGATGAATGAACTTCCTAGATTCTATGATGGGGATGTAATATTTGAGTTTTCTTCCACCATGGGTTTCAGAGCATAAATAGATGGCATGGATCATAAGCACGATGGTCACATGTAGACAAAGGCAACTACATCTAATGCCAACTTTCTAGGGGCATGTAAGATAATCCATTGCATTGGTGAAATGCGCTGTTTACACACCGCATGCACTTGGTATTTGAACAATGTCTTCACTAATATTAGTAATTTCACAGAGGGTGCATAAAGAAAACTTGTGCAGTTGGTGTCCTAGCCATTAATGATGGAAAGCTCAATTGTCACTATTGCAAAAAGCCAGTTACTTTGCAAGGCATCTTGTGCATGTTATGTATACTATGTCATGCCTAGTGATGACAGACTAACATGACTTCTAATTCACACTGGAATTCATTCACATGATGTCCGGGCTAGAACATTAAAGACATTGCTTGATAAAAATAAAGCAATGGCTCAAAGTTGATACAAGTGCTGGTACAAGGAAGGTGCAGATGTGTGTTGCCAAGGAGTTGGTGCTAACTACATTAGTGTGAGAAGGAGATCAAGGACATGACCTTGGAGATAAAGAATTCAATAATGTGCTAGAAGAGCTCGACTCGCTAGTTGAAAAACAAATGGTGAGTTAATTTAATGGAGCATTTGTTAAGGCCAAATATACAAAGAGATTAAAATTTCCTTTCTTATATTTTTTGAAAGTCAGTAGCACACGCATGCCAAGGACCTCTTGTCTGATCTTTTCGCTATGATGACTTGCTACGTTTGAAGAGGGATTGCAAGTATGACTTCTTCCATGGAAGCTGATGTCATGATTGAATACATGTGGAAGGGCTCCGTGGAAGGATTGGTATCATGGTGTGAGTTACTCATGGAAGGGTGGTAATCCTGGTGGTGAGTTACTCTGGACTCATGGAAGGGTGGTTACCTTGGTGAGTACTTTTTGGTCATGTGTGGACGGCGCCCTGTGAACGGGCTAGTTGGATGTACAAGATGTAAGTTGGGAGGTTTCATCCACTATGTTTATGCACCAGCATATGTATGTGAGTTGCACATGCATGGATGACATGTTTTTGATGCCTGGACATTGCTTGGTATTTGCCTGTGAATGTTCACGGGCACCGGGGACGCCTAGACAACCCGTGGATACATGTGTGCACACCTGTTTGGGACTCATCTAGTTTCCTTATATGTTTTGCAGGTGGTAAGTGTGCACACTTAACCTAATTTATTCATTATTTCATGTTACTAAGGTTTATTGGGTGTAGGGTTCACATTCACTTAAAGTGTGGGCGGACACACTTATAATTTTATAAGTGAGTTCACATCAAGGTGGATTATTTTTAATGAACCAAGGCCAAATATGAGAGATGGGCACCCGGGCACTCCCAAAAAGCTCCACGAGTTGCTATTCTGGGTGTGGGAGGGCCAAAGTGGGCAAGCCTTGACTTGTAGAGCACTCATCTACTGGAAGTTGTGGGCTGTTTTAGGAGCTGTTTGGATAGGAAAAACAACAAGTTTACTCATACGCATGAGCTACAGGTGGAACACATGCAAAGTACAAGGGTCCCAGGATTGGCTGGTTTGCTATTTCTCTCTCTACAGGGCATGTCGTCTGCATTTACAAGGGCTGCATGTATGTTGATTGATTTGGCTCTCCAAGAGCTTGCGCATGGCTATTGGGACTGTTTTTGGGCTTCTTTGCTGAGAATAGGGCTTGGACAGAGTGAACAGAGCCTCTACAGGAGTTGGCTGACTGTTTTTATAAGGGCCATTATTGACTGTTTTTACAGGTTTGTAGGAGGTTTCTCTCGATGAAACTTGAGCAAACATGTCCCTAGACAAGTACTAGGCATGGGGATGTGATCTGGTGGAACCTGTGGGTGGCCAGCGAGCCAAAACCATGGCTAGTTATTGTTTTGCAAGTTTGGGACAGCACTTTGTTAGAGGGTTGGTGAACGCTCTATCAAAGTATAGGAATGGTTGGTGATCACTCTACCCCGGTTGGTGACCGAGGAGGGTATTCTATAGGAGTGGTTGCAACCTTGGTTGGTGACCGAGGGTGTTGCAACAGGAGTGGTTGGCGATCGCTCAACCTTGGTTGGTGATCGAGGGTGTTGCAACAAGAGTGGTTGGTGACCGAGGAGTTGCAGGTAATGTGTTTACCTATGTTTCCGCAGTTGGATAAATTTGGTGTCGGTTGGATGAGTGTGTACTCTCCGGGCACCTGCATCTTGTACATATAAATACTTCTGTGGTAATATAAAGATATCTCAGGGGGGGCTGGCCCAACTTCAGCCCCTAGTGACGTGTCATGTGCAAGTTGGTTTATGTTTGCAGGATGTATATGCTCATGTAATGTTTCACAATGATGGCAATCATGTATATGCCAGGAATGGTTGATGTATGTATGTGTTTTGGTAGTGAATTGGTTCTGTATACACATGTCAATTTGTGACAGTGGTATCAGAGCATTGGTTTCTTTCTTTGCTTGCGAAAGATGATTTTTGGTTATACGGAAAGCTTTTTTGCTGAGCATACAGATTGTAAACACATGAGCATGCAAGTAGGGTCTGGTGAGCATTTAGATGCACAGTGGTATGCTAAATCCGCATATTCTGACTAGGCCGATGTACTTTCAGAGCTAGAGGCTCTCAAGCATCAAGTTAGATGCTATCGTTGAGAAGATAGCTGAATTGCGGTCTCTCAAAAATGACCCTGATGTGCAAAGGGTTTTGAATGAAAAGAAAAAGAAGGTTTCAGGTGACGATGTAGCCTTTGAGGCCATAGCAGCAGAGATGGGATATGAAGATCCTAGAGAGCTGGCCATATCTTATTTGAAAGGCAAAAAGGATGTATTGGGAAATGCACGTACAAAAAGGACTCCTCGCGTGGAAGCACATGCAGATTCCAGTACAAAAAGGACTCCTCGCGTGGAAGCACATGCAGATTCCAGTACAAAAAGGACTCCTCGCGTGGAAGCACATGCAGATTCCAGTACATCAGGATATGTAGATCCTGTCACCGCCGTTATGCATCTTCACACCGAGAGTGTTCTTCAAGTGAAGATTCTCACCACTCTAGGAGCGTGTCTCGAGTACGTGGGAAGAGACCCAGGCATGAGTCTCCTAAGACTAGACATGAGGCTGAAGACAGGTCTCGTTCTAAAAAGAAAAGCCGAGAGTTCAAGTCAGGAGACAAAGATGTGAAGTTTGAGAACTTCTATGGCAAGATGGATACTATGAAGGCGCTTGCCTTTGTGAGACAGTTTGAAATTGCTTTTGCAATAATGAAGATTTCTCTGAGAAGTCTAAACTCAGGCATGTGGGTATGCATCTCAAAGAGACATCTAGTGATTGGTGGATGGCCAAGCTTTTGGATGCTGCCTGCACATGGGATGACTTTAAAATTTAGTTTTATGCTCAATTCTTGCCTCCAAAATTTGCCAAGAATGTACGCAAAGAGTGGGATTGGTTGAAGCAGGATGAAGGGGAGACAGTGCAGACTTATATAGCTAAGTACTGGAAGGTACTGCTGAAAGTTACCCCCTTTATGTCTCTTTCTAATGGGGAGAAGAAATGATTCCTCCCTCCAGCTTTTGTGATGTAAAGGTGTAAGAACCTCCCCTTCTATCTCTTGTAATCATCCCCCCCTCAGAAATGGAAAAAGATCTTGTTTTATCCTATTTTGGCTTAGAGAGAGAAAATGTTTAGAGAGAGGTAATTCAAAATTGAGATATCTTTAGATACAAAAATTCTCCTAATGTCTAAAATAGATTCCCCTGAAACACAAATTCCAAATGAACTTTCCAATGTGCATTAGGAATTAATTGAAAATGTGTATAAGGGACCTTAGCCTAAGGGTCCACATTTTTAGAAATTTTTGGATTATGGTCCAATTAAGGTTCTAATGGGCCAATAGGATTAATCCAAGTGTCAGGATGAGATAAATGCAAAGAATAAAAGAAAATACCCAAAAATTAGTAAATACTCACATAAGATGAAGTGTTGATTGAGTACAAGGTTTATTAGTTAAAAACTAAGGTATATTAGTAAAACAAATGAGATATTTAGGAGAAATGATGCATTTTTGGCACCTTGGTAAGGAGAAGAAGACCCTTGAGTTAGGCTCCTTTTTCTTCATGATTGCTTAGGTTTTTTAATTCAAAAAATGTGATATTTTTATCTCTCCTCTCTTCTGGAGCAAATTGGATAAAAAAGGGAGCCAAACTGATCCAAATCTTGTCCAAATTGGGTCAAACTGAAGCTGGAAGGATCTAGAGCCCAGTTGGACTTGGTTAGTGGCCTCCCTCACCTATAAATAGACCCTCATTCCTTTGTATTTTCATCTTTGAGCTATACCATGCCAGTATTATCCTCAAAATTAGCATATTTCTATTATCCTTTTAATTTGCCTCTTCTCTTGGGAGCTTTGGAGCTTCTCTCTCCTGCAACCTCTCTTGGAGATTGCTCTCTCTCTCTCTCTCTCTCTCTCTCTCTCTCTCTCTTGGTGGCCAAGGACTTGCTTGGGGGCTTCACTTCTAGCCAAAGAATCAAGGCAAATATACAAAGGTAATCCTATTTTAATGGTTTTTTTTTCAATTATCTCAATGACTTACTTCTTCTCAACCCCTCTCAAGCTTGAGAAGCTTTCAAAGCAATGGTTTTTTCTTCAAATCAAGCTTTCTAGAGATTCATAATGTCTAATTAGATTTATGTTAATCTTTATGCTTAATTATAATATTTTCTTTAAGAAAATCTCTCTTAAAAAGATTAATCATCTTTATGGCTAGATCCTTAGTAAAAGGACGATTTTCAATGATATATCCCTGTATATGAATTCAAAGTTTGCCAATGATCGGTGTTACATCAACTCCTTTACCCTCAAAGGCGGCATCTGCATTCATTTGAGTCCCAAAATTGGATACATCGAAGCCTATGGCAGCAGCCATCTGTACCGAAATGAAATTATATGTGGATGCATCATCAAACAAAAAGAGTGCGGGCTGATCCCTCAATTGTCCCCATGCTTTACATATTATTCTATGATTTGGGGGTTGCCCCATGTTTCCCTGCACATAGGGAACAACATTCACATGAGGCTTTTCTGCATTAGGATCTGCATTCTTGGGGTTTTGTGGGCATTTAGGAAATATGTGATCCTTACTGCCGCAACCAAAACATTTCCCATCACGTATCAAGCCTCTACTGTTTTGACAGCCCAAAATCATTGTGTTTTTCCCTCAGCTTCTTAGACGCGTTTCCCTTTGTATCTGAGGCATCTTTGTGCTCACTTTTAGAGGGTTGTCCACCCTTTTTCTTATCATAACCAGCACGTCTCTTGCCCTTAAATGAATCTGGATTTTGAAAGATCCCTGCCCCCTCTGCACAACGGATTCATGGGTGCTAGCAGGCAGCAGAAGTAGCACTTCTTGCACAGGACAGAGTCTCCCACTCAGGGCCTCGCCCACGAATATCTGGACAAAATACTAATCTCTCACTTCTTCCAAAACCGAACCCGAAAAAACTTCCCTCACCCAAAAGGCATAGGCGATTCCTCCAAGAAAAATTATTCTAACATAGTCAAGAGCTTTAAATTGCCCTTTTTCATTCCGACCGAACCGCAGGTCAAGGGAGGAACTTGCACTTGGATCATAGAGACCAACGCTTTTTCCCCCCGTTAAGAGGCGCAGTCGTTGATTCTTTTCCATAGAATAAGGATTATCCGTGATTTATTTCAGCTAGCGTAACTTAATAGAATTGAGTCTTATTTTAGGGATCCATCTAACCCCATCCAATCCCATGGGTTAGCCAAGTGCCCAACCACTGTATTGATAGGATCCATTTAGAAATTTGGTTAAGTTTTGCCCCGGGTACTAGGGAAAAGAGTTTCGAGGCCCCCTAGCTAGCACTTCAAGCAAAATTCCAGATGGTCACACCACTTACACACCCAATATGAAATTGCCTTTTTTACAGATTCAGTTGTATTTAAAACAATCTTTTAATGAAACCATAGTATCACTGATCATAATCCTCCAAAATATCTAGCTTGAATTCCAATTTCCAATCATTCCTTCATCGGTGTACTTATGGCATCATTGGCAACCAGAACGCTCACCACTTGCTCACTCAGGGGCCTTTCCAATAGTTCCTAGCTCATAGTACCCGGGAATATAATCATATAAAAATCTAGATGGGCTCTCTATTGAAGATCAGCTAGATCAATCAACAAGATCCATATAAAAGGGTCATGAACTCATCCATTCAAGACCAGCAAGGTTAATCAACCAGATCCATGCCCATGATCCAGAAAACAACTCCATCTCATTTTTCTTCCCCGACGCATGCATGGGTATCTTCGGCGACCCAGATCCCAAGCATCGTATGGTCAGCACCCTCTAGGCTCCTTTTCGCAGGTCACCTAGTGCTTCACTCCTCATAGAGGCCGCTTCCTTGGTCCCTCATCCATCGTACCGACGAAAGCTCACCATTCTAATCGAACCAAGGCTTGTCAAGACCTCGGCCGTGACCTTGCCATGCGAGACGTCCTTCATTGACTCTCCATCAGCTGGTTGCAACCTTAACATTTAGGTCCTCACGACCTTAATCTACAAGATAGTCAAAATGCATTCTTGACATAAAATAGTCTTTTAAAAACAAGTTTCATAAATATAGTTTCTAATGAACTCTCATCTTTCCACATCGTTCCACATCATTTCTCGTTGTTCCACATTCTTCTACATCAATTCACATCGCTTATTCGACATCCATTCATATCTATTCCCATCGTCCTTCATCCATTCACATCATATTACATCTCATCACATCTATCCACATCTATCCACATCACATCACATCAATCCATATCACATCACATATATTTACATCACATCCATCCACATCCATCCACATCACATCACATCCATTTAAATCCACATCACATCCATCCACATCACATCACATCCATTCAGATCCACATCATATCTCATCACATCCATCCACATCACATCACATCCATTTAAATCCACATCACATCTTATCACATCCATCCACATCACATCACATCCAATTAGATACACATTACATCCATCCACATCACATCACATCCATTTAAATCCACACCACATCCATTTACATCTATTCAGATCCACATCACATCCATTTAGTACGGTTACTCTACTTTCGATACTGATAGAATTTTTCTAAGTTTCTGCCAATTACTCGACTTAGTTGAAGGTAACTTTTTCTCGATCCCATTAAATCTACATATCAGAGTGTTGTTGAAGGTTTAAAAAGGAAAAATGAACCTTATCAGAATTTTATAGTAAAAACTCAGAAAGAGCATTTACGTATTGTGTTTTCATTCCTTAATCTTCATTAAAGAAGACTAATTCTAAATTTTCGTTTACTTATTGGATCCTCGATCCTCCAAGGATTCCAGATTCCCTTTTTTTGATTAAGAAATTTTCAAGTTTTCTCGATGGATATTTTTAAATTCTTTCTCAAATTTTAGCTTCGCTCTGCTGCAATTACTGACAATATTCAATTTTCTAATTGAATTGAAAACTTGTAATGAAAATATGATAGAAACTCCTCTTTTAGACTTAAAATTAGATTATGCATACATAGCATGATTATAGCCATAATCATGCTCCTCTTTTAGACTTAAAATTAGATTATGCATACATATCATGATTATAGCCATAATTATAAGCAAAGTTATAATTATAGCCATAATTATAAGCATAGTTATGATTATTTCTCTTAATTAAACTAAAATAACCATTCCTCATTTCTAAAATGGTTGGTATAATCCTCTTTCAATTTTGAATGAGTTAATGTGATATCTCCTACTCATAATCAAGCTAACCATCATTTTTACTAAATTAAAAATCTTAAAAATTTCTAATCTCGTTCTCTAGCTCATCAAGCCTAGAGTTTAGATTGAAATAAAGAGATTATCATTGAAAATCATCCTTTTACTAAGCTTGAGAGGGATTGAAATAAAGAGATTATCATTGAAAATCATCTCAAGCTTGAGAGGGGTTGAGAAGAAGAAAGTCATTGAGATAATTGAAAAAAAACCATTAAAATAGGATTACCTTTGTATATTTGCCTTGATTCTTTGGCTAGAAGTGAAGCCCCCAAGCAAGTCCTTGGCCACCGAGAGAGAGAGAGAGAGAGAGAGAGAGAGAGAGAGAGAGAGAGAGAGAGAGAGAGAGAGAGAGAGAGAGAGAGAGAGAGAGAGAGAGAGAGAGAGCAATCTCCAAGAGAGGTTGGAGGAGAGAGAAGCTCCAAAGCTCCCAAGAGAAGAGGCAAATTAAAGGGATAATAGAAATATGCTAATTTTGAGGATAATAATGGCATGGTATAGCTCAAAGATGAAAATACAAAGGAATGAGGGTCTATTTATAGGTGAGGGAGGCCACTAACCAAGTCCAGCTAGGTTCTAGAACCTTCCAGCTTCAATTTGACCCAATTTGGACAAGATTTGGATCAGTTTGGCTCCCTTTTTATCTAGTTTGCTCCCGGAGAGGAGTGATAAAAATATCATATTTTTTGAATTAAAAAACCTAAGCAATCATGAAGGAAAAGGTGCCTACCTCAAGGGTCTTCCTCTCCTTACCAAGGTGTCAAAAATGCATCATTTCTCCTAAATATCTCATTTGTTTTACTAATATACCTTAGTTTTTAACTAATAAACCTTGTACTCAATCAACTCTTCATCTTATGTGAGTATTTACTCATTTTTGGGTATTTTCTTTTATTCTTTGAATTTATCTCATCCCAACACTTGGATTAATCCTATTGGCCCATTGGAACCTTAATTGGACTGTAATCCAAAAATTTCTAAAAATGTGGACCCTTAGGCTAAGGTCTCTTATACACATTTTCAATTAATTCCTAATGCACATTGGAAAGTTAATTTTTAACTTGTGTTTCAAGGGAATCTATTTTAGACATTAGGAAAATTATTGTGTCGTCCAAAGATATCTCAATTTTGAATTACCTCTTTCTAGACATTTTCTCTCTCTAAGCCAAAACAGGGTAAAACAAGATCTTTTTCCATTTCTGAGGGGGGGATGATTACAAGAGATAGAAGGGGAGGTTCTTACAACTTTACATCACAAAATCTAGAGAGAGGAATCTTACATCCTATCCTACGCGAGATGTCCTCATCTCGCAACTGGAGAATAATCTCTTTCATCACTTTCTTCTTCTATCACTTCGAGCGTTACTGCCTTGGAAGTCAACAGCTGGTTTGGAAACTTCTCTCTTTGATTTCCCCAATTCTTAGACTGAGGTCTTGCATTACTTTGGATTGAAGCCGAGGGTTGGTTGGTTAGAGAGTCTACCTCTGGGATTTCCTTGATTTTGATGGAAAGGAACCTGATTACTCTGGAAGGAAGGAGCTGGAGGAATCTTGGTCCTTGCCCTATCCTGAAAACCTTGATCCAAAAGGAGTTGGGCAATCCATACTGCGATGTCGGTATCCTTGATAGTTATAGCATTTAACTTCCTTGTTCAAGGGTGGAACTTCTAAAGTTGAATTCCAGGGGATTGTGTTCCGGGAAAAAGACCTTTCTTCCATTATGGAACTTCCCATATGCTGAGTTTGATCTTGTTGTCTCTTAGGCAGTGGAAAGTTAGAATCACCTTCCGGAGCTAGAAATCTTTTAAAAGATGATGGTGTTGGCTTCAGCCGGCGGCAGCAGGACCTTGACAACAAAGGACTTGGCGAAATCCTTCGCCATCCGTATGGCTTCAAGGGTTCGTTCATTCCCCGAATGAACCTAGCCATCAGCTGTTCTTCATCCAGTGGTGGTGAGTACTTGAGGAGGAGTGCGAACACCTGGTGATATTCTTCAATAGTTCTGCTCCCTTGGGTTAACTCTAAGAATTCATTCATCTTGGTTTCCAAAAAGCCGAGAGGACAGAATCTCTTCCCTCCTTAGGTAAATCTTGAGATCATTCCATGTCTGGGTGTTCTGATCCAGATGGTTTGTCTCACAGTGGTTTCTCCATGTCTAGGTGTTCTGATCCAGATGGTTTGTCTCACAGTGGTTTCTCCATGCCACTCTGGCTATTTTTACTATCTTCAACCTTGCAAGAGCCATTTTACTCCTCATTGTACCTGGTGACATCGAAGTATTCTTCCATTGCTTCTATCCACTTCTCCACATCCTCACCCAAGTTTTCCCCTTCACCCTTAAAAGGTCCAAGCTGAGCTCTATGAAGAGCTTTACAAACATCTGGGTCGAGCTCTTCCTCATCATCGAGTTGGGGGTTAACAATCCTACCATGACGACCTCGATCCATGATCCTATCAATACAAAAATTCTTGTTAAGTACCTTTTTCCAAATTAACCAAGATGCTCAGATGAAAAGACCACTTTATTTAATTCGAATCCAACTTTAGATCCAATTGATTCTGGGGTTTCTTAAAGTCTGGTCACCCCTCACAGAATCCTAGGATAAAGATCCCTTCTACAAGAAGAACATACAGAACTCATTATTAGAGAATAGTTCATTCATATTTTTAACACAATAATGGTCCATTAGACCGAAAATTCCATCTGAACATTCCCCACAAGAATTTCAGTTATGCAAGTTCTTAATTTGTTACTCCTTAATTAGGTCCACTGGATCAAAAGTCAACAGAAAACAATCTGTCAGCACAATCCATTAATCTCATAGTGATCTGCTAAAAGTCATAATCGTCTTCCAGTTACTAACATCATCACTGGAATTCTCTCCATTCATCCTTATTGTGGCTTTATTCAACTTATCTTCTTCCAACTCAAAAATCATCATCTTTCAATCAGAATCCAAATCAATTCATCAATTCTCAACCAGAATTCTAAGATCATATCAACCAACATTCAAATTCATCACCTGGATAGCATTTTTGCTTATAACTTCAAGGTCTTAGATTTACTCATATATATTGCTAGTGTCTTTGGGATGTCCTGCTCCGTGATTCTGATCTGGTAGTACCCAGATTTGAGATCTATCTTTGTGAACATTTGGGTCCCACTTAACCGATCCAGAAGTGCATCAATCCTAGGAATAGGATACTTATTCTTAATTGTATTGATTTAGTCCTCTATAGTCAATACAGAGTTTTAACGTTCCATCTTTCTTCTTTTGAAAGAGAACGGGCGCACCCCAAGTTGAGACACTGGATCTGACGAATCCCTGTTCTAACAGTTGTCTTAACTGTTCCTTAAGTTCTATGGCTTCAGGGATTGGCATTTTGTATGCACGCTAGGCTACTGGTGTGGCTGAGCTCTGGGGGTTAATTCGATCTCATGATCTACTTCACGAGATGGAGGCATCTCAGTCAGCTCTTCAGGAAACACATCTGCATACTCACTTAACCACTCTGGTTCTTTAGCCTTGCATTTTATGTCTACTGGATTTATTTTAACGACATACACAGCTTGCCTCTTTCCGAGCCCTTTTAATAATTTGGAACCCTTGACTAATTATAGCACTGGGGATCCGAAAATTCCAATTCCTTGAACTTTATTCCTGTGAAGGTCAAGGAAAGAGATGGTTCCTTTGTGATAATGAATGTAAGCCTGATTCTTTTGGAGCCAATCCATTCCAAGGATTCCATCATATATTCCCAGGGGTAGGACTCTAAGCTGGCACTCTGTTACTACGTTCCCATCTAGGCTAAACTAAATAAGGTCAGTCTCAAGGTGAGTGAAAATAATCTTCCCACTGGCTAATTCCACTTGCATAGGTTTCCCTGATTTTTGATTTAGGACTAATTTATGCAGACATCCTGGGGAAATAAAAGAATGAGTACTGCCTGAATCAATCAAAAGCTTGACTTGCTTACCCAGGTACTCTACTGGAGTCTGGAGGACTAAGAATTGACGGTTATTCCCCTAATGCTCTATTGCTGCATAGATCTGTCCTTTCTCTTCCTCTACTTCCTTAGCTATGGTGACTGTAGTCTGAGGTGGAACTCTCTCTCTTTGGTTATTCCAATTCTGGGAGGGAGTTCGAAGACTACTTTGCATGGAGGCTGCAGGCTAAGATGACACTCTTCTTGGGTTACCCTGATTTTGGCGCGGGGGACCCTGATTGGGGACTGATATGAAGGAGTCGGTCTCTGAACTTTGGGACCCTGGCTTCCTTGGCCCACCAAAGGAGATGGGAAATCCTTAAGCTGGTGCCCAAATCCCTGACATCCAAAGCATTTGTTCTCGCTTTGAAGCTCTTCCCTTTGCATTTTGGAGAGAGTCGGAGTTCCTGAGAATGTACTTCGGGGAAAAGGTCTTCCTTCATTTTTGAAGCTTCCCGTCTCCACATTCTAGCTAGGACCTTGGTGTCTCTTTGGAGGTGAAAAGTTGGAAGAACTTCTCGGTGTCTGAAATCTTCTATAAAGGATGAGGGAGCTGGCTTTGGCAGGACTTTCACGATGAAGGCTTTGGCAAAGTCCTTCGCCATTCTGACAACTTTTTCCATGGACACTGGCTTGGCATTCTTGACCAGTGTGTCCAAGGGTCCGTTCATTCCCCGAATGAACCTGGCCACATGAGTTGCTCTTCATCTAGAGGTGGTGAATATTTGAGTAGAAGAGCGAAGGCCTGGTGATATTCCTCGATGGTTTTTCTCCCCTGCTTTAGCTCTAAGAATTCGTTCATTTTGGTTTCCAAAAACCCAGGGGGACAAAATCTCTTCCTCAAATAGGTTTTAAGGTCGTTCCAGGATTAAGTATTCTTGTCCAGATGATTGGTGTCACAATGGTTCCTTCATGCTACCCTGGCTGTTTCCACTATTTTTAGCCCGGCAAGAGCCATTTTGCTTTGCTCATTGTAGCCTATGATGTCAAAATATTCTTCCATAGCTTCCACCCATTTCTCCACAGCCTCGCCCCCAGGTTCTCCCCTTCTCCTTTGAAGGGTCATGGCTAAGTTCTATGAAGAGCCTTGCGAACGTCGGGGTTAAGCTCATCATCTTTAGAGAGAGGGTCTGGCCGACGGCCACGATTTCCTTGTCTCATGATTCTGCCAAAAATGATATATTATTAAATTTTTATTTTGATATCATCTACGAGATCTTAAGACTTAAGGGATTCGAAAAACAATTTCTTAAACAAGATAAATGATCTTATTGGAGATCTATGACATATGTCCGGTAATAGATTTTTCTTTATCAGTTCGTCCATAAACAATCACTTATACAATAGGAAAATTTTCTCCAGAAAATATTTCTTTATTTATATAAAAGTTGCAATATGTACATAGAGCAGCTCGACTCCAGAATTCAAAATCTTCTCGGGAGATGCATGAGACGGCGGTACTGGTGGGCCATAGCCATGCCCTGATACAAACATTCTCTTACTGCCAACAAGGGAGCTATTATGTTCTCCTTAGGAATAAAGCGATTAAGGAGTCTATAGATTTGGCATGAAAGTCTGAAATTCCAAGGCGTTGATGAAATTCCGAGGAATGATATAGAATGACACCATGTACCACTTTCAGCTTCATCAGAATCATGGCCAATGAGAGGTTCTGCCCCGCGGTCCCTCCGAGATGGGCTCGGAAGACTCCCTCGCCCCGCCCGGAAGGCATGGGCGATTCCGCTATGGGAAAAATCTTCTAACGGGGGAATTACTCTAACGAGTCAAAGTCTTAACTAGGTAAACTGATCCGACCGAACCTGAAGTCACATAGTCAGATCAAGAAGAGACTTGCCCTTGGCCCTGGCCCATGGAATCACTACTTTTTTCCTCATTTACGAGGCACACCCCGCTGATATCCTCCCACAGAACAAGGTCTTCTCAGGGTGTAAACTAATTAATGTAACTAATCGTATCTAGTTGTTTCTCAGGAATCCTCCGATCCAGCCATCCGGCCCATGGGTACCACTATCTAGTTGTTTCTCAGGAATCCTCCGATCCAGCCATCCGGCCCATGGGTACCACTATATTGGTGGGATTCCTTTATAAAGATTTGGTTGTGTTTTTGCCCGGGTACTGAGGAAAAGAGTTCCCAGGCCCCCTAGCCGGCGATTCATGCAAAAATTAAGGTAGGCATACTGTGACATGAAAAATTGATATCTTTGATTTTCAATTTTGTGCATATTTTGATGGTTTCTCAATGGTAATAAGGTGGAAGCTTGTCCAAGAAGATTACGGCGCCCACAATGGAATAACGGCGTGGTGATGCGGCGGCTTGGCGGCTACCTTGATAACAGCATTCGATCTTCAAATATAATGGTTTTACTTGATTTAGGGTGCACACATTGTAAATGCCACAAGTATGCTTGTTGATAAATACTTTGGTATGGTAGATAGGCTAGTGATGCGGAAAATAAAAGTGGGCCTTTATGTTCACATGGATTTTAATTGTATTATTAATATGGTATTCACCATAAGGCTACAAGTTGGGGAGTGTGGAAGGCATGTGGAGGAGTGTGTGTAGATGCATAATTGGGAAAGATTCTTCTAGAATGCCTACATGGAAGAGGAGAATTCTGCCATGTGTAAGTGGGATCTCCACCTACATGCCACTTAGACTTGGCTATTATCTCATCACACTTTCAAAGTCAAAAAGTCTTCAATTTAATAATCAATAGAAGACTTAGCCTAAGAGGACAATTGATGGTGACATCTACCCTTATGTCACTGAAGAGTTGAAGATTTTTATGTTGTAATTTGTAACAATGGAAGAGAGGGTGATTCTCCACCTATAAAAGGAGCCCTCCTCTCCCTTTCAAATCAAAGGAATGAGCCTCCTCAATTGAGCATTTTGTGTCATTGCCATTCTCTTATCTTTCAGACCCCTATTCAAACACTCTCTTTACATGTGAATGTCTCATTTAGCATTAGCTCCTCATGCTTAACCCAATTTTGGATCTCTTTGATGATTCATGATAAGTGGGATAAGGAGTTATTATCTTGGCGGGCCTGTGACTTCTCAAGGTAGCCCTTGCCTTATTGTCGCCCTCCTTTGTTGGAGGTACCAATGGTTCTAGCGGTAATGAGCATGTGGAAAGACTTTGGGGACCATAGGTAAATCTTTACGATTGTCCGCTGAGCAATGTTAACCCTTACCCTCTAGCTTGAATCATGAAGGAGATGAGAGGCAAGAGGCTATGTGAAAATTGAGGTTTCATGCAAAGAGAGGGAAGTGTAGTTTTTGTGGTCCAATACCCAAATTTCAACCATCACTCGGGTGTTGGTTTCTAAAATTGATCATATGGCTAGGAAGCTCTTTATATACTCTTTCCACTCATGTAACTAATTTCTTAATCCCTTACTTCATTTATGATCAGAATTTCTCCCAAATTTGCTATTTTTTAGGCGAATTTTGGCAGTTTTATAGTCTTGTAGTAAAATGCTCATAACTTTTCGCTCGGTTGCCCGTTTTTGAAAGTTTTTATATAGGCGCGAAGCTCTCTTCAAGCTCTATGCACTTATGTAATCCTATTTTGCACAGCCTATATGGATTTAAAACTGCAATTCTCTGTGTATCTCTATTTTTATAGACTTTTGGCCGTTCTTTCTTCTTAATCATGATTAATTCCTCCTAATCTCTTATCAAAAGGCAAACCCCATGTGTCTTATCCTCTTGTAAGTGATTGCTATATTCTTTTCTTTAATATGTTCCGTCCAAATCGCCCAATTCGAACGGATGAACCCTACCAACATTCCCCATATGTTTCCGTTCACATAATCCTGAGTCGGAAGATTTTCTTCCAACAAAGAATTGCCCTCTTGTTTGGAGCTGCAAGACTGGCAGAAATTCTTGCTGCTCCTGAGCCTTTCATCTTTCCTTCCATGAATTATGATCTCACCTTTGATGTGTATATCTTTATCTTAACCTAGGGAGAGAAAGGGAGGTGAGGAAGCTGTGAGGTTTCATACAAGTGTGTTTTGATTCTGAGAAGTGCCAAACCCCAACTTTGTGTCACATCTTTTGGTGGAGACGGCGGGCAGGTTTTACTTAGAATTATTCAATTTTAACCTCAAGGTCCCGCATGATCAAAGGAAAGTTATTTTGAAATAAGGAAATTTTCCTTGTTGCTACTCATCTTTTGGTGCAAGATGTTCAACATTCTGGTGTTTCAAGGATCAGAAGGAGAACTCCCACTTTTGAATTGCCTTCTCTTGGTGAAGCCATGGCCTACCCAATATCAATGGGTAAGCCCTAGCATCAGGCTTTGTAGGAATGACCTGAAAAGTTGTAGGCACAGAAATACCATATACATCCACTCCCAAATTCCTGACAATTCCTAAGGTTTTCACCCTAGTATTATCAGCAAGTTTGATGCGATAGGGAGAGTTGGTAGAAGACAACTTTAAATCAGCATCTTTCATTGTTTTTTCACTCATGACATTGATTGATGCACCTCCATCAATGTATGCATTAGAAATTGTCTGCCCCTCAATGATGACATCAATCACAGGCACGTCATCTCCTACATCAATATCCACCTTTTGAACCATAGGAGTCCCATTATCCCTCTTCTTCTTTTTCTTAGATTCCCTTGTGCTAGCCAGCTTACCCCATTCCTTTCTAAGCTTTGGAGAGAGTGCCAAAAGCTGCCCAAATGTGATTTGTGCTGTTTTCTCTCTAAGATCTGTTAAGAGGTCATAACTAAGAGATCCTTGTCCAAGAGGAAAGTCAAATTGTCCAATTTTTCTCCTAGACGACTTCTTCTTCTTCTTATTTTTCTCCTCTTCTTCAGATTTATCTTCTTGTTCTTCTTCTTCCTGGCTTCTAGTTTTACGACCCCTTTTTGCCATTAATGGCATCAATGTTTCCTCTTCTTCTGAGCATATTTCCTCTAAAAGTGCTAAACTTTTATCCTCACTTTTCCTCAACGTTGGACACTCAGTGCGATAGTGCCCCTTCTCTTGACATTCATAGCATGTGACACTACTTCTATCCCTAGGTTTATCCTCAGCTCGTGGAACCCTAGGTAGCCTTGCATTGACTAAGTGTAACTTCAAATCAGCAAATTCTGCCATAAGTTGTGCAATGTTATGATCCAAGGATGGAGCTTGTACCTGAGATGTTGAGGCTATCTCTACTCATGGTGGGGTTGGCACATTCAGAGAAGATTGGAGTGATCTTATTCTACAAGGTGAGAATAAGAAGGTCTACTACAACATCAAGAGTCGTCTCGCAAGAAAGTGGTAAGAGGTGAACCTTCGACTTCCCCGAAAGTTCAGTCTGAGTCATCCGATGAAGAAGAGACAAGTGGTAGCTCCGAGGATTCCATCTCAGAAGGAGAGATGAGGGAGTTGCATTTGGTCTTTCCCTGGCGAGGGGATGCTGAAGACAATGGAGCCTTGGAAGGGGAAGCTTCTTCAACCATGTGCAAGAAAGGAGATGTGGACCTCACTAGTCTTCACCAACAGAATGAACTTCTTCTTGATGAGTCCATAGCAGGTACTGAAAGGGAGGATTACTTAAAAATGTTGGCTGGATTTCCTAACCTTTTTTGTAAACAACTACTCACAAGTACGCCAAGTTACCCTAGTAGAGTAGCACAAGATTGATCTCAAGCCCCAAAGTAAGCCAGTGGTACAGCGGCTAAGGTGTTTGGGAGTAGTGCAAGCAGAGGTGCTTAAGAAGGAGGTAACTAATTTGCTTGAAGCTGGATTTATTTTTCCAGTAGAGAATTCAGAGTGGATTTTCCCAATTGTAGTCACTCCCAAAAAGGGTGGAAAATGGCGTGTGTGTGTGGACTTTTGCCCTCTGAATGCATGCACAAAGAGAGATTATTATCCTCTACCCTTTCAAGATGAGATTTTGGATCAAGTTGCAGGTCATGAATTGTATTTAGTGTGTGATGGATACTCCGGATACTTTCAAATCCGGATTTGTGAAGAAGATCAAAGGAAAACCTCATTTATCACCCCTTGGGGAGTGTATGCCTATAGGGTGATGCCATTTGGCTTGACCAATGCACCAGCAACTTTTCAACACTTCATGAGTCAGGTATTTGCACCTAAGGGTCTTTCTGGATGATTTTTGCATTTATTCAAGCCGCATGGATCACTTGGAAAAGTTGAGGTTGGCCTTGCAAAGTATTGATGATGCAAAAGGGTGTCTTAATCATCCTGGAAAATGTCGCTTGGCACGAAGGAAGGTGGTTCTCTTGGGACATGTTATCTCAGAAGAAGGCATAGAGATGGATCCTGAGAAGGTGCAGGCAATTGTGGCCCTCCCACCACCTACCTCCCACCACCTACCAATGTACGGGAGGTAAGGAGGATTTTGGGTAAAACAAAGTATTACCAACGCTTTGTTGACATGTTCTCTGAGAAGATGTATCCTATAAATCTGTTGACAAAGAAGAATGTTTCTTTCCAATGGGGGCCCGATCAAATTCAATCTTTTTGTTTGCTCAAGGAATGCATGAGTCAAAGTCCAATTGTGCAGCCTCCTAGGTGGGGAGAGGACTTTTATGTGAACCCAAGTGTCTCATCACATTCAGTGGGTGCTATACTCTTGCAAAAGGGAGAGTAAGGGCATATGCAACCAGTGTATTATGCAAGCCGACAACTCACTGATGCCGAGGAGAGGTATGGTGAAATGGAGAAAGGTGGTTTGTCTCTTGTTTTTGCAGTAAAGAAGTTCAGGTCATACTTGTTACCTCGCCCTTTTTTCTTCCTTCACATCTCAACCTTCCTTACAATTCTTGGTCCGTAAACCCAATCCTGCAGGAGGGAAGTTTGCAAAGTGGATTTGTGAGCTTCAAGAATTCTCTTTCAGTTTTATTACAGAAAACACCACTAGGGCCTCTCTTGCAGATTTGCTTACCAGGAAGGAAGAGGAAGAAGGAACAGGAGCAAAGGAAGAAGTGTCTGAAGATTTGGAGACACCACCAACTGCTTTCACTATGCATTTTGATGGAGCCTTTAGCCCTTCCAGGCAATGTGGGGCTGGGGGGATAGTTTTATTTGATCCAGAAGGAAAAGAGGTATGGGCCAAGGGTAGGGAATTTCCAAAGGCTATATCAAATAATGTGGCTGAGTACAATGCATTGATTTGGGGATTAGAAGATTGCATAAAAGATGAAATTAAAGAGGTAGAGGTTAAAGGGGATTCACAATTGGTCATCCGACAAATGAAAGGAGAATATAAGGCAAGGAGTCCTAATCTCCAAGAATTGTATAAAAGGGCAATGGAGTTGAAAGAAGCTTTTGAGTTTTGTAAATTTGTGCATGTTAACAGGAAGGATAATCAAAAGGCTGATGAATTGGCTACTAAAACCTTGGCTTCTTTCAAAGTAGCTACTCTTGCATTAATGGATACAGGTTGGCCTGAGCTCCAAGATGTTCAACACTATTTAGATACAGGATACTTCCCTCCTGGATTGAATCCTCAACAGAAGCAAAGGCTTACCAGGAAAGCTCATCCTTACACAATTCTAGGGGATGTTCTTTACAAGCAAGGTAAGGATAAAATTCTTAGGAGGGTAGTGAGCCTGGAAGAATCTAAAAGGATTATGGAATTATGTCATGAATGTTCAGGTCACTTTGCCTCAGCCAGCACAACTCGGAGGATCCTTAACACAGGGTATTATTGGCCCTCGACTCAGCAAAGATGTCTATGAGTGGTGCAGAAGCTATGAAGTATGCCAGGCATATGGGCATAAGCAATTGGTTCCCGGACCCTTAAACCCTATCCTAGCATATGGTCCATTTGAAAGGTGGGGATTAGATTTTGTGGGTCCACTTCCTCGTTCCTCACATGGGAAGTATTACATATTGGTGGCCACAGATTATGCAACAAGGTGGGCAGAAGCAAAGGCAATGGTGAATAATAAAGCAGTGGCTGTGGCATTCTTTCTCAGGGAATACATATGTGCCCGATTTGGGTGTCCATTATAAATCCTTACGGATGGGGGGAGGTCTTTCAGGAATGACTTGATTGAAGCTTTGGTGCAGAAATTAAAAATAAAGGATGCTATGTCAACTCCCTATTATCCCCAATGTAATGGTTTAGTAGAAAAAACCAATGGACTGCTTTGTGGATCTTTGTCTAAGCTAGTGGATACTATGAAGAGAAAGTGGGATGTGCATTTGCCAGAGGTCCTATGGGCCTATAGGACAACTCACAAACTCTCTCTTGGTTTCACACCTTTTCAATTAGTTTATGGAATGGAGGCTATTTTGCCAATAGAATTGGAAATCACAAGCCTTCGCACATCTTTTGCACGCTTGAATAATGAAGAAGAGACACATGCCCAACGCCTAGCACAACTGGAGATCTTGGATGAGAGGCGACTTCAGGCACTTCAAAATTTGGAGGCTGCACAACAACGGCGCAAGGCAAGGCATGACACTCTCACGAAGAAGAAGAAGAAGCCAGAACTCAAGCAAGGAAGCTTAGTCATGAGGTATGATGGCCGTGTGGAGAAACGGCTAGATAAGAAGCTTCTTCGACGATGGGAAGGCCCCTTCAGGATAAAGCAAAAGTTCAAAAATAACACCTATCTTCTAGAGGATGCAAGTGGCCACCCAGGAGTGTTAACCTATGACGGACATTCAGACGTTGATGGCACGGAAGCGGTAAAGCTGTCTACGCCCTTATAGCATGCCACACTTCCACACACGCATGCAAACACACCAGAACACCAGACCAAAGAGCATGAACAAGACTCATATTTCAGAAAGGACCTTGACCTTTACAGAGGTGGATATCCCAAGATATCCCAGACACCAGCTACACCAAGCACCCGCTCACAATCAGCCTGCTCCAGCTCCTGGTCGCTCCAAAATCCCTTCGCTCCTTGCTTCTCTGCAGCCGTCCTCTTCGCTCTCTGCTCTGCTCCTCAGCAGATGACTCTCTGCTACACCTCCAGCACACTGCCGGTCCTCAAAGGATTAAACCAATCATCATCTCATCTGGTCACCATCCCAACAACCAGCCCATGTCTCACAATACCAAGTGGTTCCCTCTTGACGTGTCTTTGTCAGCCCGACCTGTACGTCCTCGCCAACCTTGCTTCCTCTGTGCCCACCTTGCCCATAGGTGGCCACTACATGGCAGGCCACTGTCAGCTTCCTCACTAGCAGCACCTGCGCTTGTCTTCTCTCGGTGCTTGTCCTTGCTGTGTTCACCTAGGAGCTTTCTCCTCTCGCCCTGCAGCTATCTCTTTGCTCAGCTACCATCACTCGACTACCAGTCCCTCGCCAGGCAACCCCACTGCCTTTGCACACCAGCAGCCCTCTCTTCCCGTCTGCTCTCAGCAGAATCCACACACTCAGCTGCGCCTTCCTGCGCCTAGCTCCACACGTCAGTCCTCTCTTCCCGTCTCCTTACAACTGGCGTCTTCCACACCAGCTCCCACAAACTCCCACACAGCGGCTCCTTCAGCCAACCTCACACCATAGACCTGTAGCTGGGCTCGTACGCTCCAGAGGTCCCCAGCCGAAATCCCCCCGTCTGCTTCCACCTGCAGCTACTCCAGCCACCGCACAAAGCACACGGGCCTCTCACCCGTCAGCTCCCAGCTGTATCCACCGCGGCTGCTCCCAGCTGCCACCCAAACGCACACAAGGGGCTCCTCTGTCCTCCGCTCCAACGAGACCCCCGTCCACTACTTCATCACCCCCCGGCGGCCTCACTGTCTTCGCCAACTCTCCAGAAGAACTTCGCTGGCGGCTGTCTCAAGCTTCCACGTGGTTATCCTTTTTGGGCCACGTTCATTTTTATTTATTCATTTTGAAAAATGGCCATGATGTTATTCTTTTCACACCATGTCCAAGACAAGCCCTCCATTACCCTTTTTTCATGCTCCACATACCTTAAATGCGACCTTGAGTGCCCACTCATTTGGACACGCATACAACTCAAGTGGCCGAACAGTTGAGACCATCTCCAGCTACGTTCCGGACGAGCTTGCTTCCAGAATTTCAACGTTGTCTCTGCACATTCACTTCCATCAAAACCCATAGCCTGCTTGCCGCATCCACGACGCCCACGCTGAGTCAATGGGTGCTCCCATGACTTCATCACAACACGAACATCACTCATGTACACATGTACAAGTTGAGTCTGAGGTTTCCAAAAAACTACACACATATTTAGCAACCCCCTTTTTTCTGCTGAGACATTTATGTCCAGCAGAAGCTGCACTAACAGTAACCACTTATCCCCCTGGATCAAATAAAAACCTCGGTGCATCTACCTTCCAGTCCTTCAAGCATTCTCCTCCATCAGACAACCATTGATACACCCTGTCATAGCCTTCCACTTTCAGCAACCCCCTGGGCTCTTCATGTATGGCCTCACCACCATCCACTGTTACACTTCCTCCTCCAGACCAGCTCTCATAACCTTGTGAGGGAAATAACCATTCCTCACCTTTACTCCCCTCTGACACATCTGACTTCCACTCATAGTCAAACACCGAAATAACACTCATCTCATCATCAACCCCCATCTCATGGTCACTCAATTTCCAACCCACATCATTGGCTTCCAACCCTTCCTCTGGGCAACCTCCCAGACTCGAACTATAACCAAACTGCTCATCCACATACTGAGCATCCACATGCGGTGTGTCCACCATACACTCACTTCCCGTCAACCCATCATCATCACACACAGCAACCTCGTGCATTGCAGACTCATCATTGTCGCTTTCCTGCAGTTTCTCCAGCTTCAAGACCATTGGCGATCCTGCAAGATTCTCCACATCTTGCACAGGCATCCCTACCAAGTCTAAGCTCCCCAAACTCCCAGGCAAAGCACCTTGGTTCCCCTGACCAACATCGATAGCCTCACATGCATCCTCACCACTCACAACCACCTCATCCTCTTGGGCATGACAAGGAACACACACCTTATGATCAGCAACCGCACCTGCGAAATCTCTCACACCATCAACCAAAGGAGCATCCAGCTCACCATCAGTCACACCATCACTCTCTTCCTGCTGCACAACTGGCATGTAAGTAATCTTCTCCAAGGAAGTCAACTCCAACAGATCATCTAGTGCACTATCAAGTACACTATCCAACTCATCATCCACACTCTCACCAACAGGCTGCAATATCCAACTCATCACCTGGATCATCCATACACACTCCATCCATAGCATCTTCATTAGTGACACCTTGATCATCACTCTCCACCTTGACTGGCTGAAGTACTGGCACCTGCAAGTCATTACTCTTCTCTGAATCAAAGAGGTCATCTAAGCCATATCCATACTCAAACTTATCAGGCTCCTTAGCATTAGCATCACCTTCACAATCCACAGCACCATCAATAACCTCATCCTTCTCCTCCTCACCTTCTGAAAGCTCTTCAGGGCTGATTCCAGAAACCTCACCCTTCTCCATTCCCAACAGACTGACCTGTCCCATATCCTGCTCTGCAAATGTGACCTCATGGGCTTCACAAACATGGGGCTGAATTGCATCCTTCACCTGCATATTAGGGCCCATCACCTTATCACTCATTCCCATAGACAATTGATATATGCCACCATTAGCTTTGGCTGGTCTCTCACATTGCGGACTCATATGACCCCACTCACCACAATTTCGGCATTGCACATCACACAGATACCCTCTCCCTCTTCCAATATCTGCTGAATTTCCTCCAGAACCAGATGATGCATCAGTCTTCCTCCCCATATCACCTATGCCTCTTCCTCTTCCTGCAGACTCTATCCAATTCACACTTAAAGTCTTCATGAGCTCCACTGCATCATGAACCTCCCTCCTCAAGGAATCCTCCTGTCTAAGAACAACAGCAGCTTTTCTTCCAAGATGCATACTCTCAATCTGTGGCACCTTCACAAACCTCTTTGGCTCTTCCCGCATTCCCAACTGCCTTAGACGCTTCACCTTCCACTCCTTCTCACGAGCAACTCTGACAGCCTCCTCAAAGCTATCCAGGTTCTTCAGCTCCACCTTCAGACGGATTGTTGGCTCCAGACCAGCCACAAATCGCTCCCTCTTTATCATCTGCGGGGGCACTTCAGGAATCAGAGCCTCACACCATAGACTCCACAGTCTACCAAACTCAATCAGATACTGATCCACATCCTGGCCGTCTTTCTGCTGAATGTTACACAACTCCTTCCATACTTCATTCGGACTCTTCACATGGACAAACTGTGCCAAAAATGCAGCTCTGACTACACGGTACTCAGGATCCTGTTGATGAACATTCCTATGTGCAGTCATAAACATCTGTAGCCATGCTTTTGCATCACCCTGCAAACAGTAAGTCAAAATCCGAGAAAGGATCTCCGGGGTTGCCCTGTCTTTCATCAAAGCCGTAAACTCCATCTTCCCCAGAAACCTGGTTGCATTCTCCTGTGGCAATCCCCAATACTCCGGAAAATCCTGAGCCATTTTCAAATCTTTCTTCACACAGCCCTGTTCTCTTTCACAAACCAGAGGAAATCTGCTCCTCTGTGGAGGCACCAAAAAGTGATGGCACGGAAGCGGTAAAGCTGTCTACGCCCTTATAGCATGCCACACTTCCACACACGCATGCAAACACACCAGAACACCAGACCAAAGAGCATGAACAAGACTCATATTTCAGAAAGGACCTTGACCTTTACAGAGGTGGATATCCCAAGATATCCCAGACACCAGCTACACCAAGCACCCGCTCACAATCAGCCTGCTCCAGCTCCTGGTCGCTCCAAAATCCCTTTGCTCCTTGCTTCTCTGCAGCCGTCCTCTTCGCTCTCTGCTCTGCTCCTCAGCAGATGACTCTCTGCTACACCTCCAGCACACTGCCGGTCCTCAAAGGATTAAACCAATCATCATCTCATCTGGTCACCATCCCAACAACCAGCCCATGTCTCACAATACCAAGTGGTTCCCTCTTGACGTGTCTTTGTCAGCCCGACCTGTACGTCCTCGCCAACCTTGCTTCCTCTGTGCCCACCTTGCCCATAGGTGGCCACTACATGGCAGGCCACTGTCAGCTTCCTCACTAGCAGCACCTGCGCTTGTCTTCTCTCGGCGCTTGTCCTTGCTGCGTTCACCTAGGAGCTTTCTCCTCTCGCCCTGCAGCTATCTCTTTGCTCAGCTACCATCACTCGACTACCAGTCCCTCGCCAGGCAACCCCAGTGCCTTTGCACACCAGCAGCCCTCTCTTCCCGTCTGCTCTCAGCAGAATCCACACACTCAGCTGCGCCTTCCTGCGCCTAGCTCCACACGTCAGTCCTCTCTTCCCGTCTCCTTACAAACTGGCGTCTTCCACACCAGCTCCCACAAACTCCCACACAGCGGCTCCTTCAGCCAACCTCACACCATAGACCTGTAGCTGCGCTCGTACGCTCCACAGGTCCCCAGCCGAAATCCCCCCGTCTGCTTCCACCTGCAGCTACTCCAGCCACCGCACAAAACACACGGGCCTCTCACCCGTCAGCTCCCAGCTGTATCCACCGCGGCTGCTCCCAGCTGCCACCCAAACGCACACAAGGGGCTCCTCTGTCCTCCGCTCCAACGAGACCCCCGTCCACTACTTCATCACCCCCCGGCGGCCTCACTGTCTTCGCCAACTCTCCAGAAGAACTTCGCTGGCGGCTGTCTCAAGCTTCCACGTGGTTATCCTTTTTGGGCCACGTTCATTTTTATTTATTCATTTTGAAAAATGGCCATGATGTTATTCTTTTCACACCATGTCCAAGACAAGCCCTCCATTACCCTTTTTTCATGCTCCACATACCTTAAATGCGACCTTGAGTGCCCACTCATTTGGACACGCATACAACTCAAGTGGCCGAACAGTTGAGACCATCTCCAGCTACGTTCCGGACGAGCTTGCTTCCAGAATTTCAACGTTGTCTCTGCACATTCACTTCCATCAAAACCCATAGCCTGCTTGCCGCATCCACGACGCCCACGCTGAGTCAATGGGTGCTCCCATGACTTCATCACAACACGAACATCACTCATGTACACATGTACAAGTTGAGTCTGAGGTTTCCAAAAAACTACACACAACGTACTATGTTTTACGTCATTAATTTAAATATTATGAGTCATGGGCCGGGCTTGTCGGCACCATATGTTAAGGATGAAGGGATTGGGTGATCGCCGATGAGAGGCGCACCTTGAATATCAGTAGGATAAGGGTTAGGATCGGCCGGCCATGTATGGGCGCCCAAGTGTGAACGGCCAAGTCACCTATAAGAGCCAAATGTAACCGTAAAATCCTCATTCTCATGTGTTGTGAATACAAGAGTGCTCTTGCCTTATCTCCTTGGTTTCCTTCTCCTGCGTGTGTGTGAGAGAGAGAGAGCGAGTGAGAGAGCGATCGAGCACTGTGTAGCGGCACGGCGGTGGAGAGGCGGTAGAGCGGCGGCGGCTCCTTCTTCACTACTGCGACGCGGGAATCCTTCAAGGCGGCAGTTGAGCGGTGAGTGACACACCCTTTGCATTCTGTTTGAGCTTCCTTCCCTGGTTGTATGCTTGTAGCCATTCGTGGCTCGCATACGGTGTCCGGCAAGTCCCCAGCTACGACCTGTGCGGCAAAAGCGCACATTTTTGGCGCCGCTGCCGGGGAGTTGCCCTGCACCAAGCTCCAGTTTGCAGCTCGGGCTGCTGCATGAAGCTTAATTTACACCGTAGGAAAGGCGTCTGTGTTGCTGTTGAGGTGTTTCTGTGGTTTTCAATCTCTGTTTTTGCAATTTGTCTTCTGCATTTCTGTTTCTTTTGTTATTTTTCCTCTCCGCGTGTGGGCGTGCATTCTGTTATCTGGTTTTCTGCATGGGAGGGGGGATTTCTGAATCCCTAGACCTGTACTGTGTGCGAACTGCGCCGCGGCCAAGGCTGAACCCTAAAGAAACCCTAGAAAACTTATCTTTAAAAAAAACAGAAAATAAAAACTAAAAAAATAAAAAATAAAAAATAAAAAATTAAATTTTATTTTTAAAGAAAGAACCAATTTTTTTAAAGAAAGAACCAAACGTGTGGAGAGGAAAGATTTTCTAATTGGAGAAAATTTTTTTGAAAAGAAAGAACCCCAATTGACCCACGACCCACGACCCCGCCGGCCCCGGTCGCGGTCTCGGTCTTTTGATATATATATATATAGGAGAGTGAGGCTCCATAGCTTTCTTTCAAGTGAGAGCTTATGGGAAGTCGTGCCCTATATGTAGCCCACTCCCCAAGGAGTAAAGTGAGCATGTGGGATAAAGCCCTCACCCTCTCCTCCACAACAAGCAAATAGGCTTTTGCCCCTTTCCCCCAAGGGAAACGGACTGTTTTGAGGACTACAGGAGCTCTAGATAGGCGAACACGGTGCTACACTAGGACCCTTTGAACGATACGCTCGTTTTGAGCTATCACACGCCCTAGTCCAAGTTCGACCGTGAGTAAGGGGGTCAAAAATGAGTTAAAAACAATCTAAAAACAATCTAAAAACAAGTAAAAAGGGGGTGCGAAACACCTAAGAAACCACTTGTGTGAGTTTCAAGGATAGTAACCAACGCACGTAGGGTACCCACGTCACATGCATCTACGTTCTGGTCGAGTGCTAGAGCCTGGGCCACTAGAAAGCATTTCAGTTTACGCAGGCTCACACCATCCCTCCACGTTAGCATCTTGGCCTTCGGCTGGAACCCAAGGGAGTGCAACCCAAGATCCACGAATAGTGGATAGTGACTCGTCCTCTGACTCAGAAGCCATGGAAGGGCACCCTACCAAGAACCCTTGAGGAGACAAGCCAAAACATGCCAGTGTGGGCCCCACAACCCGGATCTACCATGTATAGTCGTCTAATAGAGACCTTTAGTAAAGCTACACGCTCGGAACATGCGACAAGCGAAATAAATGAAGAAGGAGGGGTAGTGGATTCGCCATTCACATCTTATGTGGACCCTACCTTCCCAAAGAGTGTCCATGTGGATATTCTACCCACTTCGTTCAATGAGGGCCCTACTGAGCTACCACATTCCGATGCTCTTCCTAAAGTAGAGGTCCCTAGAAGCCAATCCATAAGAAGTGACATTGCGTCCACTTCAAGAGAACCGTTTGGCACACCAAGTCTAGATGGGATATTTCTCAATGAAAATTGGGAATATGATCTACACACAGAGACTCTAACTGACCTATACACGGGTTACACATACCATGTAGGTTGGTTAGCGCCACTAATCTAGAGGAGCAACAACAAATGATATGTGAGGTTATTCATAGAATTATCCAAATTGAGAGGCAAAATAGGGGAGTGAACCTAGTTTCCAGTGGCCCTATGAGATTTTTGGATACGGGCAAGGCCAAACAACCAACCCTATCACAATTGGAGACTCCCTCGGTGAGTCCCATAGACCCTTCGTATGTTGTTTCACCTGGAGTCTCAATGCAGGTTGAGCCCGCGAGTAGTAACTTTAGCTTTCCAACCTTGGCTCAACTTTCCATCTATCCATACATTCATATCTATCACTTCACATCCACATATATTCATGTCACATCACATCACATTCTTTCACATCCACAATGCCTACCCCAATGATGAGCATAGCGAAAAATGCACCTGTTACCGTTGTAGTTAGTACGACACCGCTACCTAGTGGAACAGTACCTACAACAGTGCGTGCCAGTGCCTATCAACCATATGTACCTATCGCTACTCATGCTCATGTAGCTCCTACGCCTCTTAGTATGCCAATGGCGTATGCTCCACGACCACCTTATCATAACCATTATCCAAGGGGAGCTAGGCCTAGTCACATACCATATCCTACGTCATTTGCCAACATACTCAAACCAACGCCAACTCCTATCAGCCAGGCTATCCCAGAAGTGCCTCCACCAACTATGCCTGCTCACTTAGGTGATCTCGCAGCATTTGCTCAGACGATCGGATGATCCATTGCGGAAAACATGCGGGGATGCCTGAGAGAGAACCTAGAAGCAAGGCAGTACAAGTGGCTAAGCTCACTCAAAACTTCAGTGGTAACGAGGATGTTAGGAAGCACATTGAAGTCTTTGAACACGTGTGTGATTCCTTGGAAGAGCACAATGAGTTGCATAAGTGTAAAGCCTTAGGCTTAACCTTGAGTGGGAAGGCCGGAGATTGGTATCGAACCTTAAGGGTTGAAGAGCGCACTCACTACCCCACTCTCAAGAGATTGTTCTTGAAAGAATACATACGCGAGGGTGTGCTTTGGGGGGTAGCATCTCAACTTCAAAAAGCTGAACGCGAGGAAGGGGAGTCAGTGAGAGACTTTATAAGTCGATTGAAGCATCTAAATTCTCGCTGCACTCCCGATGAACGCTTCAATAACAACCAACTCCTCGATAGATTCATCCGAGGATTGCGCCACGAGGACATTTACAATGGCCTAGTCTCATTAGAGGTCTTACAACGTGGGAAGCAGTCACTGCCAATGCAATCCAGTTAGAAGACAACTTGATGATTGCAGGTAAAAAGGTGTCTTCAGAAACAAAATCCGTTAGTTCGCAAGTATCTGGGCACGAGCCAATGACGGTGAAGGAACCCAAGATATCTGAAATGTCTGTGATGACCGACCTTACTAAGGCTCTCCAAGAATACTTTAGGAGTAATCGAGCTCCTCAGAATAGTTATATGTACCCAAGGAGAGAGCAACAATGGTGTTCGGTGTGCTTAGGACCACATAGCACGAGTGAATGTCCCACATTCAGAGTCAAATTCAATGGGAATTGCAATGCATGTGGTAAGTATGGCCATCAATCTAAAGATTGCCTAGTACTTAAGCGGATGTTAGCAAATCAGGCACCACTAGCCTGGTCAAACACACCTCAAGTACCTGCGCTAATGCCTGCACAACCTGTCGAGCAACCGTCACTCACAGCACATAGTTCCAAGGAATCCAAATGTAGTCCAGTCTGTGCCGTTACCACCGCCAGTGCTAGGACCACAACCTCCACATCCAAGGATTACCCCTGTAAACCAAATGGGTTGTGAGTCACATAGTGCATGTGGGAATTATGAAGAGGAGATAGACCCCACTGCTCCATACGGGATTGATACGTTTGAAATGATTCCCCAGTACTACATGGAGGATCATTTCGGGCAAGTTAAGCCTGTATATCAAGCGGCTGCTCTCGCCACAAGAGGGCAAAACCTTAATACCTTGGCGAGGAGACCACCTCTTCAATGTTACGAGTGTGGTGGACCGCATCGTGTAGCGGAGTGCCCTAATAGGCTACAGAAGATCGCTACTCAGATGCAACCAATTCAAGGGGGCACATCAGGAATGCCGGTACTTACATGTAATCGTTGCGGCATAGATCATTTGATCGCTCAATGTCCACATAATCCTAATGCAAATGAAAAGGAAATATCTGACAATAATGAATGGACGGATGAAACTCATGGCACTACTGAGGTTGACTTTATTTATTTGGATGATGCGGATAGAGGCTTAGCCTTAGGGCTAGAGCCAGGACTCTACAACATCCTCTTACCGTATCCTCAGTAGTAGTGTGGTGACTGGTAGGTAGGTTAGTGTTTTCAAGTTTTTTCTAGTTTAGATTCCTTAAACGAGTCTTTAATTTTTCACACTGATGTGCCTCTCGAGGTATAGTGCTGGTTAGTTGATTGTACAGGTTAAAAAGTTTGAGGTGGGTTCGCTTCCAAGTCTTGAGACTGCCGCAACGTTCATCAAAATATATCTACATCAAATTGCAAGCTGTCTCGTCAAATCAAGGAGATCTCCAAAAATACAGGTGTAATTCTTCCATACCCACTCTCTTTCGTTCTTACTGTTCAATTAATTGCATGAACTATAATGCACGACCACATGGAAATTGTCAATGTACTACTTAGTTTTTGAAGTTGCTTGGCATGCTAGTGTAAATCATTAATGAGCTTAACTTTATTGGAAATATTCCTAGGCAGCATGACGTCTTTAGTTAACCTTGGAATACGATTGTCTTAGGTCTAGGGTCAAACCATCTTAATGTTTGACACCTGGCCATGTGTGTGTTGACCTCTAGGACATAGCTATTACCCCTTTGTCGAAAGGATGCAAGACAAATTATAGTTCAGGAGCGAAGATCAAAAGAAATAGATTTAAAAAAAAAAGCCTACAATAAATGGTAATACAAGTCTATGATGTGCTTTAATGTTGGCCTATCGCCTTATTGATACTTGGTAGGCGAGGAGTATTCTACTCCAGACCGATGCCTTGGTTGGTAGGGGGTAGCCTTGCCTAAAGTGAGCTAATAGATTCCTGGATAATGCCTTGTGTTAAACATGGTACCAGGATCGATGTTAGTTTTGCCTTAGGAAGGTCGCCATTGTGTGTAAAAATTGTCACGTGCATTAAAAGAAAAATATAAAGGCAAAAGGCTCCTGTAACTCTAATGTTTCTTGTATCCCTAGACTTGTGGTATTAACTTGTTCTTAGAGTAGACACAGTGTGGTCATCTGTTTATTTAGTAAGCTTGGTTATTTTCCTTGACTTCGGCCAGTTATAAACCATGATTAACCTTTGACACCTTGCTAACTCTTGATTTACTTTCAATAATTTTAAACTACTGTTAATTTGCTACACTAGCTCATTCATGTGACCCTTAAACTAAGTTCTCATAGCAACATCCATTGTGGTCTAACACGCTTGAATTTATAAACTTTATATCTTTTGAATTCCAACATACTTTCACTCTACTTCCCTGTTTTGCAGACGGTCCACCATAACAACCCTATCGAGCTTACCATACCATAGCTTTCGAGGACGGAATCTACATCAAGAAGGGGGGCATGTTGACCTATGACGGCGGACATTCAGACGTACTATGTTTTACGTCATTAATTTAAATATTATGAGTCATGGGCCGGGCTTATCGGCACCATATGTTAAGGATGAAGGGATTGGGTGATCGCCGATGAGAGGCGTACCTTGAATATCAGTAGGATAAGGGTTAGGATCGGCCGGCCATGTATGGGCGCCCAAGTGTGAACGGCCAAGTCACCTATAAGAGCCAAATGTAACCCTAAAATCCTCATTCTCATGTGTTGTGAATACAAGAGTGCTCTTGCCTTATCTCCTTGGTTTCCTTCTCCTGCGTGTGTGAGAGAGAGAGAGAGAGTGAGTGAGAGAGCGATCGAGCACTGTGTAGCGGCACGGCGGCGGAGAGGCGGCGGCGGCTCCTTCTTCACTACTGCGACGCGGGAATCCTTCAAGGCGGCAGTTGAGCGGTGAGTGACACACCCTTTGCATTCTATTTGAGCTTCCTTCCCTGGTTGTATGCTTGCAGCCATTCGTGGCTCGCATAATACGGTGTCCGGCAAGTCCCCAGCTACGACCTGTGCGGCAAAAGCGCATAAGGAGGTTCTCGGACGTGCCAATGAGTACCGGCTAAAGATATTTTACTCTCGAGCACCATGGCCAGCAGACCCTCAAGACAAGCATGGAGGATCTGCTGGGGGGGAAAGATGTGACATGAAAAATTGATATCTTTCATTTTCAATTTTGTGCATATTTTGATGGTTTCTCAATGGTAATAAGGTGGAAGCTTGTTCAAGAAGATTACGGTGCCCACAATGGAATAATGACGTGGTGATGCGGCGGCTTGGCGGCTTCCTTGATAACAGCATTCTATCTTTAAATATAATGGTTTTACTTGATTTAGGGTGCACACATTGTAAATGCCATAAGTATGCTTGATAAATACTTTGGTATGGTAGATAGGCTAGTGATGTGGAAAATAAAAGTGGACCTTCATGCTCACATGGATTTTAATTGTATTATTAATATGGTAGATAGGCTAGTGATGTGGAAAATAAAAGTAGACCTTCATGCTCACATGGATTTTAATTGTATTATTAATATGGTATTCACCATAAGGCTACAAGTTGGGGAGTGTGGAAGGCATAATAAAAGTGATGTGGAAAATAAAAGTGGGCCTTCATGCTCACATGCACACTCCTCCACTTGTAGCCTTATGGTATTCACCATAAGGCTACAAGTTGGGGAGTGTGGAAGGCATAATAAAAGTGATGTGGAAAATAAAAGTGGGCCTTCATGCTCACATGGATTTTAATTCTATTATTAATATGGTATTCACCATAAGGCTACAAGTGGAGGAGTGTGTGTAGGTGCATAATTGGGAAAGATTCTTCTAGAATGCCTACATGGAAGAGGAGAATTCCGCCATGTGTAAGTGGGATCTCCACCTACATGCCACTTAGACTTGGCTATTATCTCATCACACTTTCAAAGTCAAAAAGTCTTCAATTTAATAATCAATAGAAGACTTAGCCTAAGAGGACAATTGATGGTGACATCTACCCTTATGTCACTGAAGAGTTGAAATTTTTATGTTGTAATTTGTAACAATGGAAGAGAGGGTGATTCTCCACCTATAAAAGGAGCCCTCCTCTCCCTTTCAAATCAAAGGAATGAGCCTCCATTGCCATTCTCTTATCTTTCAAACCCCTATTCAAACACTCTCTTTACATGTGAATGTCTCGTTTAGCATTAGCTCCTCATGCTTAACCCAATTTTGGATCTCTTTGATGATTCATGATAAGTGGGATAAGGAGTTATTATCTTGGCGGGCCTGTGACTTCTCAAGGTAGCCCTTGCCTTATTGCCGCCCTCCTTTGGAGGTACCAATGGTTTTAGCGGTAATGAGCATGTGGAAAGACTTTGGGGACCATAGGTAAATCTTTACGATTGTCCGCTGAGCAATGTTAACCCTTACCCTCTAGCTTGAATCATGAAGGAGATGAGAGGCAAGAGGCTATGTGAAAATTGAGGTTTCATGCAAAGAGAGGGAAGTGCAGTTTTTGTGGTCCAATACCCAAATTTCAACCTAATTACTCATCACTCGGGTGTTGGTTTCTAAAATTGATCATATGGCTAGGAAGCTCTTTATATGCTCTTTCCACTCATGTAACTAATTTCTTAATTCCTTACTTCATTTATGATCAGAATTTCTTCCAAAGTTGCTATTTTTTAGGCGAATTTTGGCAGTTTTATAGTCTTGTAGTAAAATGCTCATAACTTTTCGCTCGGTTGCCCGTTTTTGAAAGTTTTTATATAGGCGCGAAGCTCTCTTCAAGCTCTACGCACTTATGTAATCCTATTTTGCACAGCCTATATGGATTTAAAACTGCAATTCTCTGTGTATCTCTATTTTTATAGACTTTTGGCCATTCTTTCTTCTTAATCATGATTAATTCCTCCTAATCTCTTATCAAAAGGCAAACCCCATGTGTCTTATCCTCTTGTAAGTGATTGCTATATTTTTTTCTTTAATATGTTCCGTCCAAATCGTCCAATTCGAACGGATGAACCCTACCAACATTCCCCATATGTTTCCGTTCACATAATCCTGAGTCGGAAGATTTTCTTCCAACAAAGAATTGCCCTCTTGTTTGGAGCTGCAAGACTGGCAGAAATTCTTGCTGCTCCTGAGCCTTTCATCTTTCCTTCCATGAATTATGATCTCACCTTTGATGTGTATATCTTTATCTTAACCTAGGGAGAGAAAGGGAGGTGAGGAAGCTGTGAGGTTTCATACAAGTGTGTTTTGATTCCTGAGAAGTGACCGAAGTCCAAACCCCAACTTTGTGTCACAATACCACATACACACCCAATATGAAATTACCATTTATAACAAATTCGACTGGCTTTAAAACAATCCTTCAATAGAAATCATAATATTTTTGATCATCATTTTCTAAAATTTAGAGTCCATTGTATTAAAATAATATCCTCTGGACTCTCCGTTGAAGACCAGCTAGCCAACCAACGAGATCCAGTAGTATCAAAATTTGGTTCCCAAAAATCTTTCCTTTTAGTCCATCCAAAATCTTCCTCGACGTATGCATGGGTGTCCTAGCAACCGCGAGCCCGTGCATCGCTTGGTCAGAACCCTCTAGGATCCTCCTTAGGTGTCCTAGCACTTCACTCAAGGACCGCTACATCGGTCCTCGCCCATCGTACCGGAAGCGTACCATTTTAACCGTACCGAGGCTGATCAAGACCTCGACAGCCTTTGCCGTGAGCGACGTCCCTTGACGACTCCCCCGCCAAGCTGTTCCAACGAACCTCCTCTTAGAAAAACATAAGCCAAATGCTTCCTCCAGCATTGTGGCGTAAAACAGTCCTTTTGAATAAAAAAAATAGAGGTTCCAATGCAAGTAAAATTCCAATTTGAGATTGGTTCCAAAAACTCTTTTTTCGTAATTCCCAGTTTCGTAATGAGGATCCTTGATCTCTCATCAAGGTAATCTACCCATCATTCAGTCTGATTGTCTAACAAGATTCTTGGTGAGTTCGGTCAAGAAAAACTAGTTTAGTTCCGGTAGTCTATTCTTTGTGAATTAGAACTGGAATTGGTCACACGAAGTTTACTTGATTTCGATCGAGACATGGATAAGTAGGTTTACTGTCGTCCCTCTCGTAGTCTAACCAAATTCATTCGGTTTAGTTCTACAAGGATTCCCTTTAAATAAACATCTAGTTTTGGGTAAATATCCATTTAAAGACAAATTTAGGAATTTTGGGAATTATTCGAGTCCCATTTCTTATAGGATTGGTTGGAAACTCGGTATTTTTGTGTAGTTTGAGCTAACATCTATTTGTTGGTGCACTCTTTGTGCCATTAGATTATATCTTGACTTGGCGTATTTGTTTGTAGTTGTATAGATACATACGTCAATGGAACAATATTGGAAGGACAAGGGAAATATGACACTAAACTTAATTGAGATTATACAACACCTTTCATATGAAGAAGATAATGTTAAATACTATCTCCACTTTGAGACATTGAAGTAAAAACATGGGCTTTATTTAATTTACCAAAGAATTCTAAATATCACTTAAAAAGGAACCTTAGAAATGAGAGATCTCTAAAGGGTGTGGTGTTAAAAACAACAAAACAAAAAGTAAATCTCAATGACAGTACAATGTGCTAAGTTTACGATTGATCCACAGATAAAAATCTATCTTAGACACTATATCAAGATTATAAATCATGATATATATGCTCAAATTTGAGGGACATTGAAGTAAAGACATGGGATAATAATGCCAAAGAACACTTGGAAAAGGAACCTTAGAATTGAGGGATCTCCAAAGAGTGTGGTATTTAGAAACACCAGAAGCAATCAAATTTCAATGAGATTGTTACATTCAAGTTTACAATTCATCCGAAGACAAAAACCCTTCGTAGACACTTTGTCAAGATAATAATTGAGTACAAATTGTATCTCAAACATAGCGTTTTCTCATGTATTGCTCCAATACATACAAAGTTTCTCTATCATAAGCTGCTTCATTTACTAAAGTGTTGCAAGTATACTCCCGTTTGTTCTTTGCATAAATCCAACCAAGTAACCATGCATTGACTGTTGTCTCCAAAAAACTTTGAAGCTCCTCTATATTTTGACTCCACATCTTTGGAAAAATCAAGTAGGTTCCAGGCATATTCCACATTACATTGTAGAGGGTATCATAAAAAATTAGTGTGTTATTTCCATCCACGTCATGAAAAATTCTCCATGCTACATCCAAGTTTTTGTGGTATACAAACAATATCCAATTAGAAGATCTGTCTTTTGACATGTTGCCTGCCCTGCTACGACCTTAAACTTTTGATGGTGCCGAGGAAAGCACAACTCAAGAATGCGTCGAGTCCTTTGTAGTCTATTAGTACTCCAGATCCATACCTCAAACCATTGCATACAAAAATCAAGGAAAGTGAATGCACCTTTGCGAATCAAATACCAAACACTTGTATTCTCTTCCACAAGATGCATATGTTTGGCCCAGTCTCGACCATACATCACCAGATCCATACCTCAAACCATTGCATACAAAAATCAAGGAAAGTGAATGCACCTTTGCGAATCAAATACCAAACACTTGTATTCTCTTCCACAAGATGCATATGTTTGGCCCAGTCTCGACCATACATCACCATGTTGCATCTCAATGGTCTTAAGTAAAACATCATTGAGTTCAAGTATCAATACTCTTCTTTGTTTCCTTATTATATCTGGGGGGTGGTGGAACTCTTTTGCTTCTAGGTACATGAGTCACCAATGATTGGTGCCACCTTAATAGTAAGTTTTCTGTACGCTTGAAATCAAAGCTATATGCTTCAACATATCCTGTTGAAAACAAAATGTATGGTTAATGGACATTCAAAATTTTAAATAAATATATTATGTGCCAACAATAACATAAATTCATCCATGATATGGATGGTCTTAAACCTTCATAGATAAACGCTCTAATACCTCAAAAGTTCAACCAAAAAAATAAAAGAGCGAGTATATTGTCAATGCTAAATTTCATCAAATTTATTGAATATGATGTATAAAAGATTTTCACTGTTGAGATAATTGAGTCTATCCAAATTAAAGTATAATATTCATAGCCCTACACCTTGACAAGGCAATATCTTCAATAAAAAACAAACACATCTTCGTTGCAATCGAATTGCAAATATTGATAAATAATACAAATGACATTAGGTCTATTATTTTACTTAATCGGCTAGGTCAATCTCCTATCACACATGGTCATAATTTATTTATCGATTTTCAAGATGTACTGGAAGAATGGCTCCAATTCACCTCCCAATTTTTGCGAGAAGAGCTCAACGAATATTCGGATGAAGTGGAAAACTCATCTTCACACTTACCATTATATGGTGATAAGCTAAAGTATGTCCAATCAAGAGGGGGAAAAAAGAGAAGTAGAATCCATAAGCAGATCTAGCAATGTTGGCATCCAAAGCTGGAGTACCATTACTATCCAAAGACCAGCTAAGCTTGTTAAAAGTGTGTTACAAAAGAAGGATTTTGAGTGATCAACATGCTATTGCTTATGCTACTCGCTTGGGATATGATCGTGGTCATCTCATAAGTGGAGTTGCAGTAAAAGCATATATATCAAGGCTACAAAAGGCTTACTTGAGCTTATGGGTAGGATAATGTCTGGTTTCATTAAACATTGAGTGACTATATAATCAGATTCCAACCTAACCCATACTAGTTGTTGCTCTGCGGGTCGAAGGAAACCATTTCTGAGGTCTAAACATGTAGTTTGAAGTATGGGATCTGCACAAATATTAAGACTTGTTGGGTGCAGAATGTTTGGAGCCATTTTGTTAAAAAAGCCCATAAGATAGACTTAGGCTTTGGCCAAAACAATGTGCTTAGATGGGTTTAATTTTTGGATTGTACGAGCCAAATCTTTACACTATTGTATCAAGAAATCAAATGCCTCCAAACTTACTGTCATTTGATTATCTCTTTAGGTAGGGTAGAAGGTCATTGCACAGTACGTAGTCGTGCCCTCCTTGAAAACTTTTAGGGAAGAGACAGTTGCCTTTTGGATTAACACATCCCTTGAAAGGGCTATCATCAATAAAAGCAATGTATTCTTCTTATTGCAAATATCTTGGCACTGATTCCAAACCTTGAGTAAAGGTTTAAACATAGCCTCCAACAGCAGGCTTATCTGGCTTATACACTTTTCGAAGATTATGGATATAACATTCTTCTTGTCCCCACACCATAAAGAAATGATATTTCTTATGTGCATACTGTTCAAGAGTGTTTACATAGGCACAAACATTCTTTTGTAGCATGGTGGACCAAATACCAACATGAAAGTCTCATCCAAAAATTCAAAACACCCGGGGCGAATAACAACTGTGGTGCGACCAATATCAATTCGAATACAATTTGTTTGTGGATGCCTCTTCTCTTCCTTGTTGAGTAAAACTCCATTAAGATCAAGTACAAGTGCATGTTTCTTGTGATTGCACGAGGAATATTTTCTGCATACGATATAAAAGAATGATAACACTTTAATGTGTTTACATACTTAACAATGTAAAAACAAGTGATCCTATATTATCAATGAGAGCTAATTACAACAAAACATCCACAAGTTTACTTTCGTTTCATGCTCCCATACTTATCTATGATGATGGCTCCTAGACTTGATTGCATTTCCCTATTGATTGGTGAAGATTGAAATACTAATCTATCTCCATCTCTCTCAAAAGAATATAAACTTCCTAGAGGCCTACTCTTTTGTGTATCGGAACGTAGCTCCTCAACACGTTGCTCTATTTCTTGTGCACTTAACTTGTGATTGTTATAAGCAGTTGTACCTACAAAAACAACTCTCACTCTGAGAACCATACTTTTTAACACACAAAATTGTTGAATAAATCATCTTAAATAACATCCTATTGAAAAAGATCTACCTTTAGTTTTCTTGGCACCCTCTGCCGCCACAGAGTCCTTGATTTCAACTATTCTCTCTTTATTCGTAGCATATGTAGCCTTGTCAATTTCTTCAACACCCTCTGCCGCCACCACAGAGTCCTTGATTTCAACTATTTTCCCTTTATTTGTAGAGCATATGTAGCCTCATCAATTTTTGTTCGACAATCTCTTCTTGTCTCTCCTTGGTTGCAAAAAGTCTTTTGAAGCTCTTCATTAACTTTATCTTTATTCTCACTAACCTCAACATTAACTTACAAATCAGGAATGTCCTTAGTCTCTTTAATCGTATCACTTGAAGGCCTTGAAGATGTTTGCCAAGCTGAATCATCGATGTGATCTACCTCCACCATGTTGTCTTCATTATTTCTAGCATTTGAATCATGAGAGTTGATCTCTCTAGTAGGGCTTTCATGATGATGTTCTAGTTGAGCAATGTTATCTTCGTCTTTCCCTTCTTTGTATATATCTATAAGATTAAAATAAAATCCTATTACTTTTAGGATTTAAATAATACACCAAGGATAATACTAGTCATTTTTATATCTACACATATACTTTGTATCCAAACTTAGATTACTCAACATTGAGTGATGTACCATAATGAATTAGGAACCATATTACATGCCAAGACTTTCACATAAGGGTTAAACTTGAGTTTGAGCCTCACTTACAAGGGCAAAGTAAAGATCGCTCAACTTGAGATTGTGCCTTGTGTTAGAAGACATCCCCAAGGTTGGACATAAGTGGAGGTATGGCTCAAACTTAAGTTTGAGCCTCACCGCTACACTAGGATATGGAGTAAGTGTAATTTCTTAATAGTAAGTGTGCATCATCATTTGTATTAGGCTCAAACTTAATTTTGAGCCTCGCTGCTACACTAGGATATGGAGTAATTTCTTAATAGTAAGTGTGCATCATCATTTGTACCAGACGGCATGAAATAAAGGATAATTAGAATAGAAATATTCACTTTAATAGAAAAATGTTAAAAGTGAATCCAAAAAAGCTAATGTATCAATCAAAAGACTAACAATTATTTCAACAAATCCACACTTTGAACAAGACCTATGTTAATATTAGTAGTTGATAAGCTCCTTTCAATGATCACCATTTGTTGTACATTCATAAGCACTATCAATGCACTTTTCTACCTTTCTTTGGTTGAGAGCTTGATGGGCTATGAGCATGGAAAGCCTTGTTGACATCTGTATCCCCAATCTTCTAGCGACCCCAACATTTGAAGCTTTCATGGCTTTTGTAGTATCCAATATATCATCACCATTCCCACCTTCATCATCATTTTCATGCCTTCCAATATCTTCAAAATTATCTTCGGCATCCTCATTGAATAGAGCATCATTCCCTTGGTCCTCTTCATTCCTTTGCCCTGCATCTTCAAAGTCTATAGCATCCCCAACTTCTTTATCATCATCTGTGTCATTTTTGTTGTCATTATCATCACCTTCGTCTTCCTCCTATGTACTTGGTGGGTTGTCAATGTGAAGATTTGAAGGTTCTCTTTTTCTGCATCATTAGTGTTTGCTTTTTTGTGCCACCACTTGCACCACACCACTCTTGCAAGGATGGGTGACTGTCTAAAAGAGCAGAGCACTTTGATTCTAATGCCATCGCTTCCAAATCATCTTTGCATAAAGCAATACATCGTCTCTTCTTTAGCAAGCTCTCCTCTAGCACAACTCCACCACAATATATCTCTACAACATAGCTGTGTTCAAGACAAAACCCTGTGATGAGACCGTCAATAAAGCCTTTGTCGATGAATTCTCTATTTTGGCCACTAGAGCCTGAGATGAATACATTTTTTGTGAGAACCTTATCAATCGCCTCAAACTTGTCAACCTTGCTGATGAAAAGAATAACAGTTGCAATCTCAACTATTCCAGATGTCCAGGCATCATCTTTTTGTGTGTGGATCACGCCAAATCCATAGTGCACCTTTGTTGACTGGCTAGAAATCCCTTCGATAAGCATTCCAATGGTGATGAAATCAACAAAACACACAAGAATATATTCATATTGTGAGTTTAGTGTGTTCAAAGCAAGTGCCAACTTGGAGAAAAATTCTGATGAGAGCTGCTCCTTTGTACCATGTAGGTCCATGATTGCCAGTTGAAATGGTACATGCTCTTCACTACACAGAAGGCTATAATCTTTGTCATATCAAAACCCACCCCCCTAATTGTCCAAGGAATAGACTCTTGTTGAGATACAATACCCATAGATGCTCTATATAGGTGATTCAGTAAAGTTACTACACTTTTTGGAAGTGAAGGATTTTTTTTGAACGATTGAGAGCGTCCCTAACAAAGGACTGACTGTAGCTCCTCAATTGATTATACTCATACTCCCCTAGCTTATATGTCTCACACACCTGTTCCCAAGTCATCTTTTCCCTTGTCAGATCAAAATAGAAGGCGGTTATTGCATCTTTGAGCACTTGATCTGTTTTTAGCTTCCAAGCCATCTCCTTCATATCCATTCTTTGATGGGTTTGCTTTCCCTTCTTAAGCAATATTCTATTGTCAAGAAGTGCTGTTTGAATGTCCAAAACTTCACTCTTTTGAAGGCCTAAAATGCACCTAAACAACGTTGGGCCTAGAGTGACTGTTCCTGGTGCCTGCTGAATTTGCCCACTCTTCAAAGTTGGAAGTTTGGGATTTTGATCAAGACCTTTAGTTTGAGTTTCGCCCTTTGTATTTGGTAGCAAGCCTTTTGCATATAGCCTCATGATCTTAACCCAATTCTGCCATGCATCATCATCACATAGAAGCAAGTGTAAATCATTTTTGACAAAATTCTTATGTAGTGTGTGCTCCATGGTCTCCACAAAGGCCTGCAAAGTTGCAAAGTAAGAAGTTAGCCCCCTTACTATAGATATCACAAAATATTAGGAGGAATCATGCATCTATGGGTTTTCAATCATTTGGAGCTTATGCTCAAACTTGAGTTTGAGCCTCACTTGCCAGTGCTAAACTAGTATATAATGGTGATGCTCGATCTTAGGTTTGAGCGTCACCTCCGTATGCAAATCTAGCACTTGCAAGTGAGGCTCCAACTTAAGTTTGAGCCACAATTAGATATGCAAGTGCTACACCATCACAGAGAGGTGAGGCTTGAAGTTCAATTTCAAACCAAACTATTAAGTTTATGCAGTTTAAGAAGAAGCCTCATATGCATCTTTCTTATGCTACTGCTACACTTGAAACTATAGATCCGTAAAAGATATTATGAAAAGTAAAGAAGAAGTAATGTATGTCTATGATTTACCAAGATATAGCAAAGAATCAAAAGAGTACCTTCCAAGACTCGTCCATCTTGGGTTGATTGACACCAGGCAAAGGTTTACTAGGACGACCGTTTGCATGCCATTGTGCTTGAGCTTGTAGAAGTTGATCGAGGAATGGATCCTTTTGCATTGACTTTACAACAGATAAATTTGCATCCTTAGAAATGTCACAAGAAATCTTGGGTGGGCAATTTACAATTATCTTTGATCTCCTGAACCTAAATTGCTGACGCAGTTGAGGGGTCACTTTAGCCATATTTAGAGCCTGCAAGCTTTTTGTAGCACTAATGGAGTGTTGACCTGAGATAATCCAATATTCAAGTTTATGAATATCTTCTTTTTCCAGTTTATCAAGAGGTTGTTTCGTAGCACGATTACAGGGCATCAAAATTGCAAGTATCTCCTCTTGCTTTGGGTCCTCAATAAAGTCTTGGGTCAAAATACAAACCCAATCCTTATTTAACCTTCTATACACATAGTTTGAAGGAGCAGGATAACATTTCATCACATCAATGTTGAAGACCTCATTTAGACCAAAGGGATAATATCCCTTCTTTATTTCTAATGAGATCATTGCTTTGCTGCCCTTGTTTGGAGTCTCAACCTCCATTAGCTCGTCATCATCGGACGCATCTATCTCCTTTGAACCACTTGCTGGTTTTGTCCTTTGCCTCTTTGAAGAGATTTCTTGAACCTTTGTAGAGAGTGCTTTGCCTTTCTCTTCTTTGCAAGTGCTTGCTCCTCTTCTTGCACCTGAGAGCCTGCCATGTCTTTTGAAGAAGTTGCACGAGCATTTCTAGATGCTTCAAGTGCACTGTTCACTATGGCCCTGCCTTTTTTCTCCACAATTTTCCTAGAGTTGTTGTTGTCTCCTTTTCAGGTATGGACTTTTTTCGTGAATCCAAAGTCTTCTTTGCATGTCTCACCGCTTTCACCAGGTCCTCCACATTATCCACCCCTGAGTCTTCTTGATTAGAAAAGTCAATGATCTTCAATCCTAGCTTTACAATAGAATTATCCTTTCCTAGTTTACTGCCAGTCATGTCTGCTGGGTGAAAAGTGTCCAATGATAAGCAAAACTTATTTGCTTTTGTAGTTTCTCCTTTTGGCAATACATTGCATGTGAAGCATGGGTTTGCTCTTGCATCCACATCATCCTTAGCGCCTACCACAATCCCCGTATCTCCATATGATGTATCACCTTGAGACAGAAACAAATGGAGGACTCCTTTGAAGTTTGCACTAGCATCGTAGTAGCTATCCACAAACCATTTTACTCCTTCTTGGTTACTCAATTCGAAGGTTTTATCCACCTTAATTCTAGGAGTGATACTTTTAGCTTGAGTTGTTGTTTCGAGAGCATCCAGAGTAAAGATTGGTGCACCATGTGGTTGCGAGGTAGCGGGCACTTTGCTAGCTTCCATTCCTGTGAAGCACAAAAAAAGTTTCAAAACCTTAGAAAAAAATGGATTTAAATGCTACATATCAAATCAAAACCTATCAAACTTAAGAAACTTAATGCATGCTACAATTATTGATGCTTCACTTAGTTTTCTTGAATAGCGGGGGCCTCACTTGCATTTATTTAATCTATACAGAAGCTCGACTTAAGCTGGAGCCTAGATCTAGGTTGTGCACTCATATGCTAGAGGTACGCTAGCATAGAGAGGCAAGGCTCAAACTCAAGTTTGAGCCTTAAGGGGAAGTTCCATATATGGGAGGCTTGAACTTAAGCTGGAGTCTAGATCCAAGTTGTGCACTCATATGCTAGGGGTACACTAGTATATTGGAGCCTTAAGGCCAAGTTCCATATAGGAAAAATTCGAACTTAAGCTAGAGCCTAGATCCAAGTTGTGCACTCATATGATAGGGGTACACCAGCATATAGAGACAAGGCTCAAGCTCAAGTTCGAGCCTTTAGGCCAAGTTTTATGTAGGAGAGGCTTGAACTTAAGATGGAGCCTAGATCCAAGTTCTGCACTCATATGCTAGGGATACGCTAGCATAGATAGGCAAGGCGGGAGGTTCAATCTGAAGTTCGAGCCTTAAGGCTGGTGTACACTAGCATCGAGAGCAAAGGCTCCAACTCAAGTTCAAGCCTTAAGGCCGGGGTACACTAGCATGGAGAACGAAGGCTCAATCTGAAGTTCAAGCCTTAAGGCCGAGGTGCACTAGCATGGAGAGCAAAGGCTCAAACTCAAGTTCGAGCCTTGGTGCACTAGCATGGAGAGCAAAGGCTCAAACTCAAGTTCAAGCCTTAAGGTCGGGGTGCACTAGCATGGAGAGCAAAGGCTCAAACTCAAGTTCGAGCCTTAAGGCCGGGGTGCACTAGCATGGAGAACGAAGGCTCAATCTGAAGTTCGAGCGTTAAGGCCGGGGTGCACTAGCATGGAGAGCAAAGGAGCAAAGGCTCAAACTCAAGTTCGAGCCTTAAGGCCGGGGTGCACTAGCATGGAGAGCAAAGGCTCAAACTCAAGTTCGAGCCTTAAGGTCGGGGTGCACTAACATAGAGAACAAAGACTCAATCTAGGTCGAGCGTTAACACATAAGTTCTATGTAGGGGGTGAATGGGGGGAGGCTCGAACTTAAGGTGGAGTATATATCCAAGTTGTGCACTCAGATATATGACACATATACCATGTTTATATAGGGAACCCTTGTCATTTAGATTATATAATGTGCACAAAGATCAATTTTACAGGTTCTCGACATATGTGAAGATACAAAAGAGAGCAGTAAGAAGTGCAAACAATCTACGACGAGCAATGATTTACAGATGGCACACTTAGCGTACAATCAAGTAAGTGTTTATATTGATATAGACAATCAATTAAAGAAGGACTTACTTGTTGCGTAAAGTATTCAATTAGATGAGGGAATACACAAAATGCAGATGGGTGCACGAAAGTCTCCGATGTTGCACAGACGTGACGGATGGTTGAAGGCTTCCCATGGCATGTGGGCGTGATGGTTTTGTAGGAAACAGAGGTCGGAACCAACGCAGGCGTGTCGATATTGCGGGAGGAAAAGAATGTGTTTGAAACGCAGGGCTGAAATGGAATTTCAAAGTCGGGCGCCGAGCAGGTAGCTGGGGGAAAATTTGAAATTGGGGCATGGGTGTCGAGCGGCGGGGGGGAATTCAAAATTCAAATTTGAATTTGGAGAAAATTTGAAATTCAAATTTCAAATGGAGAGGGGGGAAATTTGAAATTTAAATTTCAAATGGAGAGGGGAGGGGGGGTGGGCGCTACAGAGGGAGAGGGGGGAAATTTGAAATTCAAATTTCAAATGGAGAGGGGGTGGCGGCTGGGCGGGCGCTGCAGAGGGAGAGAGGGGGGGCAGGGCGCTACGCTGCGACGAGAGGGGCGGCTGGGGGGGCGCTACGACGAGAGAGAGAGAGAGGGCTGGCTGGGTGCGAGAGAGAGGAGAGGAGAGGGGGGGTGGGGTGCGAGAGAGAGGAGAGGGGGCTGGCACTGGTGCTGCGAGAGAGAGCAGGGGGGGCTGGCACTGGCGCTGGCTGGCGCTGCGAGAGAGAGGAGACTGCTAGAGAGGGGGCGATGGCGGGGTGCGAGAGAGAGGAGAGGGGGCTGGGGCTGGCGCTGCGAGAGAGAGGAGAGGCTGCGAGAGAGGGGCGATGGGCAGGGTGAGAGAGAGAGGAGAGGGGGGGGCGATGGGAGAGGCTGCGAGAGAGAGAGGGGGCGATGGCGAGAGAGAGGAGAGGGGAGAAGGGAGAGCGATGGCGAGAGAGAGGAGAGGGGGCTGGGGCTGGCGCTGCGAGAGAGAGGAGAGGCTGTGAGAGAGGGGGCGATGCCGGGGTGCGAGAGAGGGGGCGATGCCGGGGTGCGAGAGAGAGGAGAGGGGGGGCGATGGGAGAGGCTGCGAGAGAGAGGAGAGGGGGCGATGGCGAGAGAGAGGAGAGGGGGGGAGACGAGAGAGGCTGCGAGAGAGAGGAGAGGGGGCGATGGCAGGGTGCGAGAGAGAGGAGGAGAGGGAGGGGGGGCGACTTCTGGCAATGGCGAAACTTCTTGTCAATTGATATAGACAATCAATGGGGGCGGGCGCAAGCGCCGTCATGCAGATTTTGATTTTGATTTTGATTTCATTCCCCAAGCCCAAGCCCAAGCCCAAGCCCAGGCCTAGGCCCCAGGTCCCAGGTCTTTGGATTATAGTTAGTTTCACTTTTGTTTATATACCCTTCTTCACCCACACCCCACTTGTTCTCTGGGATTATTCTTCCTACTTGCTTGTGTAAATACTTGCTTGTGTAATAGACAAGGCTCAAACTTGAGTTTGAGCCTTGAGCTTGAGCTTGAGCTTGAGATTTCTTCTTTTCTTCCCTCTTTCCCCATACACCCAAATATACTTTCAGCTTCCTACAACTTTACTTTCAGCTTCCTAGAAGCAAACTAGCATCCGCAGGTGAGGCTCAAACTTTTGTTGGAGGAGCCTACCCTTCTAGCTAACATATGCAAACTAATATATTATGCAAGTGAGGATGATAACTTTAACTGGAGCCTCCTAGGTGAGGCTCATGAAGCCTCCTACTAACAAGCTAGCATATGCAGGCAAGGCTCAAGCTTTAGATGGAGCCTAGCACCCTAGCAAACTAGCATTGATAGGTGAGATTCAAACTTTGGTTGGAGCCTGAACTCATGTTGAGATTGAATTACATTTATAGTTTTGTGTACTACCGTAAAAACATCGCTTCAATCTTTCTTATTGAGATCTTGATTTTCTCAGGGATTGGAGGGTCTAAAACAAGGTTCTTTAGTGTTTCTCATTGATGGTTCTGCAAGGAAGGCACGTGAGGTTATTCATTCCATTGATGCATCTCAAACATGTGGTTTTCAATTCATTGGTGAGACATGTGCAGCAATACATGTTCAACAAAGCTTTGATGACACATTTCTCATTCCATTTGCCACAATGGATGCAAGAACAATGTCTCAAGCAGTTGGAAGCATCATCAAATGGCCATTGGTCAACCTTGTTATGGACAAAGACATTACTAATACCAAAGAGGATAATTTTGCGGAACTTCTTGTTGATCAAGAAGATCACTTTATAGATAGGGAGAGCTGGAAAGAGAAAAGTGTCATCCTCTAGGATGACAACAGATCTACAAAACTTGGCAATGGAGTAGTATTGCTGGTCCACCCATACGAGACTATAAATTGTAGAGAACTAGGGGAGAGTAGCTTGGGTGTCATTATAGAAGGATCTTTGCATCCAAGTTCAACTTGTGTTTCAGGTCTGAATTTGGTTAGTTGGCCGATCAGGCAACTCACATTTGAGAATGGTGAACCATTAGTGAAGGACACAGAATCTTCTTCTATTGATGAGGGTATTCAAGATCACTTCATGCAAAAAAATATTGACAGCCTAAACAATTCAAGTGATGAAAAAGAGGATGATGATGTAGAGGGCAATGATGGCGATAGTTCTGATGACAGACACCATGATGCCATGATCACTGACTATGATATCATTGAAGGGACAAATAAGAAAAGGAGCTATGTCCATAGGGTAAGGGTAATGAAAAATTACAATAAAACCCATGGAGCTAGCAAAAAATGTGATGTTACAAACATTCACAACGTCGCAACCATTGATTGTTGCGAGAAGCGATGTTGTCAATTTGGAGATAGATCCAAAATCATGCAAGCTAGGGTACACTTTTGGGGACAGAGCTATAGTACACGATACACATTTATACTGGATTGCATGGGCATGGCCTATAGACAAGGTCAAGATGACGAGTGCTTTGAGTTCACATTTGATGGGAAGAAGGTTTGTAGTAAAGCATGGTATGTAATGCATGGTTGGTAAGTCAACGTTCTATAGGCTTAGAAAGAAGTTCTTGAATGGTGCATGTAATGTCAGTCATGGCAACAGTGGGATAATACGGAAGGGCATGACACATGTTGAGATGGCAAAATCAATCATACAGGGCTTCATAGATAATAATGCCGATCAAATGCCACATAGGTCAAGGATAACTATGCATGGAGCCCGCGAGACCCAACGTGTTCTACCAGCAATGTACAAACAGGTGGACATATTGCGTGAAGTGAATGACACACTTGTCTTATTCGAATACCGCCCACTGTCACAACCATCATTCTCAAGATTGTGGAACACAGAGTTCAAGATAGTTAGTTTATCAAAAACCAGCACCTTCTCAAAATGCGACATTTTTACGGTAATCAAGGTCAAGTTGGAATCAACAAAAAATCAAGAGGAGCGTGCTAGATACATGGCACAAAGAAGGGCACACATGTTGCAGAAAATGAGTCGTAGAAATCTATACTATGCTTGGAGGAGCTCTTCTGAAATGAACCCAAACAAGTATTTGTGTATTATACATGATAAGATGGACCAGAGCAAGACTGCCATACCACAAATTAAACCAGTTCCTAAATCTCTCAATGGGGTTGAGAGGCTTCCAGTATCCTTAACAGGAATGCTCACTCATGGACATGGACAAACAGCTTATGGTCACTTTGCCTGGGGGTTATGGCCAAGTGATCCCAACTTCACAATTTCATCTCTCTCAAAATGTTTAAGAAACTTAGAAAGAGGAGAGCAACACATGTATGGTGACTTGAGCTCACAAAACTCAGATGCAGAACCATGAACAGATCTTTTTGATTGTGTTTTGTCTACTATGGCCCTGTATCAGCATATGGAAGTGCTAAAGGAGAGAAACGCATATTGCAAGCAGAGCATTGAGGATGCAGATGCACAGACACATGTAGAAATAAATGTGGATACAGAGGGAAATTGTTCTTCACATATGCAATCAGTCTTTCATACTAACACACATGTGCAGGATAGGGGCAATGTCAATGCCTCAAGTTTAATGCCATCAAATTCAAGGACATTTTTCAAGAGATTGCCAAGGACGTTGTTGTTGCAACTTGACAATTGTGGTTCTGAAAATAAGAATTGTTATGTATTTGCCTATCTATCCCTATTGGTTGCACGAGAAGTGTTTGACATGGTGCAGCTTGGTTTTCTTATGGTTGGTCATACTCATGAAGATATTGATGCATTGTTTAGTCGCTTCTCTGAGAAGTTGAGGAAACAAACCATTTTCACATTTCCACATTTAATGAAGATCTTTAATGAGTGTGTTAGCATGCATCCAACACCCTTCCTCCTACAAAAGGTGGCATACTTCAAAGGCTTTGTCAAGGGATGCTTACATGATGGAGCCGATAGCTTGATTGGACATTCAAAGCCATTGCAATTCAGGTTTTATATGAGTGATGGAATACCTTTGATACAATACAAAGTACACCCCAAAAATGTTGATTGGTTACCAGAAAGCGGTATAGAGTTATGGAAGAGAAATGACCAGGGAGGACCCAAGCTTCCTGAAGGTTTTCCAAAAGTATTGCCACCCTTTGAGTATGTTAAGGAAAATGAGAAGGTTGTGGAGGGCTTAAAAAAACATGTCAATTGGTGGAAAGAGCACTTGCAAGAGAAAGGAGACCAAAGTGATTATGCTAAGTGGATCAATCCGGTCCTTACCTATTGGGAGAATCTTATGCTAAACATGCAAACCCCTAGTGCAAGGGAAGACATTGGATTTCATGACTTTTGGCCAAGGAGTGTATGCGAAAAAGCTGAGCCTCTTACCCTCCTTCAAGTGGAGGATGATGTAGATGAAAGGTTTGATGTAAATGAGGACCGTTATTGTGGTCCAATGCGCAACAGATCTGCTGAAGAGTTCAACCCGACTCTTGATGTGTCTAAAGGAGATTTTGTGCTTGTACAACCTTGTGATGCAAATTACCCAATATGGTTGGGAGTGACAACAAGTGATGTTGATCAAAACAATAACTCGATAAACTACCTATAAGTTTAGATACAATATTGGGTACCAATTTCAAAGAAGAAGAACGCAAGTGATGTGGAGGTTTATAAGGATTGCTAGAACAAGTATTGGCGAGAGAACAGAAATGATCCTCAGTGCTGGGAAGACACTAGCTTCACTTTGGGCATGGAAGCCCAAGGGTGGATGACTTCCAGAGAAAATCAAGATTCCAAAGGCTATAATACTCAAGGCCAAACAGAATCAATTGAATCAACATGAAAGTGAGGCACCATCACACGTCAGTGCAGTTGAGCAAGAATGATTTGTTAGCACATGGGCAACTAGCTTCGTAATCTTTTAGCAATGTTGTATGAAGCTACCAAACTCATAGTTCAATCATTATTCAGATTGTAAGGCTTTCTTAAGCTTTTAGATTTATGGTTCACCCATTGTTCAAGAATTTTGATTCAATACAGATGGTGATCTTTTTAATTCTATCACCTAGTCTTTCTTACAACTTAAAGTTACATTGAATATCCTTTCTTTGTTAAAGTTTCTGTGTTTGATGGTCAACTGGAGGCTATGTGATATAAACAAACTTAATTCTTGGTGTGCATGTGTGTGTGTGTGTGCAGGCAAATTTACATCCCACCAACATCATATATACTTGTTACAAATGTACAATAGTACATAAATCATATCGCATTATTCAAATGCTTGTTGTTGAGAACATCCAATAATAAATCTTGCATATCGCACAGTAAACGTTGTATTGGATCTAACAAAGAATTGTCCCAAAATTGTGCATATTTCTCAAAATTCCTAAATTTGAGTTTTTAGTGATTTTACCAATTAAAATATCCAAAGATATTCCTTCTATCACATAATTTCTCAACCTTAATTCATTAGGTAGAATTATGGTGGAAATTCATCTTTTGACACTAAAATTTAATTCAAATCCATCTTTTCTTAATTATCATAAAAATTCTTCTTTTTAACTAAATATCATACCTATTTTATTTTTTGAATAAACTTGAAATCCCTCTTTTTCTCATTTTAATGAGTGCAATCCAATTATCATGGGAATTCCTCTTTTACCATAAATTAAATCTATTTAAAATTCTTCTTAAAAACTATATAAAAATATCCATTAATTCCATTAAGCTAGAAATTCCACTTTTCTCATTCAAATGATTGAATTCCAAATATGGTGGGAATTCCTCTTTCATCATTTAAATTTATCTATGCAAAAAGATAAATTTAACTAAATTTTCTCTTAAAATTTAAATAAAAATCTCCATTAATTTCTTTACACTAGGAATTACACTTTCCTCATTTAAATATTTGAATTCCAATATGGTGGGAATTCCTCTTTCATCATTTAAACTTATCTATGCAAAAAGATAAATTTAACTAAATTTTCTCTTAAAATTTAAATAAAAATCTCCATTAATTCCTTTACACTAGGAATTACACTTTTCTCATTTAAATATTTGAATTCCAATATGGTGGGAATTCCTCTTTCATCATTTAAACTTATCTATGCAAAAAGATAAATTTAACTAAATTTTCTCTTAAAATTTAAATAAAAATCTTCATTAATTCCTTTACACTAGAAATTACACTTTCCTCATTTAAATATTTGAATTCCAATATGGTGGAAATCCCTCTTTCATCATTTAAATTTATCTGTGCAAAAAGATAAATTTAACTAAAATCCTTGTTTAATTTTCAAATAAAATATACATTATTTTAGCATCCTAATTTTTCTCTTACTTCATTGGAATACATGGATTTCCATTGTCATGGGGATTACTCTTTTAACATAAAAATGGATTACTAGAAATTCCTCTTTTTTCTAATTTACTATTTATGCAGCATAAACATAAAAATTAAATTTTTCATGATTATAATGAGAATCATTCAATTAATCTAGGATGATTAATCCTAGAATATGGTAGGAAGTCCTCTTTTCATATTATGAATGAAAATGATTTATGTGTTAATTTTTTAGAAATTTTGCCATAGCTCTGCTGCTATTACTGATAATTCTCAATAATTTTAAAAACATAAAGTTTAGTAATGTCATATGATAGAATAACCATTAATTGGATCAATATCCAATTATGGACTTGTTTCCTAATTTTCCATGAATTAAATAACATAAAAGCATTAAAAGCCACTTATTTGGCCTCAATTTGACAAGCATAGAAATTACTTTTAGATTAGAGAATTGCTTTAGGAGAAGCTTCATTTGAATATAGAATAGGAATGACCATTCTTTGGGGGAGAGAGAGAAATGCTTAAAAAGAACATTATAATTTAAGCATAAATAGAAATTTATGTGTTTTATCACTACAATTCATTAAAGAACTTCAATTGTATTAAAAAGCCATTCAATTGAATGCTTCTCAAGCTAGAGAGGGGTTGAGAAGAGAGAAACATTTGGAGATTTTAAAAAAAAGACCATAAACCACACTTTACCTCCTAGATTGCTTTATTCTTTAATCAAAGTAGAGGCCCCCAACCAATCAATTGGTTTGGTATGTTGATGAAGACTCCAAGGAAGATTGAAGAGAGAGAGAAGCTCCAATCTCTTCAATTTGTAGGATTTTTAGAGGATAATAGAAAATAAGCTTATCTTAGAGTAATACCGCCATAGTTTAGTTCACAGATGAGAATACAAAAGAATGAGGGTCTATTTATAGGTGAGGGAGGCCACTAACTGAGTCCAACTAACTTCTAGAATTTCCCAGCTTCAGTTTGGCTGGATTTGGACAAGATTTGGACCGGTTTGGCTCCCTTTTTGATTTGGTTTGATCCAGGAGAGAGGAGAGATAAAAATATCCTATTATTTTTGAGTTTAAAACTCATCCACACTTGTGAAATAGGTGCCTCCTTGAAGGGCCCCCTTCTCCTTTTACCAATGTGTCAAAAATAAATGATTACTCCAAAATATCTCATTTTTTATTAATACTTCATAATTTTTAACTAATAAATCTAGTACTCAGTCAACTCTTCATCTTATGTGGGCATTTACTCATTTTTGGGTATTTTCTTTTATTCTTTGAATTTATCTTATCCCAACACTTGGATTAATCTTACTGGTCTATAGGAACCTTAATTGGACCATAATGTAAAATTTTCAAAAAATCTTGACCCTTAGGCTAAGGTCTTCTAAATCATTTTTAATTAATTCCAATTGCACCTTGGAAAATCTATTTTGATTTTCTGTTTCAGGGAAACTTTTTTTTAAAATTTGTAGAATTTATTTATCCAAAAATATCCCAATATTGATTTACCACTCTCTAGAAATTTTCATCTCACTAGGCCAAACAAAGAAAATTAATATTTTTGTATTCAAAAACATAGAATGATTACAAGGGATTGAAGTAGAGGCTTATTTGTTATTCAAGCTCAGGAGGAATCTTACAAAATGGAGCACTGACCCAAGAGATGCTCTTGTAAGAACATCTCTTAAAACAACAAAAACAGCTTGCAAAGGAAAAAATCCAGCAAGCTCAAGAAGAGGCTAAGGCAAGGGAGGCCAAAGCTAAACAATTACTCCAGAAAAGGATGTTACACGTCAACATGGCTTCCTTGACTCTCTCTCAGACAAAGAGGAACTGAACATTGAGCCAGCACGACTCAGGGTGGAGCTCTCTACAGCTGAAGACCATGCAATAAGCATTGCACTAATAGATACGGGATCAAGTCATAATTTGATCTTATATGAGACATGGGAGGCCTTAGATAGACCACGCCTTGAACCACTGAGGCATAAGTACGCAGTGTACACTTGATAACTACAAAAACTGAGGGGTTTTTAAGTGTTAACATTTCCATTAGAAATAATTCCTTGGTTGGGAAAGTGTTTGTCATGCCTACAAAATCCATGGAAGAGGAAATGATTCTAGGACGATCCTGGATCTGCGCCAGCAAATGCAGTATCCAATGGGAGAAGAGGACAATGTTATTGAACAAAGGCGACAAGGTCATGTCCATACCCTTATGGAGCCTGACAAACAGAGGGAAACAGAGGGAAGGTGACAAGGTCATGTCCATACCCTTATGGAGCCTGACAAACAGAGGGAAACAGATCATGAATTGACGAAAAAATGACACCGAATATAGTAACATCAACTCATAAAACAGAACAAGCATCAGTCCCACAAAACCTACACAAACAATACCCAAAGTCGCAGGGTGGTACATAGAAGTGGGTGCCCAAGGTTCAACTCAAAAACCAACCCCACAAGAAGGAGAAGAAGAATAATATGGGGACAGCAAGAAAAATCCACAAAGAAATCAAAAGTCAGACCTGTCTTACACAAACGAATTGGTAGGACTCTAGGCATACCAATAGTCCACAAGGTTTCCATAAGCAATGGGTCCAAAAATGCTTACTACGAGCACAAGGATACTACCAAGGCAATACAGCAATATGGGTACCCAAACCCCACTTAGTGGCCACCGTCACAAGCAGTTCTGGGTGGTAACAAAGGAAAGAGTAATAAAAGCGTATAGCATCAAGGTGTGGAGGAAAAAGACAACTCAACAAAATGGGTTGGGAATTGCCAAAGCAATGTCAGTAACCACTTCGGTCATAGAACTGAACAAGGACCCTAAAGGTAGAAACAAAAAGAAGTTCAGCAAAGGGACACGGATAAAATCCCCCAACCACAGGACCCAGTAGCAACATTCTTTAGTTGGCTGGAAGGAAGAATCAAAAACTCCCACACGGAGCTAAAATGACTGCATCAACAACAACTACCCAGAAGTGCCAAGGTGTCACCTTGGTTTTCATGGCAATACAAAATGAAGGTGTCCAATTGTTGCACAATGGGTACAAGGTAAACTGGGTATCATTCACTCATTATGTGCATGTTTGAATGACTGAGCTTGAAGAAAAAAAATAGAAAGGGGTGAGCATAAAAGGGTGTCTAAAATAGTACATATTTTGGCAAAAGATATAGTCAGTACTAAGCGCTTTTTTAGTACTGAATATTAAGGAAAAAATGTATATTTAAGGTGAAATCATTCAATGTGGTCTGGATGAAAAATTTAAAACTTAATTTTTTTGCACGATTCAAGGGACGGTTGCAAAGAATCCTCTGGTTAAAAAGATTTGGAAGGTGAAGATGGATTCTCCCTCTCTCTCTCTCTCTCATTCAAAGATCTTTCCCGCTAATATGCAGTTCATGAAGCGCTCTCTCTCTCTCTTACTGCCTGTCTATTTCTCTCTCTATCTCTCTCTCTCTCTCTCTCCCTCCACAGTTCACATAACTGTAGTTTCACGAAACCACAATTCACGTAACTATAGTTTCACGAAATCCTAGTTCATGTAACTATAGTTTCATGGAACCTGAGTTCACGGAACCTCACTTCTCGTAACTGTAGACTCACGGAACCTGATCTCATGAAACTTCTTTTCACGGGACTTCAGTTCACGAAACCTCTTTTCACGGAATCTCATCTCACGAAACCACCTTTCACGGGATAACTTCTTCATCACGACCTGCAGGTTCACGGAGCTTTCACCTGTCAATTAATGCACCTTGTGATTACTCCTACACTAACACACTTCTCATTTTAACTAACCAGTTAACATTAACCAAATTTTTTTAAAAAAGGAAAAAAAAGAAAAGAAAAAGAGAAAAGAGAAATGGTATCTACCCCACCAGTCGGAAGACTGATGTACTCTTCATGTACAGATGTTGGCCTCGGAATCAGAAGCTGTAGAGACCCCAGCTGCCACTCAAGCCAGCGCTACAGGCTCACCAGCAAGCCAGAAGAAGAAACCAGTGCGAGTATCCAAATTGAATTTTTTGGGCCCATATGCCCAAGCCTTCCATGGGGCCATCATTAGCAAAGAAGCCCTTTACGGCCCATGGAAAGGTCGCACTACATTACCATAACCAACAGTGGCTCCAAGTTCTGGAAGAGACAGAGGTCAAGGCAAAGTTGGAGAAGGTGGGCTTGGGGAGAATGGTGCAAATACTTCCAAGGAGCATCGACACAGAGCTCTGCACGCCGAATATATAAAGACCTATGACAAAGGCACCAAACGAGGCACTATCACGAAGGCTGACAGCACTACAAAGCAGCTCTTGATCACGGAAGAACTTATACGTGACGCTCTGCAGCTCCCACCAAAACAGTCAAAGTCCATGCCCACACATTTGACAAAATGCCTCTGGCAAAGAAGAGTTCTTATAACTCCAATGAGGCAGAGTACAAGAATGGGATGAGGCTACAAAGAAAGCCTGCAGGGCCATGTTACTGATAATGCAGGTCAAGACGGTGGATAGATACAACAGGGTGCCTTCTTTGAACAGAATCGCTAAGGTACATGAACAGAAGGAGGAGGACTGGGCCTATTATATTCATAGAGAGATGGAGAACTATATGAAGGCTCACCAATCCCAAATTTGCAATCCGACCTGCTAACCCAAGTCCTAAATCATGTGGTAAAAAGGCCTCTCCTAGAGCCCGAACCAGTAGAGCAACTACAACTGGCACTGCTGCTAGAGCAACCAACACTAACAGGTGAAGAAATGTAAAAGGGGCAAGCTATCCTAGTGGAGACCTAGGTCATTATGAACGAGATAAAGAAAGGGAGAAAGAAGAAGATAGAAAAGAAAATAAGGGGCATCATCCCAGACATAGCTGCAGAATCACAAAGACTAGAGGCTAAGGTGGCACAGGAAATCAGAACATACCAAGAAGCATTGACAATGTAAGAGGCCACAGTCAGAGCCAGCAGGCCGCCACACAAGAGCCCATGCAGCAAGTTACTCCCCCGACGAGCCTGGCACAGTTGATTTTCACGGACCTATCCCCACTTAAGGATTCAGCTTTGGCAAACACACCGACAGAGATAGAGCTCGAACAAGCAGCATCAATTCCAGTAAAGGCTGAGGAAACACAAGGCATTGAGGCAGCAAAATGGCTCAAGTGCATGAACTAGCAGCCCCCATAATGATACAAGCAAAAGACCAAGAAGTGTAGAACCATCAAGCCCAAGCAAAAGAAGGCATTTGGAAGATGAGGAAAGAATACCCTAGTTGGCCTCCCTATAAAAAGTTGACTTTCAACAATTCATGCAAGAAAAAATGGAAGGTTTGGATGAGCTATTGAACCAACCATAGGCTGGACTACTCGAAGAAGGCGCAAGCATAAGTGCACTATGGGAGCAGGAGAAAAAAGTTCGGCGTTGCCACCTCCTCACAACACACATGCTCCATGATTGTAACGTTGCCCTTTGGAAGCAGGTTAACAAGTCAAACACACAAGTGCAAACCTTAAAGGACCACTTGGTAGCAGCTGAAGCCACACATAGGGATGTCATAATGAAAAGCTTGAAGACCACGGAGGAGCAAGAGAACATATATAAAGCACTGGAGAGCAATAATGTGGTCCTTAGCCAACAAACCAGGATCAAAGAAAATACAGACCTCAAGGCAAAGTTAGAACAAGCTAAAGAGAAACTTCACACCCACCATGAGCTCACAACACTTCATGCCCACCAAGTACAAGAGCTCTAACACAATTCCAGGGCCAAAGAAGAGGAGCTGCAAAAGACAAATCCAACAGCTATCCTCCAATCTGAAAAAGCAACGGAGGACAAAGCCACTCACTTACAGCAAGAGAGAGAACAATCGAACAAGGCACATGCAGAAAAAATAAGAACACTTAATGACACCATAAGTGCAAGTCAAGTTGAAATGCAAAGGAAAGAATTGACCCACCAAGAAGCAATGGCACAACTTACACAACAACTACAAGAAGACAATCAGAGGTTGGCTACCCGAAAGGCTCCAAAGAATCACAGAAGCTCAAGAAAGCGAAGCAACAGTCAGGTGTGCCCAAGAGGAAGCAACCCAGAGATTCGAGGAATTGGATGCTACAAGGATGGTTCGTGAAACTGCAATATCAAACCTCCTCAGCAACAATGACTCTCTCGCTTACAAGAGTTAGAATGCAAGTTGGTGATACAAGACAGAAGTCAGCGGTCGAAGCCTACTGATGACCTATGCCTACTCCTTGAGCATGCCTCGGAGTTGGGTCAGTTGTTGCCAGTAACTCCTCGGGCCACTCCTCAAACTCTCACTTTGTTTTTATCTACACTAACCCTCTCTTTACTTTAGTACAATATAAATCTATCTGAATACCTAGGCCTAGGTGAGCTAACCCTTATTAAGTAGAATACTGAACGCAATGCTGATCCTACAATAATAATGGAAATTTTGTGGGGGGGGACATAGTCTTAACTAATCCACAAGATATCTTCTTTTACCTATTACATCCTATTGTGTTAAACGTTCGTAGTTGGTGTCGGGTACTTCAAAATTTTGAAATTCTAGGCAACAACGTTGAAAAATTAAACCTGTTTGTTCCAGATGACATTCCCGAAACATCGGCCAACTATGAGCTGGTAGCACATAGCTATTAGTGGATTATAAGTCATGGGTGGCTCGAAGTTTATAATACTCACTAACATCTTAGCTTATGTGAGTCTACTTTGTATCATTATTTTGGAATTCTAAAGCTATACTCTAATATCTACAAACACTTAGAATCCATGTTAACCAATGTACATTACAATTTTGATGCCACCCATATTGAATATGCTACTATAAATCTCGAGGAAATCCCTGACTTGCAAGAGTTTATAAAATCTCACAAGCCTAGCCACCCACCCCCTAGCACAGGTCATGGTCAGGAAGAAACCTTGTCTTCACCTTCAAAGTCCACTTACCCCATCTATTCTAATGTCGCTAGTAAACTCTTTAACTCCTATCCTAATACACCACCTACTAACACATCTCAGGCCGACTACATATTCTCTACTTTCACTTCTCCAGAGATAGATTTTCCCACTAACCAAATTCTCTCATTCTTCTATTTTTACTTTGTTTTTTGGATCATAAGTTGTTATAGCCACCATGGGCTTTTAGCTTTTGTTGTAGAAGTATAAGTCCTTACAAGATACTTCAACTTGAATGTGCCATTAGTGTATGTTTGGTAAGGTCTGTCCTAAGGGACTTTGAGATTTGGTAAGGTCTATCATCCAAAGGGACTTTTAGATTTGGCTTCCTTGGTCCTAACCTAGACTAATATAGTAAGGCCAAATCATCTTTATTAAACTTCCTTTCCTTTATGTGCTTATCAAGCCACACTTTCCTTTGATTCTTAAATAGTTACTAAGACCAAGTTGTTTGGTCATGGGTCTTGTCTAGCTTTACCAACTCATCCAAGCATTCTCAGAGGTTTGGCACTACATTATTTTCATGCTCAATTGTTATAGTTTTAAGGCCATACACGAACCTAAATGATGTGTGCCATGTTGTGACCTTATAAGCTACCCTATAAGCCCAAATGGTGCAACCCAAAGTGTGGTGCTTATCTTTCTATCCCAACTGTGTGGATCATCTTGCACAATCTTTGCGAGTTTACCTATCCAAGTTTTGCTTGTGCTCTCAGCTAACCATTATATCTCAAATAGTAGAGGTGGTCCTCTTTTTGTGGACTATCATAAATTATTCCGCTAGTTCCCGTGTAGCCTTATTGATGAAGTGAGTACTTGGTCTATAAAGATTTCTATTGGATAGCTAAGTAACATACAAATTCAAAAGTTTAAATTGCTACCATGTTGCTCTGGCATTTTTATCTTCAATTTCTTTTTCTCTTGTCTCATCCTCCAAGTTTGAGCTCTTTTGCTCCTCCTTTGTTGATCGGATTCTAGTGTATTTGTACAAGCCAGAATTAAGAAAAACTGGCTGAGATTTTAAGTAGCACTTATTCTAAGGAATGATTTTTTGTATATTTTAGTTATAAAACTAGCATACAGTAGAGATTTCGGAACCAAAAATCGGCCAGATTTAAGAGTTGTCCTTATTTTGATCGGTTGAAAATTATGTTTTTTTCGAGCATTGATGGCCTGGTTCCTCTTTGTTTTGATCATTTAGCTTGAGTGGCAATTTGATCATTTAGCATGGGAGGCCACTCTTTGGCATGTATCCTCAGGTTTGTCATTATCTTTGGACGGATACGCTTAGGCTCAAAACTCTTCAGTCAGAGAGCGAGTGCCAGGAAAAGACCATTATTCAGGGTAATTTTCATGGCTAAAATTGAGAAAAGTGGGTTGTAAAGTTGCCCAGTCATGAATTAATTTTTCGAGATTTAATTTTTCGAGATTTTAGTTATAAAACAGGATAGCTTAATTGTGCCAAGTCCCTTGGTGAGGTGGGAATCTCTTTTGCCATGTCCCCCTTGGAATTGCTCTCTTAAATTTTTTTGGTCCACAACCATTTACAATTGTTTTTCTTAGGTTTTCCTCTTGGTGCTTTTTTTATTTAGGTTTCTTCCTCGACTTTGTGCTTCGTTTTGGCTCATTTTCACATGATCAGTCGTCTTGTATTCGTCTTCTCTTTTTCTTGGCCTTCTCTGTTTCCTGCTTGTTTTTGAGCTTCTACGAACCACTCGGGCTTCTGACACAGGTAGCTTCTTTGCCCCTCTCCCTGCACGTTTTTCCATAGCCTGATATCACACACTGTTGCTCTGTGTTTACCCTTCGTGTGCTCCTGGCGTTCATCCTTGTAGTGCCCTATTTGTCCATTACACCTCTTGGCCTGGTTCTCCTGTGTGCCCTTCCACCTTGATATTCTCCATGAATTCATTTACTGATAAGGATCCCTATTTCATTTTGCTGCTGATGACATCCTTGTTGGTATCCATCTCTATTTGATCATAGGTAGAATCCTTCTCATGGGGGTACTAACAGTGCCACTTCTCTGCTCTTTCTTGCAAAATCTGAGGGAAGAATCCTTCTCATGGGGGTACTAATAGTGCCACTTCTATGCTCTTTCTTGCAAAATCTCAGGGAACTCATCCCCCCAAGATCTTCTCCTCTCATCTCTCTAAGCCTGGTCAGTGCTCTTCTCTTTGTTGTGCTTGTCTTGTGTCTTTGTCTTCTCTTTGTCATGATTGATCCATGATCCTCCCTTTATACTTTTTATTGGCGTTTTGTGGGGTTTTGTCTATCTATATCTATTCTTCATTTTCACTATTCCCATGCCTTACACCTGGCAAGTTATATCTATTTTCCATTTTCACATTCCCATGCCTTACAAGTGGCAAGCTCGAGAGAGAGCAAGTGGCAAGTTTAAAAGAGGAAGAAAGAGCTTTGGCATAGGTTTGGGGAGAGTGAGAAAGAACTTTCAAAAAGAGAGCACGGAGCCATGGGGTCATTTACTAGTTTTATTTTACTTGAGTCATCATTACGTAGTTCTATGCGAGTCTTATGCTATCTCTATTGCTCGCTCTTAACGGACTCGATTACTAGAGTAGGATTCTAATACCTTGTACGAATTCTAATGGCTTTTCTTAAGAATCTTCTAAGGTTAGATAATTTTAGCATGAACTTCATATAGTATTCTAGGACTCCTAGTAAAACCTTAGCTTGTTTGTGAGTTAAGGAAAACACCATTATACATTATGTTGAGCAATTGAGCTTCTCAATGACTTAGGGATTACTTGCATTGAGCAATTATTAAGCTTCTTGGTGACATAGGGATTACTCCACAGTAGGACATTGCCAAATGTAAATGCTAGGAACTATGGTCTTGTGCTTGAAACTTTGCACTTTAAGCTCTTTTATCTACCTTTCTCTTTGGGATGTCTTATAGTTAAGGGGTGATAGGTTGATCACTAGTTTGCATTGTCTAGGTTGCCAAGCCTAGACTCTTAGCCAGAGAATGTATTATGCACTCACTAGATTACGTATTTACTTCTTACTCTCTTCATCACTAGTTCACTTAGTAAAAGCACAAAGAAAATGTACAAGATAATTGAAAGAAGAAAGTATGACTTTATATAAGATTTCTTGGTGAGGTAGACCTAGATATGTCCCTCTTTTGGTATAGTAAGGACGATGACAAATTCATTGGTGCCTCAAGGGAAAGGGAGCACGTGCAAGATGAGTGAATCTCTACTTAAACAAATTTTATATTCTTACCTCCCAGGAGATGTAAAAGTGGATTAATCAGGCACAAATGAAGAGAACAAATGGACGAAGAGATTTTACCTCGATTTTAGGCAAACATAGGCATACTATATGCACCCCAACTTGCTTAACTTACCAAGGACATTATGCCGCTTACATGGCTACAAGATACTTTGCAGAAGCTGAAGCAAATGGGGACCTAATAAGTGAGCAAGAGTAGGAGTTTGCAAGGGTTTATGATTTTCATGTAGGTTCAAGATCTTGTATTTATATCCTATGTTTCATGTAATTTACACCTTAAGTTTCATTTCTAGTATTGTAAATTTAGTGAAGTATGGTCGCATGGACGTTACTTTCTTTGCATGGAGTACGTTGATAAGAGAAGGACCGAATTTAATTCTCAAGTAATGGCTCATTTTCTTCAACAGACTCGAGCAAGTTAGAATAACACTAATCTTGGCATAGTTGGAGGTTGGATTTAGGAAATTCATTCTTGATGTCCAATGGTTCTAGATGGTCCCAATGAAATAGCGGGGAGACATAGAAGTGACTTTTTTGCAAGCAACTCTAGAAAATTAGGTCTTAGCGATCTTAGTGATATGTTTGTGGCACCACAACAATGTAAGCAAGTAATCTTTCATTAAGATTCATCAAAATTTAAATGGTGGTGGTAGGTGATTCAAGTTGCTTTGGATAGCAAACATATGATCAAAGACTAGGATGTTAACTAGGAGGTTTCTACTCTAGATTCGGAAGTAGACAACACTCTTGCTGATATCAAGTGCTTCCTAATCCAAATTTGAAAGTAGACAACACTCTTCCTCATGATCAAGATATTCCTACTCCAAATTTGGAAGTAAATACCACTCTTCTTGATGATTGAGATATTCGTATTATAAATTTGGAAGTTGACACAACTCTTCATGATGATCAAGAGATTCTTACACTCTAGGTTTGGAAGTAGGCACCACTCTTGCTAATTGATTAGAGGAGGTATAAGATTTAGACAAGGCATGAGATTTAGAGAAGTTAGGTTTTAACAAATTAGACGAGGCATGAGATTTAGAGAAGTAGGTTTTAATAAATTAAGGAGGTAGTAGTTTTAGAGATTGCATTAGAAATAGAATTATTTGGTATGATGAACCTACCATGAGATAAACAAGTCAATGTGGCTACTCTTAGATTAACTTTTTAAAATCTCTTTCTCTCTCTTGCTTGCACCTTTTATATTTTTCAATGTTTTCATCACTTTTTTCTGGCAGCTAGAATAGTCCCTAGAGAACTTGAAGACAATTGTCTAGAAAAGCTAAAAAAGAATTAGAAAGAATAAAAATAAAAAATCATGGGATATAAAAAGAGAAGAAAAGATTACATTTGAGAAATCACATCTCTTAATCCTTTATAATGTTTGGTTTAATGGTCCAGGACTATTTGAATTGTTGATTAATCTATCAAATCATTATGTCATCGTCGTAAGAAAATGAGCATTATTTCTTCTAATGAGCTAGTCATCTTGAAATTAAAAATAGTAATAAGAAAAAGGACTTCTTTTGCCCCTCATCCTTATGGCTCATGCATGTGTGATTTTATCGCCTTTTCACTTAATCTATTTGATTATGTGAAGTCCATATATTATTTTTATCTTATTTTTGATAAAGGGGTATTTGCATCAATATTTTTATCGGTGACTAATTTAAAAAATTGAAACCTGCAAGTCTATCCATTCATATTTTTGAACAGATTTATGAGACTCCACGAGCTGGGAACAAGGTAATCCCCATACAGTTTTTTTTTTTGTTTTATGTGTTTTTTCAGGTTAATTTTTAGGCCTTCTTTTTTCTTTGCACTAGCTCTTCTTTCCTTATCATTCTCCCTCAAATAAAAACCTATATTTAGGGTATAAACCTAGGTTTATGTTTGTTGGTTTTTGTATAACAGGGTAAAGTTTGCATTACAAGGTAAAGAGGTTTAGGGATTATGAGCTAGAGTTTTCTACTCCAACATTTGTCTGGGTATTCCTCTCTCTCTCTCTCTCTCTCTCTCTCTCTCTCTCTCTATTTTTTTAAATATACCTAACAATGGGAGACTCTTCACGTCTTAAACTTCAAGGCTGCAATGGGCATCAAAGCCATTTTAGCCTTCAGGTGAAAGCTACCACTAAAAGAAACTTGCAAATAAAGGCCATAAAAGCAAATTTTCCTTAATAATGGGCTTCAAATGAAGGCCAAGATAGCACCTAATCCTTCAATTTTGAAGTCTAGGGGAGGGTTGCAAATTTCAAGCCTACTCTCCCTCCTTCCACTCAAATGCATCAAGTAGGTCATTTACGGACTAACCCGACCCACAGACTCATGCTCCTTCCATCATTGGGATTGCTGAGCCACACCTCTTCCTACACAACTAAGCTCACCTCACATGGAACCACCTTATCATGTTAATGATTATAGCCAAATCATTGAGGATACAACTGGGTCACATGTGCCAACTCCTTCAATTGTGATTTCCCAAAGATATCTTCAATGAGGATGCATGAATAAAAGACGAGCAATATCATTCCATTGCTTTATCATGACTCCTTGATCTCCTCGAGAACTTCACTTCATTCAATGATAAGTGGATGCTTTAACAAATGGGTCATCCACGAGCCATTGAAATTCCGGCATCTAAGAAGTTTAATACAACATACGTTGCAATAGCAATAAGGGACTTCTAGGAGGCTAGAGAATGTAGGACTCTCTCACCTTGGGAGTGGTGGAAAACGCCGCTTTGATGCATACTTCATAAGTACTCTCTCTCTCTCTCACACACACACACATGTACTTTGTAAATACTCTCTCACACACATACATATACTTTGTAAGTACTCTCTCTCTCACACACACACACACATATACTTTGTAAATACTCTCTCACACACACATACACATATTTTGTAAGTACTCTCTCTCACACATATTTTCAAGCCCCACTGTCTCGTGTTGCATTCTACCAACGTTAATACCTCTCTCTCTCTCTCTCACACACACACGTATTCTTTGTTAGTACACACACGTATACTTTTTGTAAGTACACACACGTATACTTTTTGTAAGTACACACGTATACTTTTGTAAGTACTCTCTCTCACACACATATATATACTTTGTAAGTACTCTCTCTCTCTCTCATACACACATACACACACATGTATACTTTGTAAGTACACACACATGCACACGCAAGCATACTTTTTGTAAGTACTCTCTCATACACATAAACATAATTTGTAAATACTCTCTCACACACATACTCTCTCTCGCCCCTTCCTGCCCTCTTCTTTGTCTTCCTAGTCAGGTGCAATTGACTTTCGAGTAATTTTCACCGTGTCATCACGTAGGCTCACGTCGCCACATCATCACCTGTTAAAAAATCTTACAAAAAGAACAGTTGGCTCATGTTGCCCCTTAAACACATTTTGTGTTGTTTTTTGTATAGATTCCTAGCTTATGGGGTGCATGACTTTAGTCTCTTTTGGTCATTTTTTTTGTTAACCGCACTCCAATGATATTTTTGTTAACCACACTCCAATGATATTTATGTAACATCTATATTGATTATCTATATTGATAGAACAAATAATACTCCAATTTGTGAGTAAATGGACCGTAGTGTGTGACTATGTGGTGAGTAGTGGAAAAAAGTGCTAGTGTCTCCCCGCTATCTATCCCTTGCCTTTGCCTCTATTCTACTTCCCCCTCCCTCATCGCCTTTCGCCATCTCTTCTACCTCCCTCTCCCTCATCTCCCACTTTCTCCCTTCTTCGCTTTGTTGCCCCTGTGGCCTTGTTGTACCCATCTTAGTCCCCGCCCTCTTTTTGTTTCACCTCCCTCACTGACCTCAGCCTTTATTGTTGCTTTGCTTTATCCTCCTTGTGCTGCCAGCTATTCCTCACCCCCTGCACAGTGTGCCAGGCTATGCGCCACTCCCTGTCCCCTCCTTTGTACCTCCTCGCCCTTCCTCCTTCTCTGCCTAGGTGCCACCTTATCCCGTTCCATGCTTTCATCTGCTTCCCCCCTTCCATTTGCCCCTCCCTACCCTCTTCTTTGTCTTCCTAGTCAGGTGCTATTAACTTTCGAGTAATTTTCACCATGTCATCATGTAGGCTCACGTCGCCACATCATCACCTGTTTAAAAAACTTACAAAAAGAAAAGTTGGCTCATGTTGCCACATTATCACCCCCAAAAAAAACTTAAAAAATCATAAAAATTATGTTTTGATTATTATAATAATCATAATAATATGAGAAAGAGAGCAAGTGAAAAGAACAGAAGAAGACAGAAAGAGATCGAGAGAAGAAGAGAGAAAGGGAGAAAAAGGGCACGAGAGACCTCCCCCAAGAAGAGAAATGAGAAGAGAACCTAACTGGGGTGAGGAGCCAGAAATGCAACCGAAGCTGGCAAAAGCAGTGATTCATTCAACCACACTTTGCATCTCCCTTCACAGCACAACACTGGCCTCCATTTGTGTTACTCTTAAAGCAAGGTAGAGATGCCCAAAAGGTTACAACAAACGCCGCATGCCTCAGGTTGGCATTGTCCAGTACTCCAAATTTCACCCACAAGCCGAAGAAGCTTGGTAATGCTTCCCTTCCAAGAAAGTGAACCAAATAGTCACCATGATTTCAAAAAGAAGTTCAACAAGCACCTGGATCCCTTCGGCCATGTCCGGCAAGTCACCCATAGTTCATGGTTTACTCATGTATGTACCTACTAGATTAGGTGCTCTAAATTCTTCCATTCTCATGGACAACCCAATCTCATTCCCATCAGCTAGCCTCATTACACATCAACAACCAATTTCCTATCTTAAATGATGTGTAAGAGGTGAAGAAAGCCATACGAATAAGTGTCAAAGAAAGCAGCGTGTTGGAGTTTTCACTAGACGAAGCTTCTACACACGAGCTCAACTTTTGCCCTATGCCCATGCACGCTACGTGTAATATATGCACATGCTCTGCATGTTATAGACACACAGGCATTATTCTTTCAAAAACTAGAATTGAACCTCATGATCGACAATGTATGCATAAACTCTGCATGTAATAGACACACAAGCACTGTTCTTTCACAAACCAGTCGTCCAAGTATATTTTTGGATGGAAGGACCATGGCAAGGCATAAGAACCATCGCCTCAACCTTCCCCAAATCAACAAGAACCTTCCATGGCCATGTGTTTGACCACCCCACCCAGTGTTTCCCATTGCCTCTATCCCATGTGCTTGACAATGCCAAATTCATCAAGCCACTGAGGCTGCCCAACAACTCCCTTTGGAATTGTGAGAACAACCTTGTGCAAAGTCTATAGCCACACCTCAAAAAAAGTATTGATCTTGACTCTAGGGATGTTAAGTAAATGTTGAAGAAAGTAGCCAAAAGAGTCAAAGAAAGCAATTGAGTTGGAGATGTCTTTGTGTTGAAGTACACACACAGGAGCGCACCTTCCACCCATTGCCCATGACATCACTTGCATATTTCACTACAGGCATCACAATTTGTTTTTACTTCTTACATCTCACGACACAAACATACACATGCACCTGTTGTAACTTACCTTGTCAATGCTAACCCTCCATGTACATCTTTGGATGGGGGGACCATGGTGGCTAGCCCATGGTACGACCCATCGTTTGGAGAACTCTCGACCTTTGGAAGTACCTCACCAGCTTCCACGCCTCTATCCTCTACTTCATCTTATATTCAACACTAACAAAACCTCGCCCTGGCCAACCTATTCGTCATGCAAAAGCCCAATCTCTTGGCGTCATGCTATGAGATCTGAGCATAATATCCTATCGCGCCAAGATGTCTTGGACCTCCATCTACCTATGCCAATCATTTCATGGGGTCATGGCACTCATTTTTCCAATCATAGGGTGTAGACCGCTTCTACTAATTATCTCCTATTGAAGGTTCCACAACAAATGGAGACTAATGGTTTGCTTTGTGGATCTTTGTCTAAGCTAGTGGACACTGTGAAGAGAAAGTGGGATATGAAGAGAAAGTGGGATATGCATTTGGTGGAGGTCATATGGGCTTACAAGACCACGCACAAGCTCTCTCTTGGTTGCACGCTTTTTCAGATATTTTATGGAGCAAAGGCCATTTTGCCAATGGAATTGAAAATCATAACCGTCCGCACATCTTTTGCATGCTTGATTAATGAATAAGAAACTCATGCCCAATTCATAGAACAACTTGAGACCTTGCATTCAAAATTTGGAGGTGGCACAACAATGGTACAAGGCAAGGTATGACACTCTCACAAACAAGAAGATGAAGCCAAAACTCAAGCAAGAAAGCTTGGTTATGAGATTCAATGGCTCTGTGGAGAAGCGGTTAGATAAGAAGCTTCTTCGACATTGGGAAGGCCCCTCGAGGGTAAAGACAAAGTACACCTATCTTTTTGAAGATGCAAATGACTATGAGATTTCTAGACGTTTTAGTGAGTATCGACTAAAGATCTTTTATCCTCGAACACCATGGCTAGCAAACCAAGCATGGGAATCTGCTCGAGAGAAAAGATATGATAATAAAATTTGATATCTTTAATTTTTAACTTTTGTAAATATTTTAGTGGGTTTTCAATGATAATAAAGTGGAACCTTGTTCAAAAAGATTGTGGCACCTGAAATGGAATGACAACGCGACATCTTTTAATATTCCGTATTTTCTATGATTTTAATTCATGTGTTAATGTGAACAGTATAAATACCACAAGTATGCTCTATATAAATATTTTGGCATGGTTGTTTAGTCTAGTGATGTGGAAATAAAAGTTGGCCTTATGCTCTATATAAATATTTTGGTGTGGTTGTTTAGCCTAGTGATGTGGAAATAAAAGTCGACCTTATGCCTACATGTCGTGGTAAATCTATTCAAAAATAAGATGGCAAACACATACTAAGCTTGTGTGTAATATAGTATATTCACATGCCTTATAAAGATGGTCAAGCCTTGTAAATAATGGACCAACAGGGACCATGGGCATGGTCAAATGTGGGGGCCAAGAGAATAATTGAGTGTGAAAAGAGACAAGAGTATATAAGACAAGTATAAACCCTAATCACAATTAACTAATAATCACTAATCATTTTGATAATCACATTCTTGCTCGAGTAAGTTTCCATGGTGACCTTAGCCGTTGCTTTTTCCATTATTCCTTTGAGCACTTAGTCAACGCAACCACCCACTACCAATATTTACTTGAATAAATTGGATAGATAAAGGAAGAAAAGCATCACAAAATCCCTTTGTTTTTAGTCAAAACTTTACCATTCACAAGCAAGCAAAAAAGAAAATGTTTCAATTTAGATTCCCTAATTCAATTTGAAAGTCCTAGTCTTGGAGGGGCTAGTACAAGATGGACATTGAGAGACCAATCAAAGGGTGGCATTTTGACCATTGATTTGAGGACACAAGCTTTTCTTGCTTCCTAGGCGACCCAATAATATCATGTTATTATCCTTAGGGTGAACACACACGTGCACATGTGTGCGTGCGCGCGCGCGCGCACACACACACACACACACACACACACACACACACACACACACACACACCATGGATTTGGAAGCTCATTGGGGCCTCTATCATCATAATGTTCTTTTGAAGATAATGTTGGATACATCTCTCTCCGTGATCTATTATGTGCTTAATAGAAAATGGGAAGCAAAGTCTATCAATATAAACAACTTTTGTAAATAAACTTTGATTGATCATGTGCCTCAACAGCCACACCCACCCACCTCATGTTCATCACCAGGCTCTTGTCAATGGTTGTTCTTTAAAAAAAAAAAATTGAGTTTTCTATAACCTACTTACAACCCAAATCAGCTCATTTAGAAAGGTAAGCTCTTGGTGCCAATTGTGAAGACTTTGCAAATTCAAAAAACCCTCTTTGGTGTTCTAATTGGAGTCTCTCATTTCCCCCATGGTGGGACAAAAATAATTACATTATAATAAGTTTATTTGGGAAAAAAATAATTATATTATAATAAATTTATTGATGGCTAGTCTGGGACCTCAAGGAATGCCCACGCATGGGAGTTCATGATGGGTCTGTGGAGAGAATGAAGGATCCTTCAGCATTTGCCAAAACCATTACTGAGAAGAACATACATCAAACACTCCACATGCTTCATCAAGAAATCACTCACCTTTTTCTTTCTTCCTTCTTAAGAAACCTTTTATGTGCTCGTTTGGCAGCTTTGGTTGAGAAAGAAAGAAAGAATATTATATTTACATCTTACAAAAGGCCCGATGGGCCTATGAGACAAAAGATGATTACACGTATCCATGGGCACACTTTGATACAATGTGCTTCAGTTGGGTATGTTTACGCGTGCACTTTTAAACATTCCAGTTATTTTGAGGAATGCGCTTTGATGATGAGATGGATTCAAACCTAGTAGTGTAGAGAGAAGACATCATAGCAGCTTGATGAAGTTACTATGTGGATCATACCTCAACTGTAGGAGAGCAGTGGGATTGTTGTGAGGCATTATATAGACAATCACCATAAACATCCTTCAAGCTATGTCATAGACAATCACCATAAACATCCTTCAAGCTATGCCAAAGAAAACCTATGCAAATGAGGTTGACATGGAGGTAAGTATGATCAACTCCCACTATGGTACATTGGGTATTAAGAAAGAGGAAATTAGAGACAAAATATGAGGATACCATGACTGGTTGACCTTGATAATGCCTCCGTGCCATCTCGACAAACATTTGGAGATCATCATCCCACACATTACTTGCATCCCAGTCTTGCTGACTGGATCCCACAATTCCAATGAAGTGCTTTGCATTCAACATCAAACCACCACAGGGCAGTACTCTCAGGTTACTTCTTGATTGTAGAAGGAAAAGACCACTGAGTTGTTTACCTGAAAAATGAGGGCCCTGACTGACAATTCAGAGAGGGTAATTGTGGAGAGAAAGCACATAGAACAAGAGGGAAGACCACACAAATTTGTGCTAAAAAGAGGGCAAGTCAACACTCTTTTAGTCGGAAGTAGACGCTCTTTTAGTCGGTACCTGACATGTCAATCGGTGTACTGCTTAATATCTAATTCTATTTCCTTCTAATTACCTGTCATGCACTTCAGCCTTCAAGCTTCAGAAGGACTCCTTTCAATAATTAAGGTTACATTACTTTATTGAAGAATAATTGTGAAATGGAGGTTTCATGAATCCTCTAGATTACATTTTATCTTCGAGAAGAAAGACTGCCTCTCTAAAACCTGACCCACACAAGTACACCACTGACAGTTTATATATTACAGGCACGAGCTAAGAGGGCATACTCTTCAGTCTTTGCAGTTTTCTACTTACCCAGCTTCTACTTGTATAAATTTTGAGACGGTCTCATCATCAGACTTGCATAAGGGCTCAGCAACAGCTCTTTTAGATTGAGCCTCCTTGAAACCACCATAGATGTATGATCCAAATCCCCAGCCTGTGAGTATCAAAGACAGTATCTTGAAACCATCCATGGGATCATGCAAGAATATCACAGCTGCAATGCTGGTGACGGGAACTCGAACTGCATTCAACACTCCAGCCAGCAAGGTGGATGTACAATACAGAACTGCTACACTTCCTAGAATTCCCAGTTGGAATGTTATGGCAGCCCAAAAGAGGACCATGTAGTACGCAACAGGCCCATTCACGAACTCTATTGACTCTGACCTCATGACAGAAAAGTCACCGCTTGCAACGACACCGATAGTGGTGAAAGCAAAACCAAAGAAGGATACCATTGTCTGCTGCTCCAGGATTACATGTGTGGATTCTCTTCCCAGAAACTTTATGAAAACAAGCTCAGAGAGAGCAAAAATCAGCCCATGCAAGGCTGACCCAGCCACATCTAAGATAAAGCCCACAGCATACTGGCCCTTGGTTACACCTGCTGGCCTATCAGAACTAGAATCCAGAGCCAGAATGACAGCCCCTGCAGTGATAACTCCTACTGCGTTAAACGTAAATGCATTGACCTTCTTTCCGACCAAGAAGTAGGCAAAGATGGCTGTAAATGTTAAAGAGCTAGCAGAAACAAGTGATGCAGTAGATGCAGGCATGTAGGAGTAAGCCCAGGAGTACATGAGATTGTCAGCTCCACTAAGAATCCCTAGAATTACATATGCAAAGAGTAATCCACAAGTAAGGCGTGTTGGAGAAGTGTGTTGCTTGAAATAAAATGGCAACAGTGCAAGGGCTGTTACAGGCCATCCTGCTACTGCTATCCATGCAACAAGCCATCGCCTTTCACCACCATCCTGATAGTAGAGTCGCGAAAGGATGCTTGATGCAGGAAAAGCTGTCAACATGGCCACAGAGCCCAGTACCAAGGTCAACCAAAACCTTGCACCTTTTGTTTGGCATACCTGCCACCATTCTTCGAAACTTCCACTCATGCCGTTAAAACCTGCATGCATAGCACGCCAGTCATGACCTCAACCTTATGATGCAACAAATTAAGCGAAAAAGTAGAATAGAACATTGGACATATAGAAGCCAAAAAAATCCTTTTAAGTGGAAAAAATGGATGATCAAACTTGAGTTTCTGCGCCTACCTACAACTGCCCGATGATTTGCCTGTTCAGAAAAAAGTCAAGTTGGATAATATTCTGGGCAAAAAGCCTCCAGGACCCGATCTCCTAGCAGCCAGACATGTCCTGGTACCAATCATTTATTTGGCAGTCTCAGATCTACCTCTCATGGGCTAGACTAGATCATTGACAGGTTATTACTTAGTTATATGTATCCCATGACTTATCTAAACCCACGGGCCAAAATTAGCACCCTAGCTCACTTCAAGAGCTAGTTCGCTCTATTCTTCTTAATCAAAAGCTGACTATGGCTAAACCTCTCTCGTCTCAGAGAGATTAATCCTACCCTGTACCCAATCTACTCTAAAGTCATAATTAACCTGCTTGAAATTTTGATGATGTGTGCAAACCACGAACTTCCAGACCATGAAAGATAAATTGCAAATTTTAAAAGCAAAGGCGGAGTAATAGCATCACAGAGCTTGTGTTTTGCAATAATTGCTTCGCAGCCCATATACCCTAGTCTTGGCCTCATTTGTTGTTTTGCTTCAAATGTATGACGCAAACAGTTCAGGACAGTTCCCACATATGCATAAAGAGCCTCCACTTCTTTCACCTTCCAGCCAAGACCTACCAATGATAAAAGCTCACACATGTTTTGGTCTTTTCTCTTGCCGTGCTTCTAGAGGCAGAATTCAAGCTTTACTGCCAGATGTCCCCTTGCCCAGTGGCTGCCACGTGCCCCCCTTAAACATGGATACTGCAGAGTAATTCCTCATCAAAGCCTGCACTTAATATCTAACCTTCGCACTGAACCTTGACTCAATCACTTAGCTTTCACTTTACATTTCCCACCTAGGATAACCACACTCAAGGGGCCAAGGGGCACGTAACCTCGTAGTGAGGGCTTGTGACTCTCGGAGGGAGGGTCCCGAGTTCAAATCCCCACAAGCACCCATGGGTATTGCAGCCGCTTTACAGCCACAAGTTGTAACACCTTTGGATGGGAATACCAAGCCACCTATGGGCGGGAATCAAAATTGCAACTACACAAGGATCTACTCATGCAAAAACACCCTCAAGGGCATAAGAAATTACACATTGAGGTGTACACACAATGATATTCAACGCAGGATCTTCTACAAGAGAAACTGAAGCTCGAATTGCAAAATAATATCGACATTATTGCTGACAAGTGATTACAACAAACACGTCTGAATTTTACTTTGGGCCTGGAACCCAAAGACTAGGTATCTTGGGAAGATCTCATTCAGGCCTGATATTCAAATTTTGGTCTACACTTGCATGTAGCCTATATCATAGTAACAAAAAAATGTGTTCCATCGAAACAAAAGACTAGAAGGCAGCGGATTCGAATGACTCCACGAGCGTTGAAGGCATTCAAGAACCTCATGGTGGCTTTGCCAGAAGCGCCTTGTCTAGCACTTGCCTCGTGGGACGAGCCATTCCAAGTGATCACCAATGCGAGTAACATCGCAATTGGAGGTGTTTTACAACAAAAAGGCCATCCAGTAACTTACATGTCTCGTAAGTTACTGCATGCGGAAAAGAATTACTCGGTCTACGATCGGGAATTCCTAGCACTCATTCACGCCTTGAAACATTGGAAACATTTCCTTTATGGCCGTGAAGATCTTCCAGCAATTCGGAGGTATGATCGAGTACCTTCCAGGAAAGGCTAACCTAGTGGCCGATACTTTGAGCAAGAATGGACAAGTGACTTTGATTCAGACCACTAGACTCGACCTACGTGACTAGAGGACATGAAGCACATATACGCACATTCTGAGGAATTCGGTACACATTGGGAACAAGCATTGGATGCCACAGGACCATGCCACTTTTTGATACGCGATGGTTGGCTTTTCTACAAAGGCCGACTTTGTGTCATGAAGTCGTTCAGGACAGCTCTTCTCCATGATGCCCATGACGCCATCACTGGTGGTCATCGGGGCATGAATTCAACTATGGAGAAGTTAGAAAGGCAGTATTATTGGCCAAGAATGAGATGAGATGTGTTTGCACATGTGCAACAGTGTGACATTTGTCAGAAAGTGAAGCTTCTCGTGGAAAGAAGATAAGTTTGTTACAGCCTTTATCGATTCTCGAAGGATCTTTCCAAGATATATCAATGGATTTTGTCACGAATCTGCCTTCTAGTCCGGGTAAGCGTAATACTGAGTGCTTGACTATTGTTGATAGATTTAGCAAATTTGTTATGCTTATCTCTTGCAAGGCCAATGTGACCGCTGAGGATGTTGCCCATTTGTTCATTCGGCATTGGTATCCGATTGGCGGGATCCCTAGGACCATAGTGTCAGACCGAGATGCCAAGTTTAACAGTCATTTTTGGAAGGCATTGTTTGATAACTTTGGTACTAAATTGAATTTTTCCAATGCATTTCATCCATAGACTGATGGCCAGACAGAAATCTACAACCAGTTGGCCTTTGATGTGCTGAAGTGTTATGTCCATGATTAGCAAGGTAAATGGGAATTATATTTGCCTTAAGTTCAAGCTGTTTTGAATGATTCCTTTTCTTCAGCTATTGGTAGGACTCCATATGATGCAACATTTGGAAGACCATTCCAATCGCTATTTGACCACAACCTTGTCTTCAGTACCTAAAGCGAACAAAATGACGGAGTCTTACCAAGAGATTTTGGAGTCAGTGAAAGACAGGTTGGCTAAAGCACAGGAGGCCTACACTCGATAGGCCAACAAAGACCGAAGGGATATAAAGTTCTCAGAAGGAGATTGGATTTATCTTCGGATCATGAAGCAAAGATTGAAACAAGTGGGCAATAGCTAGCCTTTATAGCATGTGCATGCTTCTTGTGAGCATCATGTGAGTGCATTCAACAACATGACTCAAGGAAATAAAGACTTCTGATAAGAAAATACCAAATGGAGAATGAACGGCATGAGTAGTGCCTTCACAACAATGAGAAGCTATTTGCTCTTGGAGGTGGATAGTTTGATGGGGACGCGTTCGGGTGAGTTAGAGCATCGTGGAGCGGAGAAGTCTCGCAGAAGAGTGCCGCCTTGGGGAAGGCCACAAGGAGGCCGCCCATGAAGGAGCGGAGGGGCTCGCGGGAGAACCCACTCTTGTAGAGGAAGCAAGAGAGGACGCCCTCCAGTCCAAAGCTATCATTCAGGAGCTTCGGACCTTTTCCCATCCAGAGAAAGATTCATGAGGTTTCAATGAAGTTGAAGCTACCTCCAAGCTGAACTATGCATGATGTGTTCCATGTCAGTTGGCTAAAACCGTATGTAGGTACAATCCCTTCAGAAGTGAAAGACGATGCAGAACCAGATATCATTGATGAAGCTGAAGTGATGGTTCCAGAACAAATCCTTTTGCACCGCTTCAAGCATGGCTCCGGCCGAAGACAAAGACAGTTCCTCACGAAGTTTTAGGACCGAGGGACCCACGAAGCAGTATGGCTTGACAAAGAGTTCTTCGACGACTATCCGACTTTATTAACGGACTATTTGGAGACTATGCAGCTTCCGTCAAGTTAAGCAAAAGAGGATGGCACGTGCATCTTGCACTTGGATGCCACGTGGACATATCTGAACAAGAAGGTGCAGGACCTGGAGTGGAAACTCATCCCATGTGAGCCCAATTCGGGACGAGTCAGCCACGGTTCCACTCTATGCGTCCAAGGCCAGGTGTGCATTGTCTTGCACATGAAGTAGTGCATCGTTCGTGGTGGGGGCTGTTGGGGTAAAGGCATTATGCCCACCCTTATAGTGTGTACAAGCCCATAAGTTATAGTACATAGTACACTTAGTACCTTTAATGTACTAAGTGCACTATGTGTACTAGTGCAATATACATGTGTGATAGGGGAGTCACACACTCAATGCTTGAGTTGACTTATCCCCACAACTCTCTCTCTCTCTCCCTTGTTCTCTCTGTGTATGTCTCCCACATGAATTACTCGAACCCTAATTCTTCTCTTCTCCCATTCAACTGGTATCAGAGCCCTGGTTTAGGGTTTTTTGTTCTCGAGTGCTGAATCACTGGCTCGTAGGGGTTTCTTCTTCTATCAGAGCCCAGGCTGCTTCGAACTGCAACTGAGGAAAGTCACTACGCAGAAGAAACTCAACAAAGCGAGGAACAACCCCTACCGCAATGACTTCTTGAATTGGAGGACTGCGCTCAATGGACAAAAGCTTTCGGAACTGAGCTGGACTGGGCGGCAGTGGTGCTGGACAGCTGCTGGGGCGGCATGCCCTCCTTGCGTTTCTTAAGCAGACTCTCCTCGCGCTTGCTCTTGCGAATCTCCACCAGGTTGTCCTCTCGCTTGCGGCGGGCCTCATCTGCATCCACTGCGATCTTGTAGGCCTTCTTGCGCGCATCTGCGCTCGCGTTGGGCGGACAGGCTGGCGGGTGGACCTCATCGCGTGTGGGTTTCGCTCCTCGTCACCTTCTCCTAAGCGTAACAACTCCTACGTGTTCCCAGATATTCGCGAGGCTGTATCCTCACGGCGCCCAACTCCTTGTGTCCGGTCCTTCGTCTGCCCAAACAGAGCCACAACTGGGACCAGCCCAAGCCCAACTTCTCAGCAGCAACAGCACCATCTTAAGCACGCCTGAAGAGCCCAGCCATCCGTACAGCACTGCAGGCACATCAGCAAAAAGCGCCCCCTCCCCTTTTTTCTGCATCAGACTTCTGCAACAACATCAACATCAAGAAATTCAGCCTGCAAATCTCAGAGAAATTCAAAAATTAAGAGGTATTTGCCTTCAATTTTTGGAATTTCTTATCAATTCAATCAATTGAGCAGGTACAGGTGCCGAATTGCTCAATTTTTGAGCGAAATTGGCAAAATTGGGTGACATTGGTCACAATCAGGATCAATTTGCAGAAAATTGGATGTCGAAATTTGGGGCTTTTGATGTAATTGTGCAATTAAGCACTCATACATGCTGTATGATGTGAGAAATCGCACATTTGGGCAAAATTGCAGCAAATTTCAGTGCAAATCAAGGGGCTTTTGTGCCGATTGGATTGATTTGCATGCAGGCAATCGCATTTGATGCTGTGGATAATGTGCTGATGCCTTACAAGCACTTAATGTGCCTGTAAATCAAGGGGCTTTCATGTATTTGATGTATATGTGGCCAAGGGGAAGCATCGCGAAGACTTTGGATGCCTTCATGTGCGTCAATGTACCATGTATGATCAGCAATTGATCTTAAATCAAGGGGCTTTTCAAGATTTTATGCTTGTTAAGCTTGGCAAAGCAGCAGGCAAGACATTTATGCCTTGAATCCTCAGAAATCAGCTTGCAGTCAAGGGGCTTTTGCCCAATTTCTGTTCGGGACTGTTGTATGCAGTGTTCGGGACTGTAAAAGTCTGATTTTTACTCATTTGGACAGCCAGGAGAGCATTTATTGCTACTGTACCTGTTGGTACAGATTTGGCACAGCTTTGTGCAAGTTTTGGCATGGCTGTACACTGATTTGAGTAAGGAAAAGGTTCAATTTCAGCTGCTGTACTTGCCGGTACAGGTTTGGTACATCACAAGAGAGCACTTGGTACTGCTGTACAATAATTTGGAAGGGCAACAGAGCACATTTAAGGTGCTGTCCTAAATCTGCAGCAACCAGATTTTGGTGTTTTCATCACATACAGTGGGAGTAGAGTTGCATTTGTGCTTCCGCAGTGGCAGATAAAGCTTGGGAGAACAACTGTGAGCACTTTGTGTGCTTTTGGTGCAGTGTTTGCACATTTTGCAGGGAGTCAGGCATTGACAGGTTGAATATTGCTATGGCAACCACAGGTGAGAGCTCTTCATTGCTTCACATCAAGAAGCTTGAAGGCTCACATAACTATGATATTTGGCAAACCCAGTGCTATAATGTGTTGCTCCAGAAGAAGCAGCACAAGCCTATCAAAGAAAGGGGTGTAATGCCCGCTTCTCTTACTGCTGAAGAGTGGGAAGATATGGATGAGCTGGCAAGATCTACTATCATGTTGTCTGTGTCAGACTCTTTACTTTTCAGCATTCGTGAAGAGAAGACAGCTTGGGGAATGCGGCAGAGATTGCAGGACTTGTATGCCCAACAAAGTGCCTCAAGCAAAGTGTATTGGTTGAAGAAACTCATAGGTCTTCAGATGAAGGAAGGGGCGTCTATGACAGCCCATCTAAATGAGTTTAATGGTATTGTCAGCCAGGTCATTAATCAAAAATTGGCAATGGACGATGAGTTCAAAGCCACTTTTCTGTTATGCACTTTGCCAGAGAGTTGGGACACATTCAGGACAGCCACTAGCAATTCGCATGCTATGCTGTCATATGCAGATGTTGAGGGTGCTCTTCTTCAAGAAGAGATGAACAGGAAAAACAACTCTGTTGGAAAGTCCAATGCAATGAATGCACGTGGGAGATCCCAACAAAGGGGAAAAAGCCAAGAACGGGGAAGGAGCAAGTCTCGCTCCAAAAAGAATTTGGAATGCCATTATTGTGGCAAGAAGGGACACATTAAAAAGCAATGCTACAAATGGAAAAATAATCAAAAGGAAAAGGGAAAAGGCAAAGACAAAGAGAAAGATGAAGCCAAAGATGTAAAGCCAAAGGGCAAAAGTGGAGTCAAGATTGAAGAAATCAATGTGTCACATGCCGGTGGCAGTGAGGATGAGGTCCTATTTACGTCTTCACTTGATGCCCATTCACTTCTTACAGGTGGTCATGGTATGCACTCATGGATCATTGATTCAGGTGCCTCCTTTCATGTCACAGGTTGCAGAGACTTGTTTGTCAGGTATACTGCTGGCAATGAAGGAGTGGTTTATTTGGGTGATAACCATGCATGCAAGATTCTTGGCAGAGGTGATGTGAGGCTTGTGTTTTCAGATGGCTCACAGCTTATGCTCCATGATGTCAGGCATGTGCCTGAGATCAAGAAGAATCTGCTTTCTACTGGACAGCTTGATGATGCTGATTATGTTACCACATTTGGTCGTGGAAAGTGGAAAATTAGTAAGGGCTCACTGGTTGTTGCCAGAGGCTCTAAGGTGGACACTCTTTACTTTATGCATGCAGGTGTTTGTCACCATGCTAATGTAAATGCAACCGAGCTGCCGGAAATCTCTATGTGGCATAGCCGGTTGGGACACATGAGTGTCAAAGGAATGGAGCAATTGTCTCGTTTGGGTTACTTGCCTTCTCTAAAGTTTTCAAGTTTTCAGTTTTGTGAGCATTGTATATATGGTAGGCAACTACAGTGCCCCCACAAGAAAGCTCTTGGACAGAAAGATGCTCAGTTAGAGCTTGTGCATACAGATGTATGTGAAATGCCTCAGCTTTCTTTGGGAGGGGCAAAATATTTTGTGTCTTTTATTGATGATGCCACACGCAAGGTGTGGGTTTATCCTCTTCGTTTGAAGAGTGATACATTTTCAGTGTTTCAGAAGTTTGTTGCTCTTGTTGAGAATCAAACTGGCAAAACACTGAAGGCTTTGCGTTCCGACAATGGTGGAGAGTATATGTCCAAACAGTTTCAGGACTTTTGTGATGCTAAAGGCATCAAGAGGGAGCTCTCTACTCCTTATGATCCTCCACAAAACGGGACAGCAGAGAGGATGAACAGGACCATACAGGAGAAGGTCCGTTCTATGTTGTCACATGCTGCATTACCTCGTGGTTTTTGGGCTGAAGCTGTTATGACAGCCGTTCACCTTATAAACAGGTCACCTAACACGAGGCTTGGTGGGAAAGTGCCAGAGGAAGTATGGACAGGGAAGCCTCCGTCATACAAGCACTTGAGAGTGTTTGGTTGCGTTGCGTACGTGCACATACGCAGGGAAATGCGCACCAAACTTGATCCTAAGTCTCACAAATGCATATTCCTAGGATATGGTGACAAAGGTGAAATGGGGTATAGACTTTGGGATCCCGTGAATAGAAAGATTATACGCAGCAATGATGTCATTTTTGATGAAACATGCATGTATAAGGAGCCTGCAAGGCAACAGGAGCCTAGTAGAGTCATCTTTGATGATGATGGACATCATGGACAACAAGCAAGGGCTGTAAATCAGCCATTACAGCAGCAAAACCAGCCCTTAAATGGTGCTGAAAATGGTCCAAATGGACAGCCAAAGATGGCAGAAGATATCCCTATGGATATACCACAGTTAGAGGAGATACTGGGCATGATTTTTCAGCCTTATGGCATGGAACAGGAGCCACCAATGGGTGATATGCAGGCTGGACAGCAACCTGCAAATGATGGTCATTGGGTACGGAGGTCCACATCCAGAGCCCCTGACAGGTTTGTTCCAGGGGTTGACTACTTGATGCTCATTGACTGTGGGGAGCCCTCATGTTATAAGGAGGCTTTACAGAGGGCAGACAAAGCTCTATGGGAGCGTGCCATGAAGTCAGAGATGGATTCTCTGCACAAAAATGGAACATGGAAGTTGGTGCATTTGCCTGCAGGCAAGAAGGTTTTGCCATGCAAATGGGTTTACAGGCTCAAAGTTGCCAAGATACAAAGCCAGGTTAGTGGCTAAGGGCTTCAAGCAGGAATATGGTGTGGACTTTGAGGAGATCTTCTCTCCAGTAGTCAAAATGACCACACTTAGAGCTGTGTTGGCTTTGGTTGCACATGATGATCTGGACTTGATTCAGATGGATGTGAAGACTGCTTTTCTTCACGGTGATCTCCATGAGGAGATATATATGCAGCAGCCAGAGGGTTATGTAGTAAGTGGAAAGGAGAAGCTTGTATGCAAGCTGAAAAAGAGTCTTTATGGGCTCAAACAAGCACCAAGGGAATGGTATCATAAATTTGATACATTCATGAAATCCCAAAAATTCAGGAGAAGTGACATAGATCACTGCTTGTACACCAAGAAAGCTTTGGATGGCAGTCTATTGATCCTCATCTTGTATGTTGATGATATGTTGATTGCCGGGAAATCTCGTAAGGAGATGGATATCTTGAAGCAGAGGCTGCATCAAACCTTTGATATGAAGGATGTGGGTGATGCAAATCACATCTTGGGTATGCGGATACTTCGGGACAGAAATCAGCATGTGTTGTATTTGTCTCAGAAGGAATACACTGGCAAAGTCTTGCAGAGGTTCAATATGGACGGGGGGAAGAAGACTAGTACTCCTTTGTCTCCATATGTGAAACTCAATGCTATGGACAGCCCACAGTCAGATAGAGACAGGGCTAATATGGCCAAGATTCCGTATGCTTCAGCTTGTGGCAGTCTCATGTATGCCATGGTTGCTACTAGGCCGGACATTGCATTTGCAGTGGGAGTGGTTTCTAGATACATGGCCAACCCTGGCAAGAAGCATTGGGAAGCAGTGAAAGGTGTCATGAGATACCTGAAGGGCACACAGGATATGTGCATTTGCTTTGGCAAACAGGATGCATTAGTGCATGGTTACACGGATTCGGATTATGCCGGTCATCCAGATAACCGGAAGTCTACTACCGGTTATGTGTTTACATTCACAGGAGGTGCTATGTCATGGATATCCAGGATGCAGAAGTGCACTGCCTTATCTACTACAGAGGCCGAGTATATTGCAGCCACAGAGGCTTGCAAGGAGGCATTATGGCTATCTCGGTTAGTGGTTGATTTGGGCTATACAGGTGATATTCCATTGTTGCATTGTGACAGTCAGAGTGCCATCCAGTTGGCAAAGAACCCTGTCTTTCATGCAAAGACGAAGCATGTGGATGTGAAGTATCACTTCATCAGAGAGGTGATAGAGAACAAGCAAATTCAGCTTGTTAAAATTCATACGGATGACAACCCGGCTGATCTGTTGACAAAGAGTTTGCCTCCGGAGCGGTTTGCTCATTGCAGACACTTGATGGGCATTGGATGAGGCCAGTTTCAGCCTTGATATGGCCTTGTATATTATTATGTACATGCTGATTTTTTCTTTTCCTTTCCTTAAGGGCACTTTGCCTTTAAGTGGGAGGTTGTTGGGGTAAAGGCATTATGCCCACCCTTATAGTGTGTACAAGCCCAGAAGTTATAGTACATAGTACACTTAGTACTTTTAATGTACTAAGTGCACTATGTGTACTAGTGCAATATACATGTGTGATAGGGGAGTCACACACTCAATGCTTGAGTTGACTTATCCCCACAACTCTCTCTCTCTCTCCCTTGTTCTCTCTGTGTATGTCTCCCACATGAATTACTCTAACCCTAATTCTTCTCTTCTCCCATTCAGGGGCCCTACAGAGGGTATTTGGGACCTAATACTATGTCCTCTCCTACTCTCTCTCTCGGACCCAATACTATGTCCTCTCTCTCTCTCTCTCTCTCTCTCTCTCTCTCTCTCTCTCTCTCTCTATATATATATATATATATATATATATATATATATATATATATATATATTTTCTGCACATCTACTTTAGTTTTGTGCATTATTTTCGTCGTGAAAGATTGTTGAATTCTGAGCATTGAAGTTACTGATTCGACCACAGCTTCTGCATGTTACATTGATATTTTGGAGTGGTGTACCATCTAATGGGGGCTGATTCTCCTCTCATGTTTCATGTTCTTGGTATTCCATGATGAGATTTCCATGGACATTTTTGTATCACTGGAAGCCAGCTTCTATAGTGCAGACATGCACCACCGGGGGCAACTTCATGATATGTATGGAAGCCAGCTTCTACAGGGCAACTTCATGAAAGATGGACAGTCACCATAAGCCCACCTAGTTGCAGATGTTGTGCCTTCTCCCAAGAAAGGGATATTCACTTGTTGGGGGACTTCAATGCGCAGACAGCCATGAGACAAGTCTAGATGTAAGCCTTTTAGGAAGACGCCATCATGCAATCAGAGATGGATTTGGGAGAGCTGGCCTACAAAGGACATGTCACACAGTATGGGAGACACCTTCCAGGAATGGGACCTATGCATGAGCTGATTATATATAATGGGATGTCCTGTTGGGCCACATCGAACAGTCTACCTGTTTCCCATATCGTGGAGGCTCCAATATGGTAGACTATCTAGTGGGGTCTCCTGCTCTTATGTCCCACACACCAAGGACTATACCATCCCACGCCCACCCATAAGAGCCTCACACTTACGTCTCCTTCACTATCTCGTTGGCCTTTCTTGCCACCCACACCAGCTCCACCCCTTTCCATTTCACCCGCATCCATATCCATCATGATCAAGATCATATCTACAAAGATCACCTCTCCTGCCACACATCAGCCCTAGACTCTCCCTCCCCATATGCACACAGCTCTCCTCCATCATATATGACTCTGCTATGCTAGCTTCCCCTACATTAACTACTCTACTACCAACTCCCCGATGGGATCTCAACCTCAAAATGGGTGGTATGATGACGAATGCAGAAACAAAAGTCTCCAACTCTTGCGAGACAGAGAGCATGGGCTGATTTCAGCACATGCAACGCAAAGGATTTTCTGCCACCTTACCTGCAGGAAGAAGCGTGCATTTCTTGCCAAAAGACAACAAGAGCTATACCAACTCTTCTTGAGCGAGGATAGCTTGGATGCTTGGCGCATTCTTGAGGAAAAAAGGACCTCAATGCCCATCAAAGACCCCAACCTTTGGGAAGCCTATGCATGACAGCTTTATGAGGTACCAGATCAGCCCATACCCCAGATGTCGTGCATTCTATGTCCGACCACATCATTCTTTTTTTAACGCTATCAATGTCATTCTGGCTCTAAACAAGCTGCATAATGGGAGAGAAACAGATCATGAAGATCTACGTGCGGAACACTTTTCCCACGGGCATAGCTCCCATTCTTGCACAACTCTTTAATAGAGCCCTTTGTGACGGCTCCTTCCCTCCTGGACCACAAGCACTTGACACAACTATCAAGATTGGGCATATGATGGCCAAGATTTAGGAACACTACTAGATTCAGAGATTAGCTCTATCGGGGAGAGGCTACCACATACGGCATCAGGTCAGGTAGGAACTACTCCACTCTAGGTCATAATTTCACTCTACACGCCATCATAAAGGAGGCAAGATCATAGAAACAACATGTATACTGTTGCTTTGCTTTGTGGATTTCCGCAAAGCTTTCGACTCTGTCTCTCGGTCCCGTTTACTCGGATGCTTACAGGAGATTCAGTTGCCACATGACATAATATGGGGGGTGATAGCCCTTTATGCGGCAGTGATGTGACCGCTCCCTACAGGAGGCCTACAGATCAGAAGACAATATACACATATTTAGAACACTTAATTTAACTGTTATTAAACAATGGAAACAACATCAGCAACACAAATACTGGAAATACTAAAAATACAAATGACACCAGCACTGGGGCCGGAAAGGGCCGGCCCCCCCCCTCAATACTTTTTGTATTTCTTGGAGTATTTATATTTGTACAAGTGTCACGGGCTTGACAAGCTAGATTTCTCCACAAGGGAGTGAAAACAACCAAATAAAACTGGTTCAAGTCGATAAAGAGGTGTTGGTCGAAGTAGCCCCAAATCACAGGCTCATTCCCACCTTCACTCGGTGTACACGTGCCTTTCATTGGTCTTCCGGGACCGTGCACCAGCAGGCACGCCCGTACTAACGCAGGCCAAGGAGTACACCGCGGAGGGAGCATGGCCTGGTTCTCTCCAATGAGCTTTGCTCCCAAATTCCCTGGTGAGTCAAACCTTCACTGGCTCTCAAAAGCTCTGAGAGCGCGGTTAACAACACCACACAAGGAAATATACTGACCACAGCAAGAAGAACATTCCTAAGCATGGTCAGCATATACATGCTTTGCTTCTGCACTACACAACTTAAAGAATTCTCTGAATTTAAATTAACAAATTTCAGAATTACACAAATGAGAAAACATGAGGGCACCTGGTACGGTGAGTACAATCCAGGTACAACAGGTACAATTTGTAGCGGGTACAATCAAGCACATCAAGTACAGCCAGATAGTATTCAGGTTCTCTACTTGCAACACGTACATTAGGTACATTAAATGCTTCACACGTGTGCAGGTACAACCAACCAGGTACTATGCAAGTACAGTGGGTATGTTAGATGCTCCACACGTGTGCAAGTACAACCAGCCAAGGGCTATTTAGTGGCAGCCAGCACATCCGGTACAGGAAGGCAGCAACATTGTTTTGCAGGTACACGTAGGCAGGTATAGCTCTGCAGGCAAGTATAGATGCAAGTACACCAGGCGGATGCAGCCTTGCAAGCAAGTACAACAAGTACAGCTACAGATACAGTAGGCGTGGGCAGCCATGCAGGCAGGTACAGCTGCAGGTACAGCTGCAGCTTCAGGCAGGTACAACACGGCTGTAAGGCCAGGTACAACACTAAAATCAGCCTTTTGGGGAGAGAGGCAATGAAGAGAGAGAGCAGCCAGCAGCAGGCGATGGAGAGAAAAAACCACCAGCCACACACGTGGGAAAAAGTACTAAAAAATGTTTCATGCAAAGCCTTTATCAAAGGTTATAAAACCTTAATACCCATTTAATAATATGGACACCCACACTAGAAAATGTCCAGCCCTTCTTTTAAATGTGTGTAAACACATTGCCTTATAAATATTAAGGTTGGCTATAACTTATAGATTTTTACATTTTGAAAAGGGAAAATGATAATACTTACCACCTGTTCACACGCCACACCACCAAGTCAGCAAACAGCATTCCACGGTACACTGGGGGCGTCCCCATCCAGTGTACCGGCACGACATAACAGGCAGACACGCAAACAGGTCATGCAAAAACAAATTTATGAATGCAAGCATAAATGCATGTGCACAAATAATGGACGAAATCTCCCTTTCATGAAACTTGTACAAGAGGTTCCTGTCGGGCACAAAACTGGTGCGACAAATATAAATAAATATGTCCTGGTCTTCCTATGGAGTGACAGTCCCATAGGTAAGACACCATCCTGGCCATACACGGGTGGCACCAACAGGCTCCCGTCCATACAGCACGAAGCAAATCACACACGGGTGACATGAAACTGGTTCCCATCCATGTGACGCACCACTGGTCGCACATGGGTGGCACTGATCTGGCTCCCGTCCATGTGACACCATAAAATTGGCCCTTTCACATGGGACACTGGCCTGGCCCCATGTGAACATGGCACAAATATGGCCGCTCTATGGAGTGACAGTCCCATAAAAGAGTGGCTCCAAAAATGGAGATGGACCAAATGGTGACATCCCCCGGGCTTCTAAACAGTTGACCTCAACTGAAAAGCCTCAAGATATGCTTGTAGAAGCTGAGGGTAGTCAACAAAATAATCCTCATCTACTCACTTTGCATCAATTGGTAAATAATTTTTAAATTTCACAAGGTATCTCCTGGAAAGCTTCCCATGTGGTAACTTTCTCTCCTTGTGAAATACAATCTGCTCTGGCTGAAGAATCTCCTGGCGGATCTTCTGTGATAGGCTCCTCTGGATCTGGCCCCACATACTCCGCAAAAGACTCACATGAAAAGCATTGTGAATCTTCCAATGGCTGGGTAAAGCAAGCCTGAAGGACACTTCATTGATCTTGTCAATCACTTGGAAGGGTCCATAATAACAAGTAGAAAGCTTTCGATATGATCCCTCTCGTCCTGGCCTCTCCGAAGCCTAGCTTTCTCAAGTTTCAGCAATACCCAATCACCTTCCTTGACTTGCATGTCTCTTCTATGCTTGTCAGCAGCCCTTTTATGCTTATCTTGTGACCTTGCAATGGCTGTCCGCACCTGAGCAAAGGCTACATCCAAGTCACGCACATACTCATCAGCTACAAAAAATCTCATCCTTAGTACAAAGGATGGGTGGCAAGACTACTCTGCCATAAATAATCTCAAACGGGGCCTTTCCCGTGGATGCATGAACTGTGTTGTTGTAGGCAAACTCTACAAGTGGAAGATACTTCTCCCATGCAGTCTTTTGATCTGTCACATAACACTTCAACAAATCCAACACGGCTGAATTTGCAGCTTCACTTTGGCCATCCGTTTGGGGATGATAAGATGATGAAAACTCAAGTTTAGTGCCCATATTATCAAATAAAGCCCTCCAGAGGAAGAGGCTCGTAGTCCTGGGATCTCTATCCCCAACAATGGACTTAGGCATACCATGATGCTTGAAGATGTTAGCAAGAAAAAGCTTCACCATATGATTAACTTTAATGGTTTTCTTGACGGGCAAGCAGTGAGCTTGCTTGCTAAACCTGTCCACAATGGTCCAAATAGCATCATTCCCATGCTGGGATCTAGGCAAGTCCATCATAAAGTCCATAGTAATACTTTCCCATGGCTATGAGGGAATAGGCAATGGCTGAAGCAAACCTGGAGGCTTTTTCCTGCCAAATTTCACCTTTTGGCAAGTAAGACATGCACATACATATGCCTCAATGTCTTTACGCATGCTTGGCCTAACGAAATCTCTCTCAATCATGCATGTAGTAGGCATGATACCTCGATGACCAGCATAAGGTGGAGCGTGACATTCCTCCATAACCTTTGGACGCATATCCTTCACCACACATAAGTAGTTATCCTTCATAAGATAACCCTCTTTGATCACATAAGAGGCATGTGAGTGACCAGCCATCAAATCAATCCATATATGGCAAATCAATATCCAAATGATACAAATCTCGCATGGCAGATAAGTCCCCATGAGAGGCCACTGAAATTGTAGCCACATAAGGCCTTCTGGATAATGCATCTACCACCATATTTTTCTTTCCCGGAGTATGTACAATCTGAAAATGAAACATGAAAAGAAAGTTTGCCATTCTCATCTGCTTCTCCGAAAGCTTTGTTTGAGATAGAAAGTATCTCAAGCTTTGATGATCTGTCTTGACTACAAATTCAGCGACAAGAAGATAATGTTTCCGTATCTTTAAGGCATGAATTACAGCCAAGAGCTCTTTCTCATAGATATCCATATGAAGCTCGGCATCATGCAATCGACGGCTCTCATATGCAACTGCATGACCTTCTTGATTTAGGACATCCCCTATACAATCGCCACAAGCATCACATTCCACTATAAATGACCTTTGCAAGTCGGGAACAATCAATACGGGTCCACATATGATAGCATTCTTGAGTTGCAAGAAGGCATCCTACTCCTTTGGGGTCCATTTAAGTGGCTTTCCGTGAGATCATGTAGAGGGGTGGCTATCATATCAAAATGCCTTATGAAGCGTCTGTAATATGAACATAACCCCAGAAGAAAACTACGTACTTGATGTACATTTTGCAACTCTGGCCAATTCCGAATGGTTTCAATCTTGGCAGGATCCATTCTTACACCATCCTTGGATACAATGTGACCCAAATAGTGTATCTCTGAAAGGAAGAACTCACTTTTCTTGGCATTAATGAAGAGTTTATGCTTCCGCAACTCTTCAAACACTGTGGCCAAATGAGTCCTATGCTCCTGCTCATTCTTGGAGAAAACCACGATGTCATCAAACAATACACCTGTGAATTTTTGATGGGGTCGGAATATCCTATCCATCATACGATTGAATGTGGCTGGGGCATTGGTGAGACCAAAAGGCGTCACCAAAAATTCATACAATCCAAAAGCTGTCTTGAATGCAGTTTTGTGAACATCCTGTGGCACCACTCGTATCTGGTGATAACCACTCTTCAAATCAATACGGCTCAAACAAGCCGAGCTATCAAGCTTATCCAGAATGTCATCAATACGCGAGATTGGAAATCTATTCTTGATGGTGAGCTTATTTAGATCTCTATAATCCACACACATACGGAATGACCCATCTTTCTTTCGAACAAGAAGCACGAGAGAGCAATAAGGTGAGGAACTTGACTGAACCAAACCTTTCTCCAAAAGCTCATTAACCTGCTTCATGATCTCTTCTTGTTGTGCGGCACTCACACGATATGCAGGTTTGTTAGGTGGAGAACTACCTAGCACAAGATCTATGCGATGATCCTCGGGCCTTTGAGGAGGTAATGCTCCTGGCAATGCATCAACAAAACAATCTTTGTATGCATGAAGAAAATTCAGCCTTTCCTGAGTCAAAACATCCACATTTTGATGACTTGATTCAGTGCTATCACGAACAAAAACCAAGTACGCAGAAAGACTCTTTTTCATTGCTTTATTAATCTGGATGTCCTCCATCGGATGGAGACAGATCTAGGGGATTCTCCGTCAATATGACATGCTTCCATCGCGAGGCTTGACATTCCCTCCCCCATCAAGTTAGTTCTAGCCAAGGCGGGTATCGTCATTAGCTGATCGCCACATATCTCACTCTACACAAGATTGTCTGCTGATTACATGTACATACACTAGTGTTAGATGTTTTCTTTTCACTTTTTCTTTCAGCTTCCCATGGCTCCGTATATCCATGGTACCATTGTAACACTTTTGGTCTGATAGACCCTTGGGTTCTTTCGTAGACGTTAATATTTCTCTCTCTCTCTCTCTCTCTCTCTCTCTCTCTCTCCCCCCACTGACATCAAAGCACTTTCCACCGTGACATCGAAGTGCCTAGCTCTGGTTGACGACAACACACAAAGCACATGAAAGACCCAAATACCACTGTGACATCGAAGTGTCTAGCTCCCTCTGACAACGACACACAGAGTACATCAAAAACCCAAATATCACCAGAAGAGAGACCACCATCCACCTAGACATACTCTTGGTGATAGAGGACCATTTAGATCTTATAGCAATCCAACTCTCTCTCTCTCTCTCTCTCTCTTAAGACCCAAATATCTCCATAAGAGACCACCCTCCACCTAGAAATATTCTTGGTGATAGCAGACCATTTAAGATCTTATGGCAATCCAACAGTTTGGATCCCCCTCATGTCCGTTAGCCGACAAGGTCTTGAGACTGCTGTTCTGCATCATCGTCCATTGGTGTCTTCTTGGTACACACTACACAGTTTTCTGTTTACGTTATGTTTTGTTTAGGTTATAGAAGACGCCCTATCACAAATGTTGTATCATCATTGGTCTCGTGGGAGCTATGCCCTATGCATCTCCCTCACAAATGATGTATCATCATTGGTCTCATGGGCCGTATCCATCCCCCAAAGGCGTTGGCAAACCCCCCCTCCTCTCTCTCTCTCTCTCTCTCTCTCTCTCTCTCACACACACACACACAGAGAGATCGAAAATTAACATTGGGGAAATTTAAACAAGAAAAAAAAAAAAGAAGCAAGGATTAGCAACGCTAGGCTCGGGGAACTAACAGTAATGCACGCGTATGTATAAGAATAAAGGTCCAACCGCTTACTCTGCCAGCGCGAACTGAGAGAAGACGCAGACGATACGAACGCATATCAGATATTCATCTCCAGCTCACAGATTTGCTTCCTTTTAAAAGAATGTTATTCTCTTTCAATGACATTTTTATTCTCTAAAATCCAATCAATAATTTGCCTTCTCTTAGTTTTAATGTTTTTATTATAAACAATAACTATACTTACACAAACTAGAAGTACCCCTCACATGCCTCACCTATGATAAGGCAGGCCTAAGAAGCTTGGCCACTATCTTACCTACTCGAACATGTACTTAAGAAGATAAGTGGAAGTTGGAACATATAAAGTGGAACATGTACTTATCTTTTATAAGAAGATAAGTGAAAGTTGGAACATATAAAGTGGTCTTTTATAAGAAGATAAGTGAAATGTATAAAGTGGTCTTACCTGCTTGAACATGCACTGCTCTTTTATAAGATGGCACTGGAACATATAAAGAAAGTGGCCTTACCTTGAGCTTAATATCAAATAGGGAAAATCTAAGGACTTCGTGTAACTTGCTTAAGACTAGTAATAGTGACCATACCATTTTTAAGCATTTTTAAGTTTTACCGACCCATTGTGAAAACTAGTCACTTGTTTATATAAGTCATTTTTGAAAACCACTAAGCATTACACATTAAGTTCCTTGCAATAGAATACTTATGAGCTCTTCTCTTCTATACTCTTGCTATTAAATCTTGCTTGCTTGATGGGTGCATGCTAGATAGGGTTTTCCTCTTTCATTAGCTTCTTCCCTACCCGTGCTTGTTGTAAGAGAGAACCACCACAAAGCCTATCTCTTTTTATCTCCATCTAGGCATATGGAGCTCGGCCTTCACCCCATTGGGACAAAGGAGCATTTCAACGTGATAACAGAGTGAGGATATGAGCAAACAAGCTTGCACACATCAGGAAGTGGCATTATGACTTGAATGAAAGACCCAACAACACATGATTCGGGAAAGGTTAAGGTAAGCTCTTGACTTAAACATATTCGATGCTGCTAATGGGGACTAGCCTAGGGCTTGGTTCGAGCACTCCTTTCGAAGCTATTGGATCACCCAATATTGTATGATGTTGATTAGGAGGTCACACTCTAAAAAACATATGGCTTTAGAGCCTTAGATGTGTTATTTTATTGCTTTTTATTTAGTTTTTAAGTTTATTACATTCTAGTTTCATATCTTGGAAAGGAAAAACCCTAGTTTCATGGTGATTAGCCCATAGGCTAGCTACCAAGAAACCTTAGATGGAGCCTTATATGTGTTATTTTATTGTTTTTTATTTGGTTTTGAAGTTTGTTGCATTCTACTTTCATATCTTGGAAGGGAAAACCCCTAGTTTCTCAGTGATTAGCATGATTTTGGAGTATTATAAGAAATAGCTCAGTAATTGTGATTAAGAGTGGAACCCACTCCAAAAACATAAGCATTGAGCTCCATTAAGTGTGGATTAGAGTGGGATAGTTAACGTTTATTCATTTTTTATGTATTGTTAGAATTGGTGGAGTGGGATAGTTGGAGTGTGGATTAGAGTGGGATAGTTAATGTTTGTTCATTCATTTCCTTTTTCATTCGTGTATTATTAGAATTGGTAGCTTAAAAGCAAACAAAATCAATTAAAAACACTTAATTACTTATATAACCACCATTAACTAGGATCAAGAATCTTAATCACCCCTATCAAGTCCAAAAAACTTGTAAAAACCATGTCAAACTAGCTCTCTCTCGGGTTGAGAGTTGTGAGCTTGGAGAAGTGAGCCGTGAGTCTAGTAGCATGGGTCAACATACATGAGCTGTAAGTCTAGAGACATGAACCAACATACGTGAGTCTAGAGGTAGGTATATTGTACCAACCAACTAATTATTGCCTTGAAGACTTGTAAGGATATACCTACTCATGCCCTTTAAAGAATTTCCTCTCCTACAATTTGTACCAGCCAGCTACAATTTCCAAAGAAAAATATTGTCCTTTGTAATTTTTATTGGGGCATTACACCAACCCCGGCATGGGCCTATTTCATGAAAGTCCATGCCTAGACAGGCCTATTTCATAAAAATAAAATCCATAAGCCTAGTTCATCCAAAAAAGACGTGAGCCTACAAATGTGAGTCTAGAGGTGCGAATCTACATCCATGAGCCTACACATGAGTCTAGAGGCTTGAACCTAACGACAAGAGTTTATAGGCATGAGCCCATCAGGCGTGATGTGAGTTTAGCTCACCAGACCTATGTGAGCTTATTCATACAAAAAAAGGCACGAGTCTATAAACATAACTCTAGAGACGTGAGTCTATAGACGTGCCTAGAGATGTGAGACTAGAGGCATGAGCCGATAAACGTGAACCTATATATGTGAGCCTAGAGACGTGATCCTAGCCACACAAAAAAAGATTCAAATGTAGAAAAAAAATCAAACTTTAAAAAACTTATTTTTTATAGCTTGAGCAGAAACAGACGTGTCTAAAATTAATTTCAAACCTGCTTCAGGAAGTAGTAAAGGCCGTTTCACTAGAGTGAAATCTTTAGTGTAAACTTAATCTAAACTAATTATTAGAAACAACAATATAACCAACTGTAGTGCATCAAACTTATAGCTCAACTAGCAAAGATATGGATAACATGTTAGGATGATAACTGCACACTTAAGCCACTGGCATGGTTGGTGAGGTTATAGTTGATATGCTGCTAATGGTTTATAAGGTGTGTGACTACCCCTTTAATTTACTAGAGTTAAAGCATAGTTATAGTACTAGTGCAAGCTCATATAGTCAGGTTCAAACTAGGCTATGCATTAGGCAAAATATGGACTTTCATTTAAACCCCTTAAGGATTTCCATACCTCCTCTCTCTAGAAAAATGGGCTCATGGTGAAATTTTTCCAAATCAAGTCAAAAGTTGGCGGAGTTTGCACATTTGGAATCTACCCTTCGAGACCTTTCCAATGATATATAGCGTGATGGGAAATTTTGCATATTCAAGAAGTCCAAACTCCGCTCACTTCTGAGTTGATTTACACTATGGACCAACCTTGTATGTTTTAGTAGGAGAGTACTTTCCCTTATAGTATGTACTCTTATCTTTATGTTATGGTTGTAGAGAAGTAACAACATAAAAGAAATTTTAACTATCCATCTCTCTCCTATCTACTTGTCTAATCTTGTGTGTGTGTCTGGGGTGGGGGGGTGGGAAGGAGAAAACTTGCAAGAAGCTTAAACTCACCCTTCTCATGGTATCAGAGCAACACATCATGCAAACGAGCTTAAGAGGTAAGTAAGAGACAAGAAAAGAAAGTGGTACATGGCTAAGGGTAATTCCATATCTTTTTCTTGATTTAAAAGCAAATATCTACAAGTAGCTGCCACTCAGGGACAATGGTAAGAGTCATAACAAGAGGGCACTGTCATATTTTGGGAAGCCCCCTTCACTGAAGGAGAAACTCATTATGTACTATTACATAGTTCCTAAGGGCTCTAGTCATGTTTTTGGAGCAATCTAGAGTCATTTTTTTGGACCCCCTTTTGGCCCTACAAGGTTTTAATTTGCAGGACACTTTGCAAGTGATAGTTTTTTTATTGTCTAGTGTGAAATGATTATAGAGATTTTGGGATATGTACATGTATGGTAGATGTGATTGGTAGATGTATGCTGATGTGATTGGTTTAGATAAAGTGGGTGCATAACAAGTTTATAGTACTACACATGATTTTGTGTATGTATCTATTAGATAGGATAGATTCTTGGTTCAGATAAAGTTGGTACATGGCAAGTTTACAAAACTATGCATGATTTTATGTATGTATCTATCATATACATATTATTGGAGATTACATTGCTATGAGTTTAGAATTTACCGTTAAGTGTCCTTTGGGTAGCGAAATATCATTTCTATTCCAAGTGAAACTTATTGTAGGTAGCTATGGTTGACAATCTATCTAAGTAACTATGGCTTGATAGTCTATCCAACAAGTTGGGAAAAAACTTCCAAGCATGGAAGTTCAGGATGACAAATTTCTTAATGGGAAAATGATATTGGGAGTTCATTATTAAATGTAATGAGAGTTGGAGCTTCTTGAAGCACTCTCATGAATGTTGTCTTATATTCATCAGATATTTCTTAAACCATTCTCTTGGTGGTAGATTTTTCAGAACAATGTTATCACATTGTATTCAAATGCTCCCCATTTTGTTACGAATACATTCTTGTCTTAGTCTTTTAATGCCATTCAGTTTGTGTACCCACCATTGAATCCATCCAAAAAAGAGTACATCTCAGTTCTTGACATTGCATCCAACAATGAACCCATGAAAGGCAACAAAAATGGATCAGTAATATAGACAAAACACGCACACGAGCTCAGAGAACAACAGACGATAGCGAGTTGGAATAATGTACTCGAATGAGATAATGAGTGTGTGGAATACAACTCTAGTAGCCCTAGCAGTAGGGTTGGTGTGGCTGCTGCTAACACACTAAGGGTGTGTTCTCAAGGGAAAGCATAGGGTAAAAAGTGCCCGTGATCAACTCAGTTCACACCTAAATTTCTCGGAGGCAGAAGGATAACATTCTTTGCCCTTCTTAACCTTTTTCTTTTTCTTCTTCTTAGGCTCCTTCTTCAAGACTTTCTTTGCTTTGTCTGTAATGCTGCTACTTGCTCAAATGTTAGTATCCAAATCAGTTGATACTCAGGATAGAGTGTTGAACATAATCCCTTAATAAATCATTGGCTTAAGGTGGTTGTTGGAGGAGGTCTATTAGCTGGATCCGATCTCACGAATAATATCGTGAATTTTGTTGCATAGTCCAGCTAATAAACTTCTTCTGGGTCAACTTTTGTCTTATCCTTTTAGAATGTCTTATGGAATACATCCCCTTCACACTCCATAAGTCTAGCGATGTGGTCCTCTAGACCATTTTGGGCATACCATATCGTCACTTTTTACCACATAACAACATTGTAAAGAACTCAATCTTTTGAGCTAATGGGTGGTCTTAAATGAGAACACATGCGGATCCGGATCGTCATTACTCTTTCCTATGAACTTGGGCACTATAAAGCCATAGTGTTTTAGTTCCAGATTATCTTTTGCTTTCTCATGCATTCTATCTCATTGTTCTAGCTCCTCTTCACTAGGATCTTGTTGTCCTCTTATTTTGGGTCTTCTCATCCCATGCCTGTCTATGCTAGTAGCACAATATCCTTGCTGAAGGCTCCATCATTTTCTATGCAGCCTCCATGAATACTACTTTATTAAATGTCTCTCTTAGATGTCTTACAGTCTCCATGAACAATACTCCCTTAGATGTCATGTAGCCTCCATGAACACTACTCCCTTAGATGTCATGTAGCCTCTATTAACACTACATCCTTAGATGTCATGCACCATTATGATAGCTCTAAGCATATAGACCATTGCATTCCAAACATGCTATTGAGGGAGGTTGACATGGACCCAAATAATTGATTACAACAATATTAAATACGAAGCATTAATAGAATAAATTTTTTTCAAGACACAAGATTGGGTCTAATTTGCCCTCACACAAGAGTGAGCCCACTCTTTCTCTTGGTGTACTTAAATATATTTCTTGAGATAACTTTTTGGGGCTCAAAATAGGGTGCATTATAAATATGTTGACTTTTTCAAGAATAGCTTGCTTGAGCATGCAAGCTAAACTACTTTATAAATAGATGTGAATTTAAAACCATATAAAGGTGTATATATCTTGAAGAATTAAATATGCATAAGGGAGCTTTCACATGTCCCAAATAATATATACATCGTCAAAAAATATGGATGGTGTGCCCAAAATGAATTAATGACACTTGTTGTTCACAAAATCGAATATTATTTATTGACACTTAAAATTGATCATCTCAAAATATTCTTGAGCACCACTAGCTAGCCTCCATTATCCAATCAAATATTTGCACTTGTATCAACTAAGCCAATCAATTAATAAATTAATCGATTAAAAATATAAACAACCATATGAAACTCATAATATCAAGACGATGCAAAACCAATACTCCTACATATGTATCGATTCACTTGTTATACATAAAGTAAGCTACGATCATCCAGATTTAGAAAGACATTTGAATCTAAACCCATCTAGGAGAATTCATAAAAATGAATAACGTGGGAATATATACTCCATGGACCAACTCCAATCCATAAATAATAAAAAATGTGAAAATATATATTCTATGAATTTACAGTGCAAAAAGAAATCTTGTATGTATCAGATGTAATGCATATGAATTTGATGATATCTTGATTTCAAATCTATCTTAGTAAATATGCATGCACAATGAAGTTTATCTAGCAAATCGTCAACACGAGAAATAGGATACCTATTTTTAACAATTATCTTATTCAAAGCTCTATAATTAATGTACATGTGGTAGGTTTTATTCTTTTTCTTAACTAAGAGTACTAGGACATCAAAAGAAGAACTACCACGTCGTATGAGTCTACAATCTAAAAGTTCTTCTGTTTGTTGTTGTTGAATTCCTTTTTGTTGAATTTAATTTTGTCTATAAGGAGCCTTATGAGGTGGTTGACTATACCAAGGAGAATCTCAATTATGTGGTCTTCTGGACGAGATGCAGGTAGTCCTAGGGGTAGGTCATCACCGATAAAAGAGTCTTTGAATTGATTTAGAAAGAGTTGTTGACTAGGTGATAAACTATGGTCAGTTACTTCAATTTTATTCACATATATCATGTAAGCTTTGTATCATTTTCTTAAAAGCATGTTTGGCATCAGTGTGTGATAACAACGGGAAAAGCTCACGTGTGGCATCACTATGAGGAGTTAAAGTTACATTTTTATGTGTGATCCATATCGTATGTGTGTCATAAACAATTTGAGGATTGAATTGATGACGAAAGGGCATGCCTAAGATGATATCACTGGTTTGCAATGGTGCAATTAAGAAATCTCTTTTCTCTTTATAAGGGCCAATAACAATCTCTTGTAACATGTACCTTGGAATGTAGATTTAACCTTATCAAGGTGTGTTTCTAATTGCAACTTCTTAACAACACGGTCCAAAATAAAATCATGTGTACTGCAGCATCATGTAACATAGTAATATTATGACCATTAATTTTACTCTTCATTTTAAGCAATGAATAAAATGAAATAGGGTTACCTATGGCATATCGCTTTGGTTGGGGTTACCATCATCATGTAGCGTATCTTCGGACCAATCTAGATCATAGTCACCATCATTTTTAGGTACCTCTTTGATGTTGTGAAGTTGATGAGGTGGTGGTTTGGTAGTCTCTTCCAACATTGAGAAGCAAAGTGGCCTGGTTCGTTGCACTTATGGCATGTAGGGCGAGGCTTCTTTGTAGTATTAGTGTTATGACTAATAGGCTTGGGTGTTACATTGCTTTAATCATTAATAGTCTTTACATTTTGATCGAAATTTGTGTATGCATTACTAGGTGCAACCCGTCTTTTTATTTGCATTAAAACTGTTAAAAGAGCATTGTCTAGTAGGAGCACCATAATGACGAGGAAAAGGTTGTTGATTAGTGTTGAAGCAAGAGGTTTCTCAATTATTGGATAAAGAAGTATTGAATCAATGAGAGGGTTTGTGCAAACCTCTTTTCTATTCCACATTATGAGCTAGAGAAATAGCTTCATCAAGTGAAGTAGGTTTGAACATGTTTACCTCTGCCTAAATAGTCTCTTCAAGTCCTGATTCATATAATGACGTTGAATTGTATCTTTAGGTACTTCTTCAAGCATGTGGAGTTAAAGTAGAGTTTGCCGAAATTTCTCTGTGTAGTATCGGGATATCATCTCACAGTCAGACATAATCAGTGTCCCATGCATGATGTGCTTTAAGAGTAAACTGAGGTGGCAAAAAGTCTGACTTCACTTTGCATTAAATTCAACCCAAGTAGTTGGTTTGTCATGGCTTTACAAAGAACATTCCACCATAATGATGCACGATCAACCATGCGGTTGGTAGCACATTTTATCTTATCCCTTTCTAAAAAGATCTCCTTAGAAAAAATCATCCAACTGACTTAACCATAAAAGTAAAAGATGCAAGCATCCTTTTTTTCATAAAATTTGATAAAAGAGAAGGTATGATGGCTAATCTTACTATCCTTCAGAAGGAGTAGAGACTTCATTAGAATGCTTTTCTTTGAAACCATAGTCTCTCTATGCTTTGCAATTGAAAATTTATCTTTGATGAAGCTTCTTTCACCTCTTTGTCTCTTCACCGCTTTTAATTGTTACAATCACTCTTAGCTCTGTTACCACTATTGTGGGAGGTTGACATGGATCCAAATAATTGATTGCAACAATATTAAATACCAAGCATAAATAGAATAAACAATTGCTCAAGACACAAGTCTGGGTCCAATTTTCCCCCACACAAGAATGAGCCCATGCCTCCTCTTAGTGTACTTTAATATATTTCTTGAGATAGTTTTTTGGGGCCCAAAATAGTATACTTCAACAAATATGTCGACTTCTTCAAGAATAGCTTGCTTCAAAAATAACTTGCTTGAGTGTGTAAGCTTCACTATTTCAAAAATAGATATGGATCTAAAACCATATAAAGCTGTATATATCATGAAGAATTAGATATACACAAGAGAGCTTTTACAAGTCCCAAATAATATATACATCGTCAATAAATATGGATGGCATCCAAAATAAATTAATGACGCTTATTGTCACAAAATTGAATATTATTTGTCCCTCAACACTCAAAATTGATCATCTCAAAATATTCTTGACCACCATCAGCTCGCCTCCATTATCTAATCCAATGGCTTGCACTTACATTAACTAAACTAATCAATTAATTAAAAATATAAACAACCATACAAACTCATAACATCACAATGATACAGCCAATTCTCCCATGCATGTACGGATCATACCCACATATGCGTAAAGGTGTGGGTATGATCGCTCAAATTTAGAAAGGTGTCCCAATCTAAACTCGTCTAGGAGAATCCATAAAAATGAGAAACGTGAAAATATATACTCCACGGATTAACTCCAATCCATAAATAATAGAAAACATAGAAATATATATTTCACGAATTTACTCCTTATCACACACGCTTAACAAATGACTCTCAAATCCCATGCAAAAGAAACCTCAACAGTTACACTAAGGTTTTTCTCAGTCATGTGCAAGAGCAATCGTACCATTGATAAATGCTACTACAACACCATGAATAAAAATTCTAGGATAGTAGAGAATTACACCTCAAAATAATCACCCATATGGAAGAGAAGAAGGTGAAAGTTTCAGTCAAAAAGGAGCATGATTGACCTGCCTATTATTGTAGCATGCTTGGTCATAGACAAACAGACTATTTGTGGACCTGAAAAAGACCCTAGTAGCAAGAGTTGTAAGACATAAGAGAACAACGAGATAAAGTTCTCGCAAGACATAATCTAAATGTAGTGAATATCATGAAAGTGGATGCTAAGCCCGAGCGATTTAAGGTAGTAAAAAGGTCACAAGGACCAGTAAAGGAATTGGCAGATAAGAGAGATGAACTGGAAAACTATTTGAAGCCATAACAACGGGTGGGATAACAAAGAGTCCACACCAAGATTGTGAAGAATTCACAAGGAGTGATTCGAACAATGCAAGAGAGATCCCACTCCTTGTGAAGAATGCACGAGGAGTGATTCGGATAGTGTAGGAGAGAACCCACACCTACAAAAGTAAGTTGATGCAATCCAGAGACAAGACCACTCCTTGTGAAGAATGCACGAGGAGTGATTCGGATAGTGTAGGAGAGAACCCACACCTACAAAAGTAAGTTGATGCAATCCAGAGACAAGACCACTTTGGCCAAGAAAAGAGAGAAAATTGCTGCAAGCAAGAAGCCATAAGGCAGTATGGATATGATGCAGGAAGGGGTGCAAGACTGCCACAGAGAGCCCATAGCAATCCAAAAACAAAGAAGCATTCTTGTAGGAAAACACGAATCAAGACACAAATGGAATCCTAAAAGGAAACAATCAAGGAAAAGAAAAACAAGAGTAAGGAGATAGTCCAGCAAGAGAAGTAATGAGTTCTTTCATGAACAAGAGAGTAGTGAAAGTGGAGTAGGATATGAGCTATGGGAAGATCTTAGCAAGATGAAGCTCAATACTAGTCTAGACTAATTCTTAAACTCAGTGCCTAAGTGCCCATAATGAAACTAGTGGAACTTCCAAGCTTTAGTGCACTCAAGCCCTATATATGGAGTACGAGAGTGTGGAGAAAGTGTAGGGGATTGTGATATGATAGTGCCGGAGGTGATAGTAAACATAAAAGGATAATTAGTGTCCCAAGTAATCCCAGATGGAGATTCTGGTGTCAACATACTATTAGAACATACGACCAACCCTATTTCACGTCAAGATGGCATGTCTTGGCTAGTCGGCATTGTCCGAGGAGAAGAGATTGAGATAACAAGACCTATATTTCTTGTGGTATTCATTGTCTTGAAATGACAGAGATATTGGGAGCTTAATCTATGTTGTTGGAAAGCTATGGGACAGCTCAAGAGAGTGGCGAGAAGATCAACCAAAACTAGAAAAGTGATTAGATTACCATTAGGAAAGGAAAAAGGAAGTGTCACTGGTGGGCAACCAAGGATAAGTTAAATCTAGCTAGCTATTCAACTACTTAGAAGTAGAGGAAAGGATGATGACGAGGAAGAGCATATCCCAAGGGAGAACCTATACTTGCTCTCATTATTTGAAGTGGATGTGGAATGGATCGTCCTTAGGTATGATCTGAAAATCTTGACAATACAACTAGGAAAGCTGCTTAAGAAAATCAAGAAGAAATAAAAGATACTAGAGGATGGAATGAGGAGCTGTAGAGCACAAAAAAAACCATGTTCCTACAAGGCAAGTCCTCACCTATGCCATGGTGACCACAGCCTCAATGGCCTCAATGGTGGACAATTTCATTTCAATTACTTGTGGTTTTAAGTGGATATAGTGAGTGCCTTGATTTTATGCTTTTAATCTCATTAATAGTTGTGAACTAGTGGCTAAAAGTGGTAGTGTGGGGAACAACTTCATTTCAATTACTTGTGGTTTTAAGTGGATAAAGTGAGTGCCTTTATTTTAAGTGTTTAATCACATTAATAGTTGTGAACTAGTGGCTAAAAATAGCTTAAAGCCCAATAAAATAGGGCTAGGAACTAATTATTAGCATGGTTTGTACTATGTAAGTGTGCCTTGGGCCCCAATAGACAAAAGACACACACCTTCTAGAGATGATACATATAACACCCACTCAGTCAAGCAGCAAAAATGTTCAAACATGTTAGGAACTCAATAACCATTTTATCACATCCAGTTACCCACAGTACTTCCTAGGATAACAAGCACTCCTTACCTTGCAAAGCGGTTAAGAAGTAAAGAAAACAGTCACACTTGATAATGAGACGTCCCCTCAGTACTTGATAACAAGGTGGCCCTCAGTATGTATATATATATACCTAGATGAATCCAGGAAGATGCCCAAATTCACCTTTTAGGAACGTGCATGTTATATACTCATGGTAGTCAACCCACAAGACTATATAACTATCAACTCCATTATGCATAGTATGGACTAGATACTACGACATCCCCACTAACGTCATCAGTGCCCAATAGTGGGTGTAGAACTCTGTATCGAGATATGCTCTCACACACGCACTCCACAGACACACACACATAAGAACATATATACACTGACTGAGAAAGCAGCTGTCCTCCCTAAGTCTCTACTGGATAACAAGCTTCTCACTAGCAGACCGCCCAAAATTTTCAGGGGTATACATCTCCTCCACTCTTACTGGAGGTACAGCAAATTCTCCCTTGCATGTGGCTCTCATGACATATGAGTATTCATATTCACCAGGCCTCAGCATAGAACAAAAAGCTTCTACTCTCTCATCACGCATATTCTCATGCTCCACCCAACCAAGCCTCCCATGTCTATGAAACAAACAAGAGTAGCCCTTTCGGGTAGCTAGCCCATTCCTCAAACCTTCAAGAGCCTGATTGAGAGGTTCACATCCAGCTGGTAGAGCGTCCACCATCGCCACATGATAACGGAGGACCATAGTACCCAGAGTCAATTTCACTCTAATCTTCTCTCCAAGTTTGAGCTTCCATACTCCAGTGGTGGTGTCATGCATGGCGTGCAGAGGAGAGTCTACACCTTCATAAGCACGGGAGATAGTGAACCCATAGCTAGCAGCTTCCTGTTGAAAGGTGAGAGGGGCATATACCAATCCAATGCGGTAGTACAAACGGCCTATGCCTTTCTTCTGCAGTATCAACTGTGTGATCTCCTTATCCTCTCTTATCTCTGACAAAAGAGCAAACATGGGCACTCGTGCTTGCTTTGTTTCTATGCTCCTGCCTGAGAAAGCATGCGAAGTTACTAACTGTTCACCCATCCATATGCTGGCAGTAAAATTAGGCTTCTCCTTCTCATACACTGCAAAGAAACGATCCAAAGCTATCAGCACAAAACAGTTCTCTTGTGTAGAGCTCCATCTACCTGCTGTGCGATGAGCTTGCAAGCCTTTGGCTAGTTTAGCACATAGGGTGGAGGAAGGTTCAGTGATTAGGAGGGCCTCCAGCAAGATGGCATCTGTACGATGATTTGAATGAAGCATAACTGAAGTTCCATCATCCTCATAAGAGCTGGTGAAGTTAGCATGCTCAACTGTCTCGTTGACGCTGGACTTGATGTGATCTAGCAGCACCTTAATGTCATCATTCTTCTTCTTTTCAGCTAAGCCAAATGCAGCCAACAACCACCCGCAAGCTTCCAATGTTAAATGGGTGAAAGAAGCTTCGTTCAACAGGGCACTTGCCTGCTCGCCCACATCCTCATTGCCCAGGGCCTGTATGTACAGAGCATAAGCTGAAAGGGCATATTTGGTCTCTTGTGACCAACTATGCCCCCGAGTCTGGTCACTAATATGAGATTCAATATCAGCACAATACCCCATAGCTTTATGTAACATCTCCACATCCACTCCCAAAACCTCCTTTTTGGAAGCTTTCACTAGAGCACATGCCACATGCAATGAGATGAATGGTTGATTGTAGGCATTGCTCTCTGGAGTCCACCATGACCAACCTCCACAACTCAATTGCCGACCTTTTAGTTTCAGCAAATCATCATTCAACCTACTTCTCATCTTTTCTTTTGATGGCATATCTTTTACATCAAAGGCCTGCAGTACATTCCATAGGCTCAGAAAGCCAATGACTCGACTAGCAAGCTGCTCATTGCATTCAAAGGGATACCTATACAGGTAAAGGAGTGCATCCGTCAAGGATTGTAGCGCAGTGGACGAGATGGACACATCTAATCCACCAAATCCTGGAAAGGCATGTGATGGGCACTTGATGGGCTGCAGAACCACCTCTCTTTCAGCCACATCACCATATGTGGCAAAATTCTCTGAGGAAACAGGAGTATATATTGGTATCACCACTTCACTCGCATCAGAGAAAGGAGGCACATTTTCTTCTGCTGATGTGCTTACCACAAACTGGAGACGAGCCAGGCCTACACTTACTGCACATACAGGAAAAGACATAGCCAGTCGTTGAAAGGCAGGCAAAGTGAGGGAATAGCCAACACCATCAACCTCAACCCTTGCATTACTGGTTCTCATCCCCACTAGCAATGGCAGGGATTGATTAGTTTGATTCAGCAACACCACACTGATAAGGGCTCGGTCAGATAGATTAAGGAAACGTGGTGGCGAAGGCCGTACCATAACAGGCAGCTGTACTGTGAGAGATGATTCTGCAAGGCCAAACTGTGTCTCTGTCACAGCTACTGCCCATAGGCGGTAGCGTGTCAAGTTGTCTGGCAGTTTGACTGTTAGCTCAGCTAGCCCTCTGGTATCTGTGGTGCAACAGGGAATGAATGCAGCAAGTGGGTTAAAATTAGATCTCACTGTGATACAATTGGCATTGAAGAGTTCAACACCGGGGCATCTTAAACACTGTGCCTGGGCAAAACATTTTTCCCTCATGCGGCAAAAGGACTGATCCATGTAGAGCATGTTCGCCTGCTGCCTCCTCTTCAAGTGGGAAACTGGCATTAGGCAATAGTTTCGGAGATGGTGAGATAGTGTGCCACAGTACTGTCTGGGATAGAAAGCAGGTAAAGGGTCACTCAGTGTATAGCCTGCCAAATTAAGAATTGCCTCATCTACCACTACAAGACTGATTTCTGCACCGCACACTACTTCTCCATGTTTCTGTTCCTTCACCTTGACAGACACATGGACTGTCCCACCAGGCATGGCAGATTCCTCTGCTCTCTTTGGGCTGATGTCCACTGCTAGTCTATGAAATGAAGAGGAGATTTTGATGGAGCTTTGACCTGCGGCAAAGGCCGGACGACGCAGCTGCTTAGCATCCGCCGCGGTTGTATAAGGAGCAGATCCCACCAGCTGCACTTGCACATCCATTGTCGGAATCCAGCCAGCATCAAGAAGAACAGAAACAGTATGTGTATTACTCAGCATGCAAAACCGGACCTTCTCTCCTACATGTGTGTCCCCACATTTCATGATTATCAGACCTTCTGCAGGCCAGAAAGGTGATTGTATCAACAACACTGCCGTCTCTCCTGCCTCGTACATGTCTTTGTTAGGTATCAGCTGAGCCTCATCTTGGGGGATAAACTCTGTTACCACCTGTTGAGTTCCTGAAAATCCTCCACATATGTAGAAGTTATTACAGCTACTCTGGTTGCCTCTGTGCTCCACATCAAAAGCTGAGAAAACCATACAATAGATACCGCCCAGTCTAGGAATAAAGGAAAATTCTACCGCTTTCTCATCACTTCTTAAGGAAATCTCTTGCTCATCCTTTACATCTTCATAGACCAGTAAGCCAGCATCATCCTCCTTCTCCTGTTTTCCTTGCCCACTTATAGATAGCTTCACGTCCACCCCGCTCACTAGCTTTCCATCCACATCACAAACTATTACCTCTCCCTTCACTTCCTCTCCTTTCCTCCCAAAAATCTCCTTGAGGTTAAACCCAACATAGTAGAAAGAAGGATGTACAAGGAAAGTGGTAACAGACTCTTGCGCCTGATTATTCACATCAATTATAGAGGCAAGTGCAGAAATAGAGACAGGAGAAGGGCATCCTTCAATCCCTCTATATTCTATCTTTACTTCATGTTTCCCATCCATACCCGTCTTGCCTGTGAGCTCATAAGAAGGATAGAGCACAACGTTGTCTCTTTTGCTGATGGAGGGCCAACCCCACTGGAAAGGAGAGTCATGGTTACCAAACTTGTACTCTAAGTGTCCCGGTGGAGCATACTGAGTCTGACAAGGCTGTATAGTCCATCTCGCCTCTGCTCCCGTGAGCGGGCCCCCAGCATAATACATGGCAGAAGCAGAAGCAATAACAAACTCGCTTTTGGATGGATGAGAGTAATGAAAGGTGGGGGGCCAATGTGTGGATGTGATCTCATACTCTGGCTTGCGAAACTCTTGAACCTTCACAGTATGCTGGTGACTGCATTGTTGCTTCTCCTCTCCTTCATACTCAAAATGAACAACTGCATGGCCTAAATTGGCACTGTCAGGGATGGAAAATTTGAAGAAAAATGATCCATACTCATTAAGAGGCGTGTCACCCATCATCGGCTTGTTACCACATGCATCATGCACCATGTAATTGATATGACCATGGGCAAAGACAGGCTGCAGACCTCCCCCTCTCTTTCTCTCCAGCTTCCTTACATAACCTTTGATATGCACTTCCTCATTTGGCTTATAGAGTCCTCTACTGTCAAACACGTACCATCCATACGTATCAGAATCGTTGTAATGAATCCTTACATCAGGCATAAATGTTATGTCATTGCCTTTCTGCACAACTATCAGTTTTTCTTGATTCCCATCATCCACCGGCACGACTGCTAGCCCCTTCTCATCTGTATCCTGCTTGTGGCTGTCTACCTTCACAGTGGCTTCATTGACAGGCGCACCTGTGTTGAGAAAGCTAACCCATGCAGTGAGTGACCGAGCCACATGGTCAGGAAAAATATCCACAGAGAGGTGTGTGCATTGGACCCACGTGCACACAATGTCTCTAAATTTGTAAGGGCTTGATGTGCCTTGACATTGCATCCATGCCCTCTCCGTAGGCTCGGCAATAACCAGCAACTGACCTAATTTCTCCTGCTGATGCTGAAGAAAAGGACTCAAGGGGATGTCATGATCATGAGGCTCATCTCTTTCAACTTGAAGCTCTACTTCATGGTCATACACTTGCTTGCCCACAACACAATTTTTTCCCTCTGCATACTGCAGTATGTCAGCAGAGGGCAAAACCGGGGAACTCCAATCACTTGCATCAACCTGATACAGTTGTATCCGCAGTGACGAGAAATTGTAAACTGTAAGTGATATGAATGGGTTGGCAAGTGCCGAAGGCTCTAGAATGACCATATTGGAGGGACCCAGCAACGAGCCTTCTAAGTGGTGGACAGGACCAGATTTGAATTCAGCCGTCCTCCTGGATGCATCAAGATGCTGGCCATAGATATCCTTGACAGAGGTATCTAATGTCACCAAGTAAGTGGTATCAGGAAGAGGCATGGGTTGCAGAGCAATTGATGAGCTACCGATTGAGTGGATGACATCAAAATCTTGAATGCTTGGGGAGACATGCACAGCTATTTTAGAGACACTCAGATGATCAAGCTCATTTGACAACCTGAGCTCCCAATAAGGGTTCTCTGTGTTGTCGCGGTAGAATGACGAGTGATCATCAGTAGATTCGATGACAAGAGGACCATATGTTGAGAATGATGTGGACCAGTCCTCAATGGATGTGAAGTCACCTTCTGCAGAAGGACATCCAGAAGGCACACAAAGCACATATGGTGTAGATCTCTCAAGAAGTTTCTCTCTCAACTTGAAGGCAACCCAGTTTCCTGCAACTTCTTTTGTGATGAAATCAGGCCACTCCTTTTCTGCTAAGGTCTCATCCACAAGCTCAAAGTCGTCACTGGAAAACTTAGGGCCTAGATTGAGATTACCATCAGGGGAGAGGCAGATGTGAGACAGGATTGATAGAGGAGAGATGCGCTGATTAAAACAGAGGAGAAAAAGAGGGGAGAGAGATTTGGGAGTGGAGGAGGGTGACCACTGATCGACACGAGGAGGCGAAGTGGAGAAAGTATGAGAAAATCCGGACAAAAGAACGCCACCAATGGATGACTTGCAGCCCTGGGCAACTGAGAGGGTGAATGCAGTCGAAAATGGCAAGCGATGCTTGGCATCAAACTGCACAGTCTGAGTACCAATCCATCTCCATCTCCCTTCTAGTTCGGGAGAGAGAGAAATGGGCAAGCATGCAGCCTCTGCCTCCACATTGGAGACGCTGGACAATGCCACCATGGGTTGAGAGAATGTGAGACTGACGGATGAGAGGGCATGATCTATGAAAGATATGGCGGGCGTGAAGCGGGTGATGGCCAAGGGTGGTGGCTGTTGCTCCTCCTCCTGACTAGACTCAGATAACAAGGATGCATCAAAGGGCTGCTCAGCTCTGTCTTGTGGAGGTGGAGGAAAAGGGGTGGGCAGAAGCATGCCTGACTTGGGCGGTGGTGCCAGAGACTTGTCCCGCATTCTGATGGCATTTTCTCCATGATCGCCAACATCTTGGTCTTCTTCCTCATCATCTATCTCATTGGGCTGTGGAAGGCGAGAGAGGAAGCCCGACAGAGCTGTGGGATCAAGAGGGGTGAGGCCAGTAGAGATTGCATCTGCTATTTCTACGTCTCTGTCTCCTTCCCAATCTGATGATGACGACGACAAGATAAGCCCAAGCATTTGCCTCTCCTGTGCATTTGGCTCGCTGAGGACGATCCTGAGATTGAAACCGCTCTCTAATTGGTCTCCCCATGGGTAAACCATCGCTGAAGGTTCTACTGTAGCTCCATTCATGATATGAGTTTCAATGTCAATCTATTCTCCAGTGGTAGCAAATGTGTGTCTGTGTGCGTGTGAGAGACGAGAGAGAGACAGCAGTATGCGTAACTGTTACCAAGACGAAGTCTAGCCAGCCTGGGCCATGTGTATCCTTATTAGTACCCAAAAAAAAAGGCTAAAATCCACATCCTCAAGATAATATATGGCACCAAAATGCTGGTTTGCTATTAATTAATTAATGGGCATTAATTGTCGAGCATAAACTTTCTAACAAAAGAATTAAAGCTGCGATAACCTTAGACAAAAATCTAGTGCCTTCTAGATTTATAGGACGCTGACTTCAAGTGGTATAAAAGGTAGGCTAGTGTGGAATAAGAGGGTGGCTAGCGTGGAATGAGAGGGAGGGAGAGGGGAGGGCTACGGCGAGGGGGAGAGGGAGAGGGAGAGGGATGAGGAGAAGGTGTTGGAGGCAAGGGCTTGCTGCTGGGCAACGCGAGGGAAGCTGGGTGGTCGAGGCGAGTTGGGCAAGGGTACATAACGGTTAATTAAATTAATTAACCTTACCCCATTAGTTAATTAATTAACCTTTATGTAACTCCAAGGTTTGTACACTCAAACTAATTAATTAACTACAAGAAACGTTTAGGGTGCTTATTAGTTTAATTGCTTTTTTTAGAATGCATGCCCCCTTCACATGCACGTTGTGTGCCTTTTGGTTGGTAGGTTTCCGCACAATCTCGAAGTGCCATGATCGTTCTATCTTTCTCTCTTTCTGTGGCTCTTTTGTAAACAAATTTCCACAATAAATATATTCTCTCTCTTGTGGTTGCTCCTACATGGTGTAAACCTAATCACTCTCTCTATTAGACCAAAGTGCTCGACAATGGAGTGTTCTCTCTCTTAGTTCTGTCGAGCCATAAGGGGGAGGAAGTGGGGTTGCTTGTTGGGCACGTTGAGTGGGGTGGGTTTTGGAGGTTGATTGAGGGGGAGAACGATGAGACGTGGAAGGTGGTTGGTGAGGAGGGGCAGTCGACGAGGAGGAGAATGCTAATGGGTTGGAGGTGGGTGAGGGGGAGAACGGCAAAACGTAGAAGGGGGCACATGCTTGGTGAGGAGAAGGAAGGAACGCCGAGTAGGAGCAGGAGGAGTGGCGGTCAATGAGGAGGAGAACACTGATGGGTTGTTTAGGTGGGTGAGGGGGAGAACGGCGAAACGTAGAAGGGGGCACATGCTTGGTGAGGAGAAGGAAGGGACGCCGAGTAGGAGCAGGAGGAGTGGCGGTCAATGAGGAGGAGAACACTGATGGGTTGTTTAGGTGGGCGAGGGGGGGAACGACGAGAGGCACGTGCCTGGTGAGGAGGAGGAAGGGACGTGGTGTAGGAGGAGAGGAGGGGGGTTGACGAGGAGGAGAAGGGGTACCTAAGATCTTGCGTTAAATAATGCCACATCCGTGGCATTATTTAATGCAACACAAACATTTACATTAAATAATGCCACGTTAGTGTAGCAGATCCTGAATATATGTGCGAAAACGTTCTTTTCTCTCAATAACAAGACAAGAAGCTCCTTAGTATTTATAAGGTTTGACAAAATCTTTCATAAAAAGTATTAGCCTATGCGTCTCTGGAATCTTCTAGTAAGCGTAGGCGTGGAGACATGGTAGGGTGACGCATGAGAGAAACGTGCGAATGGAGCGTGAAGGTTATGAGATAGAACGAGGGTGGGGGGAGAGAGAGGAAGAGAGAGAGAAGGCGAGAGAGCCGAGGGGAGTACGTAGGGAGAGACGGAGGAGCACTGGAGGGAGAGCGCAGGGAGGGATGGCATGAGAGCTGGGGGAGGGTACTGGGGAGATAGCTCTGGGGAGGGTACTGGGGAGATAGCTGGGGGACGAGAGAGCTCGGGGGAGGATGAGAGAGCGTTGGTGGTGAGAGAGTTGGGGGAGGATGAGTAGGAGGACGAGGGAGCACTGGGGAGAGAGCTAGGGGGAGGACAAGAGCTAGGGGAGGACGAGCACTTATTTCAGCCTTAGTCTTGCATTAATTAATGCCACATCAGTGGCATACAAATCCTTTGTGTGTGAATATGCAATACAAATCATTTGTGTGAATAAGGCACCCAAACGTTCTTCGTTCTTAGAATTAATTAATTAGTGTTTTTTGCATGAAATATGCGAAAATGTGTAAGGTTCTCGTAAGGTTTCTTATGAGACATCCCTATTTATGCATCAACGCGTATGTGCACACATGTGGCTTTGTGAAGACTCCTTCTTTTTCAGGTGGTGACGTCTTCATGCATCCATCGACACGTGTCAATTGTCATGCTTGTAGACAGTCGATTTTGAGAAGTCTCCTTCTTTCTCGGGCGACGCTCGTCTGGACGGCTTCGTGTTCCTCAAAATGTTGTGCTTCTACACCGATTTTTCTCTTCTCGTCTTTATTGGCCATTCAGTCACCTTCTTGCAACTGTCCATTCTAGAGACATCGCTCATGATTTCGGATGGGAGCTTCTACATCATATTGTTGACTGGCATCTCTGCATGTCGTTCATTTTGTGATTGGCTTCTGTGCATGCTTAACGAATGACTGTGCTTCTCGACTTGTTCTGGAGAACCTCCGCGTGATTCTGCAGGTGCCCGGGCATCTTTGTGTACACGTCCTTCTTCTTGACATTTCTCCATGCTCGTGCTTCTCGTCGCGCTGCTGTCATTTGTTTGGTTCTTCGACATTCGTATCCTTCCTTCCTATCACATGTTCCACATCGTTTTGCATGTCCTTTTTTAATTGGGTTCTCTTCATCTTGTCCATACTGTCGTCTGTATTTCTTTTTGTGGACTGTCTGTCACTTATTTAACGACCCTCTGTTGCCTGCTTGATCACTAACGCCTCTCCTTCTCATGCCTCCTAGAAGGAAAGCACTTCATGCCATTACCAATGTCATGAAAGTTGAATATGGTCCTTCTTCTTCCTCTTTGCTCTATCTTGAGGGAGAACCTTCCGTATCAACTATACCGAGGGCTATAGTTGATCGATTGTCCTCTCGAGTCGTGACACCTTCGGAAGGGCCATCCAGTGTTCGTAACCTTCATGCGGTGAAACAGAAAGCCCACTCCTCTGGTGCGTTTCTTTTCCTACCAACCTCTTTTATTCATGCTCCTTGCTCTACAGTTTTTGGTAAATGCTTTTAGATCGTCTTTTTGCTTATACTGCTCGTTACTTTCATGATGCGCAGGTTCATTAGAACCCAACAACAAAGGTAAATGTCCAGCATCATGCCCATCTGTGCAGCCTCAACATACCGGTTTGAAGCCATCTATGCACAAGATGCCTCATTTTCTAGTAGACAAGAAGACCAAACTATTTAAAGTCTCGGTGACTATTGCCATTAGAAATGCTGACATTAATCTATCTTGTTGGGAACATAGTTCATCAGAATGAAGTGCTTAAAGGGCTTGTTTGCACTGGAGAAATGGGGCACTCTTAATCATTTACACTTTCAGATGGTAGTCACTCTCATGGCTCCATCACTCATAAGCATTGGCAAGCTCATCAAACGATACATGGGCTGGGACTTCTTTAAACCAGAGGGTGGTATAGTCATGTGTAGAGGTTTAAGACAACTAAGAATGCATACATTTTAAGGCATGATTGGTTATTGCATGAAAGACTTACAGAAGCCACACTTCAAGTTCTTCTCGCATAACATATCGACTGAGGAGATGACAAGAGGGCGGCAACTTTATGCTCTTTATGGACAAGTTGATTTAAAGAACAAAGTTTGCTTATCACCAGTTAATCTTTTTGAACGGTGTTAGGTGTTCATGGACAACTATATTGTTAACAAGCTTAAAGCCTTGTAGCATGCTTTCGTACATATCTAGCAACATTGAGGATAATTTTAAATATTGGCAATGGAATGATTAGAAGAAGGTCTTTTGCGATTTGGAAAGTAATGAAGCTGCCTCACCTGACATAATGCATAGACATAGATGAAATTTTTTTCATGGATACTCCCAATGCAAGGTACTTCAACCCACTCTATTAGCACTCTAGCATGGATGAACATGGTAATGATGCAAATGAAGATCCCAGTGGAGCATGCAGTCTTGGTGATGTGGACACATCTATGAATGAATTGGATGAGCGTTCTGCGTAGCCGGGTACTTGTAGCAACCCTATCAACATTGATGATGATGAGAATGATCATCTCCAACATGACTACAGTGCATCATACCTTTTTGTCTGGGAGAAAACGACTACGATATGAAAAGTTCTAACTAACATGCATTCTAGTGCACCCCCCTTTACACACAGCCATGCCATGAGGCTTGAACATTTGTCCTAGAAGTCAAGATGTGTAAAGGCCTTTATATGTGATTGGCTACTTACATGGGTGCCCAAGCACGGGTAGGCTACCCATGAAGCTTTGCATGAGTTGATAGATGGCTTCGTAGTGAGGCACTCCAAGTTTTTAGCTAATAGTGCCCATCCACTCATTTCTAGCATGATGATTAGTTGCTCTCGAAAAGCTGGGATGGGCACCCCTCTTTGTGTAAAGGGCCCTATATACATTGGCATCAAGGATAGGGCCTCTATAGATCTATTCCCTCGAAGGTGTTGTCCTGTAGTAGCTGGCCATACCATTAGGTTTCTGATGTGCATAGATATACTATTTTTTGTTGAGGCCTCTTGAGTTTGAATAGCCTCCACTTGAATCATTTTTTCAAGTTGAGCTTTAGGCTTCTTGGTAAATGCAATGTTATCGCGTGCTTCCCATATAGAGCCAATCGTAATTCTAATCCATTGCCACGATTCCACCAATGTCGGGTTCAAATTTTTGGTGTCTCCCAAGAGAGTCCACCAAGAGAGCATGTTTCTAGTTGAAGGTTTCTTGGGTACCAGGGTTCACTTACTGATTCCCAAAACAGGTGGAATGCTTCTTGGGGGTCTTTTACAAAGGGGGCATAGCATTTTTATATTTGACCACTTTCTTATCTAATCTCTTGTGTAGGCACTTTGACATGTAATAGTTTCCACATCAACAAGTTTGGCTGAGGCATTGAGGTGGCTTTCCAGACAGGTGTGGTGCGCCTTCTCTGTGCCCATAGAGGGGTCCCTCTTTTGCCATTTTCAAGTCACCTTTAGAAGCCAATTCTCTCCTATTCCATTCCCTAATCATTGGGGCTTTAAATTTCACTAAAGGCTTACCTTGAGAGGTGCACCAAGTATGAAGCCATTTGTTATGGGAGTAGATCATAAACATAGGCTACCAATTGTTGGAGCAATGGATCAATTGCCTCCCTTAAAAATGTATACTCTTCCAATGTGACTCCATACCTGTCAAACTCTGAAATCCATTCACCCCCATTGATGTTCCTCCCATGAGTTTAATAGATCTTTTTAAATCCATTCACCCTCCATGTTCCACCCACAAGAGTTCAATAGGGTGACTCCATACCTATCAAAAATAGCTTTGAAATCCATTCATCATCCTCGTACCATTGTTGATGTTCCTCCCAGAATGAAAAAAGAAAATCCTTCAAAAGAAAAGCTTATTTTGGAAAAGTTATCTAATATATCCTTCTAAGATAAAAGGCATAGAAAAGTAAATAAAGTTCTATCCTTCAAATGAAATCATGGGGTTTCCCTTGAGACTTGTTTGAGAAGCACGATGGTTTGGGTGTTAAAACTTAGCACTATTTAGGGAAAGGGTGTCATAATTCATTTAATACAAAAGTATCCCTTGACCTTAGAGAAACACATATAGTCACTTAGGCAAGATAAAAGTTCTCCGCACCCTTTTACAAATGTTTTCCACATGGCACATTAATGAGGCAATCAAAAAACCAAGCAAGGAGAAAGATTCCACTGAAAATAAGGGAGAGAAGCAAAAGAAGAGTGTGCAAAGTGACAACAATTTAATAACTTTCATGATATTTCTTTGATGTTTTACATTTAGTATTCCCTTTCATGCTAGCTTTCTTGATGATTGACGTTGTATTGGATCTTTCTATTTTCTTGCCACATTGAGATTCCACCAATCATCCCTTTGATTTATTGTGTAATACTTGGTGGGATCACCCCCAATATATCTACATCCCCATCCTCCATTTGAGCTCTCTTGCCAGTAGAAGCTTGCACAAGTGGCTCTACCAATGTATTCACCACCACAATAGCATCACTATTAAATGAGAAGCATGGTTGTGGGGAAGAGGCAAGCTCTCATGAGAGGTACACTCACTTCAAGGGAAAGGGGCATAAGCATCACTTATAATGTCATTCATGAAGGAAAACTTTGAAATGTCGTGCTATATATTCGGCACTATAAGTGCCGCTGCTAAGCCGGTCGGCGAGTGTGAGTTTAGAGCGATATTTTTGCAGTAATCTTGGAGTGAGCTTTTTGGGACAACCACTCTCTCTCTATACCCATACCTCCTTACTTCTTCTCGCTCTTCTTTCCTCCTCCCTCCTCCTCCCAGCCCCTCAATCCTCTCTCTCTCTCTCTCTCTCTCTCTCTCTCTCTCTTTCCCTCTCTCTCTTCCTTTATATCTATCCTCTCTCCTCTCTCTCTCTCTCTCCCTCTCCCTATGTGTGTGTGTGTGTGTTTCTACTCTTCTTCTTCTTCTTCTTCTTCTTCTTCTTCTTCTTCTTCTTCTCTCTCTCTCTCTCTCTCTCTCTCTCTCTCTCTCTCTCTCTCTCTCTCTCTCTATTTTTACTCTTCTTCTCTCCATCTCCATCTCCATCTCCTTCACTCTCCCTCTTCCTCTCTATCCCTCGTTATTTTCTCTCTCTGTCTCTCTCTGTCTCTCTCTCTCTCTCTCTCTAGTCCTTGCACTATCCTCCTCTCCTTCTTCTTTCTCTATCTCTCCTCTCTGTACTATCTCTCTCCCTTCTCATCTCTCCTATCTCCTCTCATCCCTCTCCATCTCTCCCTCTTACTGATTGTCTATGCAAATACAAAACTCTCCTTAGAGTGATTATATTATCATCATCATCATTGTCATCATCATCATTATCATCATCTTCATCCTCTTCTTCTTCTTCTTCTTCTCTCTCTCTCTCTCTCTCTCTCTCTCTCTCTCTCTCTCTCTCTCTCTCTCTGCCCCCCTTTCTCCATCTCTCCCTCTTACTCATTGTCATTGTTGCAAACAGAGTTTTTCCATCACAAAGCGGATATTAGTACCATTGAGAGAGAGAACAAGAGAGGCCAACACAATTTAGTGTTGATTGCATGTTCTACAATTTGATATTAAGCATTGAATGTGAGAAGAATATAGTACATACAAAAAAAAAGCTTCATCTGTCCATCAGTATATCCATTACAATTTACTCAATGGCACGAAAACCTCGTTAATAATACATTCATCTGGTCCCACACAGACAATTTCTCTTCTTAGATTTGTTGCAACTTGCACAAGGTCTCCAGACCTAGCAAAGAGGTCTAGCACCACATCTCCATGAACGGTCAAGTACTCCAACAGCTTCTTCCAAAAGCTCGTCCACATTGTAATGCACCATGCAAAGTTATCAAGATACCACTCCAAACTACACCTATCCAAACTACACCTATACAGAAAACTTATGAAAGAAACACCCATGACTATATGCTTCTCCACGTTGTCTATTTCCCTCTCTTTTGCTCCACCCACGACTATCTATTTCCCACTCCTTTTCTCCACCTTCATCCTTCTAATAGTCTAGCTTAGGGTATACACAATACAATATCAAGGATGCCCTAAAGGACATTATGCTTACAAAATGCAAAAAACATAGATATGTTTTAAATCAAAACTATTATTGTAACAATTTTGAGATTAGAGACTACACATTGGAAAATCAACTTACATGGCTTTCGTGGATTATGTCAACCTCTATTTCACACCTCAATGTGTGCATCATTACAAGCTCCCATCTGTATAAATGACTATAGTACCAGTGGTATAAGTGGCAAAGTATATGATGCTTATAATGAAGGCGTCTTAGCAATCTCTCATATATTTTTATCTTCTCAATGTTGTAATTATTCCATGGAGGCACAATTTTCCATATATTTTTTTCTCTTTTCCAGTGTTTTAATTATTCTATGGAGGCACAATTTCACCAACATGTACCCATCCTCCTATTAAGACTCTATAAACCATTAGAGAGAAAGCAGCTACCTAGTATAGCTTTGTTGTTTAGATCGAATCTACGGCCTGGAGGAGTCAACATCCCTAAAGCATTGTGTAAGTGAACAAAAGCTTGGGGTGTCTCCCCTCCCTTTAGCACCAAGCCAATATATGAAGGATCACTGACCACAATCTCAATCTTGCCCAAACTGTAATTGTTCACTACACACATAGAAAACCACGGAACAAAATTCAATATTTTGTGTAGAAGTAAAAATATTGTGCTTGCCTTTTGTTTCTGGGCTTGTCTTGGAGTTGTTGCATGCCTTGATTTGATGAAGCCTGACTTTTAGGTATAGATCTTGAGTTTCTACATGTTGCTCTAGTGGAGCATGAGATATTTCCCAAACTACAGTTGTCTACTACACACATAGAAAACTAAATAAGCCAGGGAACAAAATTAAATACTTTGTGTAGTGGTTAAAATCTTGCGCTTACCTTTTGTTATAGGCTTGTCTTGGAATTTTTTCATGCCTTACTTTGATGGAGCCTGACTTTCAACTGATGGATCCTAAGTTTCTACATATTGCTAAGTTTTAGTTTTGGCAGATCTTGAGTTTCTACGTGTTGCTTTGGTGGAGCATAAGATCCTTCTTGTTGAGATTGACTAGAGGGCAAGGTTCCGCTTACTTCTTGGGTGGAGACCAAGTTTCTCTTGGTTTCTTTGGATGACCTTTAGATTTCGATTGATGCTTGTTTATAGCCTGAGTTTTTCCCCATTGCTTACAAGGAACCCAACTTTCTTTAAGTTGGTGCTCGTTCCCCTAGTTACATATATAAATTAAGAGTTTGCATGTAAATCATTACAACTAAATATCACTACTAATAACACTGCCAACCTTAGATTATTGACTGATTGATAGGGGAACCGGTTCCTCAATGCTTGATATGGCTACTCCATTACCATGTAGCGTATCATTAATTCTTCATTGTCATTGATGTTTTCAAGGTCGTCTCCTTCAAGGTCTTCCACATCATCTTTTGTGGTCATGAAGATGACTTTTGATTTTGAAGCTTCTTACCCTAAGGAAGTTATGATAGTTTATATGTTAATATCTTAAGTTATGAAGCGGATGTGTACTAACGTATTGAAAATACCTTTCTTGCTTTGTTTGCCTCTAGTTTCTTTGCATGCTCTATGAACTCTTTCTTCTCCTCTACTGGATATTTGTCACGTGGGAAATCCAACCACCAAGGGCACATTCTAAACACTTCAAGGTCCAAAAAATCCCTAGCCCGTAACTTTGTGTACATTGTGTCCTTGAAGTTCCAGTCTGTCCATTGTGTGGTGGAATTACCTCTAGTTTGTTTCTCTTCATGCATGAGAGAAACCATCTATTGAGAAATACTTACCACTTCAGTACAGTGAAAATTGTGTAAAATAAATTGCTAGTGTTTGTTACACACCTATAAACGTAATGCTTTTTTACACTGGGCTATTTGTCCAAAGGAAAGGTGAACTTGGCCTTGCTAATTAGCTCCTCGAAGACACTTGAAAAGTGTTTCAATTTTACCTTAAGAGTCATGATTGAAAACATTGCAGGTAGCCTCAATTTGTAAGTTCACTCCAAGAGCTTGATCAGTGTGGTACCATGCTCGATAGCCTAACACCATAGTACCTCCTTCTTGAGGAAATTTCTAAAGTCTTATGTATCTATTGTTTACCAAGATTAAATGTTTAGAAGAATTAGAACCAAACTTAACCTATTGTGAGTCTCACTTATGTCTAGGCCATCTTACCATTAGAAATATTGTGTGCTTTTCTTATCTTGGTGTCTTCTTCTTAGAGAAAACAAAGTTACTCTTTTCATTAGGTGGTAGGAATGAGCATGCAAAAGAATAAACGATGTCCTCTATCAAGCCTTTCGGTTTCTTGTCCCAATTTATTTGCACAAATTGGCCACAAGAATATAAAACAAGGGGTGTTGGGACACAACATGTATCGTATATCTATTTCTTACAAGCTATACCTCAATATATTGTACACACTTGAAAACTCCTCTCCATTCTCTAGATCATCCATTATTGCTAACCGACATGTTGCTTTTCGACACCTACGATTAACCTCGTAAAAGGTTGTTTGTGCCATTTTTCCTTAAAAATCTATGGGTCTATCTTATTCTTTTGTGTTAGAATGTCATGCTACATGGCTTGGTATTCACCTTGAAAATATTGTGTCATTTACTATATTCAATTCTCCAAATTCCTTTCATTTGCTCGATGTATTCAACAAAATTGATACTTGGAAGATGATATGTGATAGTACACCATTGCTACCAAGGATGTTATCCTCCCCTGCCTTCTTTCTCCATCCATTTTCTATCTTCCTCTGATGCATGGCATAATAAGGTCTCTTTTTAAGTGCACCCCAACACGCGAATCATGCAAATCTTCTCTATGATGTAAGATGCAATGTATCCATGTTTATTTTTGATACTTCTGTTGGAATTAGGGTTGCAGGAATGCACACACAACTTCAAGAAGATGAGGAAGCTTGAGCACAACACAGTAGTGTATTATGAGTGCCAAAAATGAAAGATAACAAGCCCTAGAAGATAATGGGCGTATATACAATGCACGGGGGAAAAAACCTCCTAGTGAGGGAAAAAGTGCCCCGGCGGTCCTAAGTGTGTTCACACACATCACTACTATAATATGGTAACAAATCCCCCCTGGAGTGATGCGGTGAACAAGAGCTAGCACTCATGTATAGGGAAGTGTCTAGCTATGTGGACGAATCCACAAAAGGGAGTAAGCCCAAAGCTTTGCGAAAAGCTTCGAACTTCTCACGAGGCAGAGCCTTTGTGAAAAGGTCTGCAAGGTTATCCTGTGTTGGCACATAAGCCAAACTGATCTCTCCTGCAGAGAGTCTCTCCCTGACATAATGGTAGTGCACCTCAATGTGCTTCGTACGAGCATGGAACACTGGGTTCCGCGCAACTGCCAATGCGCTCTGACTGTCAGTGAAGATGGTGGTGGCAGATGGCTGCCCAACACCCAAATCAGCCATAAGGCGTCTGAGCCACACACACTCAACCGTAGCTGTGAAAGCTGCCCTGTACTCAGCTTCACAACTAGAAGTGGCCACAGTAGGCTGCTTCTTGCTCAACCATGATATGCATGAGCTTCCAAGCATGAAGCAAAAACCACTCGTGGACACGCGTGTGTCATAACAACCAGCCCAGTCAGAATCTGAAAAAGCATGTAAATCTGGCGGCAATGATCCCCCCTTGGGATAAAACAACCCAAGATGCCGAGTACCACTCAAATAGCGAAAGATACGCTTCACTGCCTGCCAATGCTTAATGCCTGGGCTATGCATAAATCTGCTCACCTGTGAGACTGCAAACTGAATGTCTGGCCTCGTAATGCATACATAAATGAGGCAACCAACAGCTGTCTGATAGAGTGTGACATCAAAGTGATCTCCAGCATCATGAAGACTCAACTTCAAACCTGTCTCCATTGGAGTAGCAATAGGCTTGCAGTCTTCAAGGCCAAATCTCCGCAACAATGTTTCAATATACTTTGTCTGACACAAAGCAATACCTCCATCACACTGCTTAAATTGTATCCCCAAATAATGATGCAAATGCCCCAAATCTGACATCTCAAAAGAGGCATTCAAATCAGCCTTAAAATCAGCAATATGACTCTTATTTGGTCCTGTGAGCAGCATGTCATCGACATAGAGAGCAATGATTAGATGTACACCATCCACACGTTTAACATACAAAGTGCTTTCTGTTGGACTATTCTGAAACCCATGTGCAGTCAAATATGCATGTATTTTTTCATACCAAGCTCGTGGAGCTTGCTTTAAACCATATAAAGCCTTTTTTAACCTGCACACTTTGTTTTCCTGCCCTCTTTGAACAAAACCACGAGGCTGCGATACATACACCTCCTCATGCAAATCTCCATTTAAGAACGCAGTCTTTATGTCCAGCTGATGTACATTCCAACCATTATGAGCTGCTAATGCACAGATGCTACGAACAGTGGTCATACGACATGTGGGAGCAAAAGTCTCATCAAAATCAATGCCCTTCTCTTGAGCATAACCTTTTGCAACAAGCCTAGCCTTATGGCGATCCACTGTGCCATCAGGCTTACGCTTCAATTTGTATACCCACTTAGTGCCAATGGCCTTCTTGCCAGGGGGCAAGTCACATAAAGACCATGTACCATTCTTCATAATAGCATCGTATTCTGCTTGCATAGCAGCCATCCAATTTTTTGAACTTTGTGCCTCATCAAATGAAACAGGCTCACTTTCATCGCACATACTAGAAACAGCCAATGCATAACAATCTGACGCATAAGAGGCACCATGAGAGCCAGAACGAGTGCGACTAGACAAAGGGGCATCCAACTTGCTGTCACGCAAAGTCTGCACCAGCCATCTAGGCATATTCCTAGAGCCCTCAATCTCTTGTCTCTCATCCTCAAGTGCATCATGCACATCTGCATCAGATATAGGCTGATCTGTGCCATCATTTAAAACCTGCATAGGCTGAAAAACTGCCTCATGAGGTATTGCACTTGACTGTGCACCACTGAAAAGAGGCAACAATGTATCATAGACATCACGTGAGCTGATATCTGTCTCCTTAGTACATGAAACCAAGGGCTGAACTGCATCTTCCACAAATACAACATCACGGCTAACCAAAATGCGCTTTGTCTGTGGATGATACAAACGATAGCCTTTGCTCTCAGCACTATATCCAACAAAAATACATTTGACAGCTTTGTCATCCAATTTTCTGCGATGTTGCACAGGCACTAATGCATATGCCAGGCAACCAAAAACACGTAAATGGCCAACAGATGGCTTGCGGCCATGCCAAGCCTCATATGGAGTGACAACCTGTAATGCTTTGGTGGGACACCTGTTTAGTACATAAGTGGCACACATGACAGCCTCAAGCCAAAAACCATGTGGTAGACTTTGACTCTTAACCATACATCTTGCCATTTCCATGAGAGACCTGTTTTTTCTCTCAGCCACACCATTTTGCTGTGGTGTATACGGCACTGTACATTGGTGTTTTATCCCACGCTCAGCCAGAAATGCATTAAATTCTGAAGACATATACTCCCCCCCTCGATCTGAACGGAGGGTGCCCATCTTACTTTCTGACACATTTTCAGCCATAACCAAAAACTGTTTGAAGCACAAAAACACTTCGGACTTTGCCTTCAAAGGATATACCCATGCATGCCTGGTAAAATCATCAATGAAAGTCACGAAGTAAAGGTAGTTTCCAAATGATGGAGTTTGCATGGGTCCACAAACATCACTGTGAACAAGCTGCAATCTGCGTTCAGCTCTCACTGATCCATCTTTGGGAAAGGAAGCACGCTGCATTTTACCCAATATGCAGCCCTCACAAACATGCTTGACAGGTGCCTCAAGCTTAGGCAAAGAAGACACCATTTCAGATTTCTGCAGGCGCAGCAAACTTGCAAAATTCAGATGACCAAAACGTGCATGCCACAGTTTTGCATTTGAAATAGCCTGCGTATCCATAATAGCACATGCTGAATCCTCTACACATTTGCCATCCATATTGAGCTTATACAGCCCTCGACATAGTGAACCAGATGCTACAATGATGTCACCACAAGAGAGATCATGAACAGTACATCTGTCATCCACAAATTTTACAACCAAACCTGTTTTGGCAAATGCGGAGACTGACAGCAGATTCTTTTTGATCCCTGGCACATACAATGCATCAAAAAGTGTAAAGGTGTTGCCATTTGCAACATTCAGCACAATCTGTCCAACTCCTTTAACGGGATAAGAGGAGTTATTGGCACAAGTGACAGTATTCCCTGTGGGAGCAGACTCAAGGAAAGTGAATAAACTGCGCTGCGAGGTGATATGCTTAGTGGCACCACTGTCAAAGTACCATACATCTGAATCTACTGCAGACATACATGTGTCATGCAAAGATGGGTCATAACTGCACTGCGCATTGAATGCCCATTCTGTATCTAGCACAACATTAGCAGATTCATTGTTAGAAGGAGAGGCATCTGCAACAGCCATACCAGCCTCTTTCTTCTTAGCCTCTTTCGCAGCCAGCTTAGGACACGCTTTGATGACATGATCATTTCCCTTACAGTACTTGCAAAATGTCTTCTGTTTGTCACCCTTCTTCTCATCTTTGTCTTCCTTCTTTGGTTGCGCAGCATTTGCAGATTTCTGCTTACTAGAAGAAAAGCCAGCTTTACCTTTCCCGCTTCTCTGACTAGCACCGAAAGCTTGATCTGCGACACGCATAATATTCCTGTTTTGCCTTGACTGGTCTTCTTGCAGCAAAACAGAAACTAACTCCTCAAATGATAAGGCATTGGGATTGCCTTTCATCATCAAGCGAAGAGTGGAAGCAAAACCCTGATAAGAATCTGGTAGACCATTCAAAACAGTCTGCACAAGTGAACTGTCTGACAGGATTTCATCTGCAGAAATGAGCTGCTCTTTGAAATCCTTGATCTTTGTCAAAAAGCTATCCATAGAATCACCTTCGTTCATATGCTCATTCTCCAACTGTTTTCGGAGGTAAGCAACACGAGCCTCATTTCTTGCCTGATACAATGTGGCAAGTACATCCCAAGCATCCTTAGAAGTCCTGCAGGAGCGAATATGTGGGATAATGGTACGTTTGACAGACAGCGCAATCAAGGCATGAGCCTGCGCATCTCTACCATCCCAACGAATCTGCTCTGCTGAAAGTGGTGGTTCTCGAACAGCTGCTACAGCACTTGTGCCTGCACCATCATCAACAGTACCTGTTTCTGATGTGTTTGCAGCATTTCCAGCCACAATAGGACGTGCATCAATACCCTGCACAATATTCCATAACCCCTTTGCTACCAATACATGTCGCATCATATATGCCCACAATGGATAGTTGGTGCCATCCAACTTATCCTCTGCAGCCAACATGCGGAATACATCATTGTTGTCAGCCATGGCCAATGACTGTACTACTAGATGTAAATGCTGTCTGCAAGAGGTAAACCTGTATAAAATCGACCTGTGCTATATAGCACAGCCCAAAACAGACGAATGGGCACCTGTCCTGCAGATTTTAATCTTGACAGAAAATCTGCACAGTAGGACGATTTTGCCTGCGCAGTACTTGGAATGCAAAAACGGAGGGCGAAATGACTTCAGATCAAAATTCTGAAACGACCAAGCCCTACGGGCTTTCCCACGGCATATACTAACCTGCAGACGCTCGTGAAACCTCGTTGCAATCGGAGGAGATGAAGCGGCAGGTGCCGGTGATGCTGCCCGGGAGGAGGAAGCCTGCTCTGATACCAATTGTTGGAATTAGGGTTGCAGGAATGCACACACAACTTCAAGAAGATGAGGAAGCTTGAGCACAACACAGTAGTGTATTATGAGTGCCAAAAATGAAAGATAACAAGCCCTAGAAGATAATGGGCGTATATACAATGCACGGGGGAAAAAACCTCCTAGTGAGGGAAAAAGTGCCCCGGCGGTCCTAAGTGTGTTCACACACATCACTACTATAATATGGTAACAACTTCACACAAACAAGAAAAAGTTTAATGGAGGTTAACAACACTAGAACCCTTTTGGAATCAAATTATACATGTTGAGTCTTTCTACCACATATGGTAGTTGCCCTTCGTTTTCTACTAGAGGAGAGAGGCCATAATGCATGGGTGGCATCCCACATCATGAGAAAAAGCTACCAAGAGTAAACTTACTTTAAAGATCGTGATCTAGCGAATAATATATAATTATATATTTCAATATTTTTTGACGGCATACCTCATTTAATCTCCTCCATCCAGGTTCGAACATGGTGGTTACCATCCTACATGTAAAAAATCTTGTTCCTATAAGGAATTCCCATTCCGTGTTGTGTATCGCTCGCTCGAATTGCTCATTCTTCTGCATCCATATGTCATCCCATAAGAGCGTGTATGTGCTAATAAGATCTTGTTCTTCTGCATCCATATGTCATCCACAAGAGCTTGTCTATACCATTAAGTTCTTGTTCTTCTACATCCATATGTCATCCCACATAAGAGCTTATCTATGCTATTAAGATCTCACGATGCTAGGGAAGTCAAGGAGAAAATGAAGCAACCCTTGTCTCGTAAATAATCATGGTTAAAGAACTCAATGCAAAGGTTCTTATATAGTTCATTGACCATTCAGGATAGAAGGATTAGAGATAAGGCAACATGGTGGAATCAAAGGCAATGGAGTTGCCTTCCTCACCTGTAGATACAACTCAATCTGATTCTTCACATATCTTGGGAGTTTCTATACACACACACACACACACACACACACACACACACACACACAGAGAGTAAGTGATCAAAAGTTTGTCTACCATGAGTCAATCTAAGACCTCCTATACCATGTCCATGTGGAGTTCACTACCATGGTTTATCATGAATACGTCTTATTTGTTAGCCTCGTCCTCCTCTTCATCAATAGCCTCATGTGTGGAGTTATCTTTGACTTCCTTCTTCTTTTGTTGGTTTTTCTTTTTCCCCTTCTTTCATTTTCAATCTCTACCTTATAATCTTCATCACTTTTTCTTTAAATGACAATGTTTCTTTTCTTCCTTGGAGCTGGGGGATTTGA
>NC_141080.1:37112558-37177558 GCF_041138505.1 Cibotium barometz | reverse complement strand
GGTGCACAATACTTTTCCAAGATTGATATTACATTGGGGTATCACCAAGTTAAGTGAACAAAATATTCCCAAGACCACATTTGGGACGCATTTTGGATATTATGAGTTCTTAGTCATGCCATTCAGCTTGACGAATGCACCAAGCGACATTTATGACACTAATAGACAATGTGTTACATCCATACTTAGGAAAATTTATATTTTCCTAGATGACATACTGGTTTACAGTTAATCAAGAGTAAATTCTTGGATTCACTATGTGGTATGCGGTGTGAGCATGATCCAGTCTTTTCAGAGGTATGGCTTGCTATACACGGCTGCACTTGTTAGCAATCCACACCTTTCTCATTCAAAAGAGCTCTTGACATTGGTTCACTTGGGGATGATAAAGTTTGCGAGGGAAAAAGTATAGACAATATTCCATTGATGATGAGTACCTACCCTATAAGAGTAGAGTTTGTGTACCAACTATTGGTGACATTCGGCACCAAATTCTTATTTGAAAGTTATAATAGCCCCAATGCTAGTCATCTTGGGATACAAAAGACCTATGCACTAGCTAAAAGACAAATTTATTGGCCAAGTTTGTTTAAGGATGTTAAGGACTTTATGCTAAAATGCAAAAAAGTGTCAAGTCAATAAACATGCGCATCTTAAGGTTGGAGGTTTGCTACATCTATTGGATATTCCTCCCAAAGGAAAATGGGAGAGTATTTCCATGGATTTTATCTCACTAGTTTACCTAGAACGACTTGATGGAATGATTTGGTTTGGGTAGTGGTTGAAAAATTGACCAAAATGGTCAAATTTATACCTACTAACAAGGAGGTGAAAACTCTTGAATTAGCTAGGTTTTTTATTGAGCATCTCTACAAGTTATATGGCTTGCTCACCGCCAGTAGATATAGTTTCGGATAGGGATAGAAAATTTGATAGTCACTTTTAGAGGGAAGTCTTCAAAAACTTGGACACTAGTTTGAGTATGAGTACAGTTGATCATCCGTAGTCTGATGGTTAGACTAAGAGAGTCAACTAAGTGTTAGAGGACACGCTTCAAGCGTATGTCAGTAAAAAGTGATCCAATTGGAAGGAGTACCTGCCACATTTGGAGTTTGCTTATAATAGTTTGATTTAGTCCATTCATATGTTAATGTATAGTTTCCAATCGAGATCTCTTGTGGCTGTTGGGATACAAAAGGAGAAGATTTAGTCTATCAAGGAGTTCCTTGAAGACATGCAAGATATGCTAAAACTAGTAAGAGATAGCATTTGTAGTGCACAAGGTCATGCAAAAACATATTCTGACAAGAGTCACAGAGAAGTGACCTTTGAATGGGTGACTTTGTTTTCTTAATAGTCCATGGGAAGTCGGAGACTCTCAAGACGGGAAAGTGTCAAAAGCTTTCTCCTAGATATTGCGGTCCATTTAACTCCCTAAGAAGATTGGTGCCCTAGTATACAAACTTGAGTTGTCAGAGAACTCTTGAGTACATCATGTTTTTCATATTAGTAGACTCTGAAAAACTGTTGACCATAAGGAGAACGTAGTTACTCCTAGCGTTTTGGTGAAACTTGTGGAACCTTTGTCTCTTCCACATTTCCCCAGAAAATTCTTAAATTTTGAGAACAGAAGACCATGCATACTATGTAACGGGAGACACTTGTTAAGTGGAAGGATAGAGAGGATGAAGCGTCCACATGGTAATGCTTCAGTATGCTTACCAAGAACTATCTAGAGTTTTTTTAAAGACAAAAACTCTTCTTAAGGGGGAGGTATTATCACGTAGCATGTAGCGCGTGTGTGGGCTTGAACGGACTTTGAGTATGCACACCGGAGAGCGAGCGGCGAGAGTAGAGATCTAGGGTTCATTGGTGAGACACCCTCTCCTTCTCTGTCACTCTTCCTCTCTCTCCCTCCTTCTCTCCCCCTCCTTTCTCTCGCTCTCTCAGGACTCTCTCTCCTCCCTTGTTTCTCTCTTCCCCCCCCTCTCCTCCCTTGTTTCTCTCTTCCCCCCCTCTCTCTCCCTATCTCCCCCTCTCTCTATCTCTCTTCCCCCCCTCTCTCTCCCTCTCTCTCCCTCTCTCTATCTCTCTGTTCTTCTCTCTCTCCCCCCTCCCCTCTCCCCCCTCTCTCTCTCACCTTTAGAGAGATAAGGAGAGAGAAGGACTCTCTCTCCCTCTTTCTCTCAAGGACTCTCTCTCTCTCTCTCATTCACTCAAGGACTTTCTCTCCCTTCTTCTCTCAAGGACTTTCTCTCTCTCCTCTCGAGGACTTTCTCTCCCTCCTTCTCTCTCCTTGTCCCCTTCTCTCTCTCTCAAGATTGTGGTGGAGGACAACACCAAGAAGGCGTTGGGCACAAGTGGAAGGTGCTCATGGTGGACAGGGTCCTAAACCAACAATGAAAAAAGTTGGAAGGCCTCCATAAGGAGATACATGGAAAGAATAACAAGATTGAAGAATTAGTAGCAAAGATGACCCACCAGGAGAAGGAGATTTGGATGTTAAAAAGACCTAGATGCAGCAAAAGGTAATGCCAGAGGCTACCCTAGTAATAGGGAAACTTCAGGGTAGAAATGGAAGCCCTAAATGCTACTGTTCAAGGACCATACAATGGAGGAAGGGGAACTTAATATTCAAGAGGGTGTAAGGACATACTTAGAGCAGCTAAAGGTGGCAAGTGTTGCGAGAAGAACTGTAGACCATCAAGAAAGATTGTTGGGTATTCAGAGCCTCGCGTACATGTGTGTGTGCACCCCACTGTTTGTGTACCTCTAAGTGTGTGTGTGAATATCTGCTAAAGGGGTGTGAACACTCACTTATGTGTAAGTGTGCTTATGTTTGTGAACCCACCCTTAGGAGGATAAGATATTATGTGTGTATGAAGTGAGTAGTGATGTTAATGGCCATGCCATGTGTCACTCACCTACTATGAGTCAATAGATAAGGTTTACAACCTATAAAAGGCATGTACTTGGTGTAAGCTCTACATCATCAATCAATATCGTTGAGACAATTTCTATATATCTCTCTCTACATCTTGTTTTATCTCTCCGTCTCTCGCATCTCCACACACAACATGATGAAGTGCTTTGACCCTCTATAGCCTACACCTGTGCTAACCCTAATAGTCTAGAATTGGTATCAGAGTGATCAACTTCTCCATGTCACTTTTACTATACAATGACCTCCACCAGCGAGCTATTAAGACTTTAATATGCCTGATTGAAAGCTCCCTGCCCCCTCCGTGCAACAAATTCGGGGGTGCTAGCAGTGGAAGTAGCACTTCTTGCGCAGGGGAGAGCCTCTCCCTCGGGGCCTCGACGAATGTCCAGACAAGAGACTAATCCCTCTGTTCTTCAAAAATCGAACCCGAAAAAACTTCCCTTGCCTAGAAAGCACGAGTGATTCCTCTATGATATATTTTTATTCTAACGTAGTCAAGAGTCTTAACTAACCTGAACTGATCCGACCAAACCCGTAAGTCACATGGTCAGATCAAGGAAAAGACTTGCACTTGGATCATAGAGACCAACGCTTTTTTCCTCATTGAGAGGCACAGCCGTTGATTCTTTTCCATAGAACAAGGACTGTCCGGGATTTACTTCATCTATCATACCATAACAGAATTGAGTCTCATTTTAGGGATCCAACAGTCCAGCCTAACCCCATCTAGTCCCATGGGTTAGCCAACCGCCCCTAACCACTATAGTGATGGGATCCATTTAGGAATTTGGTTAGGTTTTTTCCTAGGTACCACGAAAAAGAGTTCCCAGGCCCCCTAGCCGGATCTTCATGCAAACTTCAAGATAGTCACACCACTTACACACCCAATATGAAATTGCTTGTTTCACAGATTCAGCTAACTTTAAAACAATCTTTTAATGAAATCATAGTATCATTGATCATAATCCTCCAAATTATCCGGTTGAAGTATAGTTTCCAATCATTCCTTCATCGGTATGCCTATGGCATCATTGGCAACCAGAACGCTCACCACCTGTCCACTCAGGGGCCTTTTCAATAGTTCCTAGCTCATAGTACCCGAAAATATATTCACTTATAAAAATCCAGATGGACTCTCCATTGAAGACCAGTCAGATCAACCAACAGATCTATATAAAAGAGCCATGGACTCATTCGTTGAGGACCATCAAGGTCAATCAAAGAGATCCATGCCCGAATTCAGAAAATAACTCTTACTCCTTGTTCCAATATCTTCCTCGACGCACGCGTGGGTATCTTCGATGACCCAGAGCCCAAGCACTGTATGGTCAGCACCCTCTAGGATCCTTCGTAGGTCACCTAGCGCTTCACTCATAGGCCGCTTCCTTGGTTCCTCATCCACTGTACCGAAAGCTCACCATTTAAATCGAACCGAGAGGCTGGTCAAGACCTCGGCCGACCGTGCTACACGAGACGTCCTCTGTTGACTCTTTGTATGCTGTTACAACTTTATCACTTAGGTCTCCATCAATTCTACCCATATTTTCACTTTTCATAAATTGAATTATACTAAAAATTCCTCTTTTTTCCATTTAATTTCTTGGATCTCAAATATCATGGGAATTCCTCTTTTTACATTTAACATGCCTTCCACAGTCCCCAACTTGTAGCCTTATGGTAAATACTATAAGCATGAAGGCCCACTTTTATTTTCCACATCACTAGCCTATCTACCATACCAAAGTATTTATCAAGCATACTTGTGGCATTTACAATGTGTGCACCCTAAATCAAGTAAAACCATTATATTTGAAGATGAATGTTGTTATCAAGGTAGCCGCCAAGCCACTGCATCACCAAGCCGTTATTCCATTGTGGGCGCCGCAATCTTCTTGGACAAGCTTCCATCTTATTACCATTGAGAAACCATCAAAATATGCACAAAATTGAAAATGAAAGATATCAATTTTTCATGTCACATCTTTCCCCCCCAGCAGATCCTCCATGCTTGTCTTGGGGGTCTGCTGGCCATGGTGCTTGAGGGTAAAATATCTTTAGCTAGTATTCATTGGCACGTCCGGGAACCTCCTGGCCACTTGCATCCTCTAGAAGATAGGTGTTATTTTTGAACTTTTGCTTTATCCTGAAGGGGCCTTCCCATCGTTTGCAAACTTCCCTCTGCAGGATTAGGTTTGCGGACCAAGAATTGTAAAGAAGGTTGAGATGTGAGGAAGAAAAAAGGGCGAGGTAACAAGTATGGCCTGAACTTCTTTACTGCAAAAACAAGAGACAAACCACCTTTCTCCATTTCACCATACCTTTCCTCGGCATCAAGCATCAGTGAGTTGTCGGCTTGCATAATACACTGGCTGCATACACCCTTGCTCTCCCTTTTGCAAGAGTATAGCACCCACTGAATGTGATGAGACACTTGGGTTCACATAAAAGTCCTCCCCCCACCTAGGAGGCTGCACAATTGGACTTTGACTCATGCATTCCTTGAGCAAACAAAAAGATTGAATTTGATCAGGCCCCCTTAGAAAGAAACATTCTTCTTTGTCAACAGATTTATAGGATACATCTTCTCAGAGAACATGTCAACAAAGCGTTGGTAATACTTTGTTTTTCCCAAAATCCTCCTTACCTCCCTTACATTGGTAGGTGGTGGGAGGGCCACAATTGCCTGCACCTTCTCAGGATCCATCTCTATGCCTTCTTTTGAGATAACATGTCCCAAGAGAACCACGTTCCTTCGTGCCAAGCGGCATTTTCCAGGATTAAGACACCCTTTTGCATCATCAATACTTTGCAAGGCCAACCTCAACTTTTCCAAGTGGTCCATGCGGCTTGAATAAATGCAAAAATCATCCAGAAAGACCCTTATAAATTTCCCAAGTAAGGTGCAAATACCTGACTCATGAAGCATTGAAAAGTTGCTAGTGCATTGGTCAAGCCAAATGGCATCACCCTATAGGCATACACTCCCCAAGGGGTGATAAATGAGGTTTTCCTTTGATCTTCTTCACAAATCCGGATTTGAAAGTATCCAGAGTATCCATCACACACTGAATACAATTCATGACCTACAACTTGATCCAAAATCTCATCCTGAAAGGGTAGAGGATAATAATCCCTCTTTGTGCATGCATTCAGAGGGTGAAAGTCCACACACACACGCCATTTTCCACCCTTCTGGGAAAATCCACTCTGAATTCTCTACTGGAAAAATAAATCCAGCTTCAAGCAAATTAGTTACCTCCTTCTTAAGCACCTCTGCTTGCACTACTCCCAAACGCCTTAGCCGCTGTACCACTAGCTTACTTTGGGGCTTGAGATCAATCTTGTGCTCTACTAGGGTAACTTGGCATACTTGTGAGTAGCTGTTTGCAAAAAGGTTAGGAAATCCATCCAACATTTTTAAGTAATTCTCCCTTTCAGTACCTGCTATGGACTCATCAAGAAGAAGTTCATTTTGTTGGTGAAGACTAGTGAGCTCCACATCTCCTTTCTTGCACATGGTTGAAGAAGCTTCCCCTTCCAAGGCTCCATTGTCTTCAACATCCCCTCGATCCCTTCCCAGGGAAAGACCAAATGCAACTCCCTCCACCTCCCCTTCTGAGATGGAATCCTCGAAGCTACCACACTTGTCTCCTCTTCATCGGATGACTCTGACTCTGAACTTTCGGAAGTTGAAGGTTCACCTCTTACCACTTTCTTGACGACGACTCTTGATGTTGTAGTGGACCTTCTTATTCTCACCTTGTAGAATACGATCACCTTTCTCCCACTTTTGAATTGCCTTCACTTGGCGAAGCCATGGTCTACCCAATATCAATGGTAAGCACTAGCATCAGGCTTTGTAGGAATAACCTGAAAAGTCGTAGGCACAGAAATACCACATACATCTACTCCCAAATTCCTAACAATTCCTAAGGTTTTCACCCTAGTATTATCAGCAAGTTTGATGCGATAGGGAGAGTTAGTAGAAGACAACTTTAAATCGGCCTCTTTCATTGTTTTTTCACTCTCATGACATTGATTGACACACCTCCATCAATGTATGCATTAGAAATTGTTTGCCCCTCAATGATGACATCAATCATCACAGGCACATCATCTCCTACATCAATATCCACCTTTTGAACCATAGGAGTCCCATTATCCCTCTTCTTCTTTTTCTTAGATTCCCTTGTGCTAGCCAGCTTACCCCATTCCTTTCTGAGCTTTGGAGAGAGTGTCAAAAGCTTCCCAAATGTGATTTGTGCCGTTTTCTCCCTAAGATATGTTAAGAGGTCATAACTAAGAGATCCTTGTCCAAGAGGAAAGTCAGATTGTCCAATTTTTGTCCTAGACGACTTCTTCTTCTTCTTCTTATTTTTCTCCTCTTCTTCAGATTTATCTTCTTGTTCTTCTTCTTCCTGACTCCTAGTTTTACAACCCCTTTTTGCCATTAATGGCATCAATGTTTCCTCTTCTTCTTCTGAGCATGTTTTCTCTAAAAGTGCTAAACTTTTATCCTCTCTTTTCCTTAATTTTGGACACTCAGTGCGATAGTGCCCCTTCTCTTGACATTAATAGCATGTGACACTACTTCTATCCCTAGGTTTATCCTCAACTCGTGGAACCCTAGGTGGCCTTGCATTGACTAAGTGTAACTTCAAATCAGCAAATTCTGCCATAAGTTGTGCAATGTTATGATCCAAGGATGGAGCTTGTACCTGAGATGTTGAGGCTATCTCTACTCGTGGTGGGGTCGGCACACTCGGAGGAGATTGGAATGTGGACTCAATATGAAGAGTGGCCTCCTTCTTCAAAGCAATATGAAGAGCCTCTTTAAAATTAGTGGGATCTTTGCTAAGAACTTTTCCATGCAAGCGGGGATCCAAAGCCCTGATAAACTTGCTCATCTTAAGGTGCTCCATTGCTAAAGAACTCTTTGAATCTTCCATAGAAGGTAAAGAAGAAGAAGTAACAACATGTAAAGCAGCTTGTTGATATTTGATGAATAAGGCTTCATACCTCACTGAAAAGGCAGAAACTGACTCTTCTTCCTTTTGGAAAATTTGATGAATAAGGCTTCATACCTCATTGAAAAGGCAGAAACTGACTCTCCTTCCTTTTGGAAAATTTGATCCAATTGCAATAGTAAAGCATTTGGTGACTCAGGTTCCTTTTTGCCAAAATCAGGGAAATCCCAGAGGCAGACCCTCTAACCAACCCTTAGTTTTAATCCAAAGTAATGCAAGACCTCTGCCCTTAGAATAGGGGAAGTCAAAGAGAGATGTTCCCAAATCGGCCATCCACTTCCAAGGCAGTAATGCTAGAAGTGATTGAAGAAGAAGAAGATGAAAGAGATTATACTCCACTTGCGAGATGAGGACATCTCGTGTTTTTTAAGTGGGGTAGGATGTACAATTCCTCCCTTAAGCTTTTGAGGTGTAAAAGTGTAAGAACCTCCCCTTCTGTCCTTGTAATTATTCCCCTCTTTGAAATAGAAGAAAGATCTTGTTTTACCCTATTTTGGCCTAGAGAGAGAAAATGTCTAGAGAGATATAATCCAAAACTGAGATATCTTTGGATATAAAAATCCTCCTAGTGTCTAAAATGGTTTTCCCTGAAACAGAAGTTCAAAATAAATTCTCCAAAGTGCATTAGGAATCAATTAAAAATGATTCAAAAGACCTAAGGGTCAAGATTTTTTGAAAATTTTGGATTATGGTCCAATTAAGGTTCCTATGGGCCAATAAGATTAATCCAAGTTTTTGGATGAGATAACTTCAAAGAATACCCAAAAATGAGTAAATGCTCACATAAGATGAAGAGTTGATTGAGTACAAGGTTTATTAGTTAAAAACTATGAGATATTACTAAAAAAATGAGATATTTTAGAATAATGATACATTTTTGACACCTTGGTAAGGAGGGGGGAGACTTTAAGGTAGGTGCCTATTTCACACATGTGGATGAGTTTTTAAATTAAAAAAATTGTGATATTTTTATCTCTCCTCTCTCCTAGATCAAACTGGATCAAAATGGGAGCTAAACTGGTCCAAATCTTGTCCAAATCCAGCCAAACTGAAGCTGGAGAATTCTAGAACTTAGTTGGACTCAGTTAGTGTCCTCGCTCACCTATAAATAGACCCTCATTCTTTTGTATTCTCATCTTTGAGCTATACCATGCCAGTATTACATTAAAATACTCATATTTTCTATTATCCCTTAAAAATCCTCTACTTTTGGAGAGAGTGGAGCTTCTCTCTCTCCTCAATGAGCCTTGGAGCTTTCCTCTCAACACACTGACCAATTGATTGGTTGGGGGCTTCTTCTAAGATAGAGAAGCAAGTAAAATCAAGAGGTAAGATGCAATTTCATGGTTTTTCTCTACTATTCTCAATGTTTTCACTTCTCAACCCCTCTCAAGCTTGAGAAGTTTCTAATTAAGTGTTTATAATGCAGATCAAGCTTTTCTTAAGAGTCGTAATGAATAATTAAGAAAAATTTCTCTTTATGCTTAATTTAGGATTTTTTTATGTATATCTCTCTCTCCTCAAAAGAATGGTCATTCCTATGACCAATTCTTATTCAAATGATGCTTCTCATTGATAAATTCTCAATTTGAAAATCAAACTCTATGCTAGTTAAGCTAGAGGTTAAAGAAATGGCTTTTTAATACTTATATGTAAATAAAATTATAGTAAACTTTTGATTTAAATCCATAAATTGGATTTAGGTCTAATGATAGTTATTCTATCATAATGGTACCACAAAGTCTTATTATTTTTAAAAATATTAAAAATTATAAGTAATAGCAGTAGTGTAGCTATGGTAAAATTTTTAAGAAATTAATACATAACTCATTTTTATGCATAATATGAAAAGAGGACTTCCTACCGTATTCTAGGATTGAATATCTTAGGCTAAAAGAATGATTTTCATCAAATTCATCGTAAAGTAATTTTTAAGGTTTATGCATAATTAAATAATTAAGAAAAGAGAAAATTTTGGTAATTTTATTTAAACGATAAAAGAGGAATTCCCATGACATTCAAAATTCAATCATTTAAATGGTAAAAGTGGAATTCTTGGCATAATCAAATTAATGGATATTTTTATTAAAATTCAAAGAGAAATTTTAGATAAATTTATTTTATGCATGAGAAAATTTAAATGATAAAAGAGGAATTCCCATGACAATTGGAATTCAATCATTTAAATGGAAAAAGTGGAATTCTTGGCATATTTGAATAATGGATATTTTATTAAAGAAAAGAGGAATTTTAGATAAATTTATTTTATGATAAAAGAGGAATTCTCATGACATTTGAATGTAATCATTTAAATACACAAAGAGAAATTCCCATGATAATTGAGATCCAAGAAATTAAATGGGAAAAAAGAAATTTTTAGCATAATTCAAATTACGAGAAGAATTTTGAGAATTATTGAGAAATATCGGTAGAATTGATTTTTTGTAAATCCCATGAATTCTTTTACTCAAAAGTAGAATATTGAATATATTCACTTGAGAAATTTGAGAAAGAATATGAAAATATCCATCGAGAAAAAGTACCTTTACCTAGGCCAAGCAATTGGTAGAAATTTAGAAAAAGTCCTATCATCGGTATCAAAGTAGAAAAAGCTACTAAATGTGAATGAGATGTGATAAGATGTGAATGGATGTGATAAGATGTGAACGATTAATGGGATTTGAAAAGATGTGAGTGGATATGATAAGATGTGGTGTGATGTAAATGAATGTGGATGGGATGTGAGGTGGTGTAAATGGATGTGGATGTGAATGATGAGATGAGAATGAGATGTGAGGATATGTGAAAGGAGTGGATGTGATAAGATGTGGTGTGATGTAAATGAATGTGGATGGGATGTGAGGTGGTGTAAATGGATGTGGATGTGAATGATGAGATGAGAATGAGATGTGAGGATATGTGAAAGGATGTGGATGTGATAAGATGTGATGTGATGTAAATGAATATGGATGTAGACGTGGTAGGATGTGATGTGATGTAAATGGATGTAGATGTGATAAGATGTGATGTGATGTAAATGGATGTGGATGTGATAAGATGTGGATGTGATAAGATGTGATGTGATGTAAATAAATGGATGTGAATGTGACGTGATGTAAATAGATGTGAATGGATGTGATGCGATGTAATGTGAATCAGGATATATGTGAATGGATGAGATGTGATGTGGATAAATTGATGTGAATGTGACGTGATGTAAATAGATGTGAATGGATGTGATGCGATGTAATGTGAATCAGGATATATGTGAATGGATGAGATGTGATGTAGATGTGATGTGATGTGATGTGAATCAGGATAGATGTGATGTGAGTCCGGATGGATGTGAATAGATGAGATGTGATGTGAATAGATGAGATGGGATGTGAATCGGGATAGATGTGAATAGATGAGATGTGATGTGAATCGGGATAGATGTGAATAGATGAGATGTGATGTGAATGGATGTAATGTGATGAGATGTGATATGAATCGAGATAGATGTGAATAGATGAGATGTGATGTGAATGGATTAATGTGATGTGATGTGAATCGGGATAGATGTGAATGGATGAGATGTGACGTGAATGGATGTGATGTGATGTGATGTGATATGGATGGGGGTAGATGTGAATGGATGAGATGGGATGTGAATGGATGTGATGTGATGTGATGTGGATATGGGTAGATGAGAATGGATGAGATGTGATGTGGATAGATGTGATAAGATGTGATTGGATGAGAATGGATGAAGGACGATGAGAATACATATGATTGGATGTGGATTAAGTAAAATGAATTGATTTAGAAGAATGTGGAATAACGAGAAATGATGTGGAACGATGTGAAAAGATGAGAGTTCGTTTTAGAAACTGTATTTATGACCTGTTTTAAAATGACCGCTTTATGTCAAGAATGCTGGGGAAGCATTTTGACCATCTTGTGAATGAGGTCGTGGAGACCTAAGTGATAAAGTTGCAACAGCTGACGGAGAGTCAATGAAGGACGTCTCGTGTAGCAAGGTCGACTGAGATCTTGACCAGCCTCGGTTCGATTTAAATGGTGAGCTTCCAGTACGGTGGATGAGGGACCAAGGAAGTAGCCTATGAGTGAAGAGCTAGGTGACCTGCAAAGGATCCTAGAGGGTGCTGACCATACGGTGCTCAGGCTCTGGGTCGTCGAAGATACCCACGCGTGCATCGAGGAAGAAAATGGAACAAGGTGTTAGAGTTGTTTTCTAGACTCGGGCATGGATTTGGGTTAGTGAACTTGCTGGTCCTCAACAGCTCTTTTATATGGATATGTTGGTTGATCTTGCTAATCTTCAATGGAGAGTCCATCTGGATTTTTATAAGTGAATATATTTTTGGGTACTATGAGCTAGAAACTATTGAAAAGGCCCCTGAGTGGATAGGTGGTGAGCGTTCTGGTTGCCAATGATGCCATAGGTACACCGATGAAGGAATGATTGAAAATTAAAATTTAACTGGATATTTTGGAGGATTATGATTAGTGATATTATGGTTTCATGAAAAGATTATTTTAAAGACAGTCGAATCTGTGAAAAAGGCAATTTCATATTGGGTGTGTAATTGGTGTGACTATCTTGAACTTTGCTTGAAGCGCCGGCTAGGGGGCCTAGGAACTCTTTTCCCAGGTACCCGAGACAAAACATAACCAAATTCCTAAATGGATCTTATCACTACAGTGGTTGGGCGGTTGGCTAACCCATGGGATTGGATGGGGTTAGGCTGGTGGACTGATGGATCCCTAAAATGAAACTCAATTCTGTTATTTATGGTACGATAGATGAAGTAAATCCCGGATAGTCCTTGTTCTATGGAAGAGAATCAATGGCTGTGCCTCTCGATGAGGAAAAAAGCGTTGGTCTCTATGATTCAAGTGCAAGTTTCTTCCTTGATCTGACCATGTGACTTATAGGTTCGATCGGATCAGTTTGGTTAGTTAAGGGTCTTGACTACATTAGAATAAAAATATCTTGGAGGAATCGCCTGTGCTTTCTGGGCGAGGGAAGTTTTTCCAAGTTCGGTTTTGGAAGAACCGAGGGATTAGTCTCTTATCTGGATATCTGTGGGCGAGGCCCCGAGTGAGAGGCTATGCCCTCCTGCGCAAGAAGTGCTACTTCCGCTACTAGCACCCCCGTTTTCGTTGCGTGGAGGGGACAAGGATCTTTCATGTGGTATCAAAGCAAATTGGCTAAAATGGATCAATGGAGAAGCAATAAATGTCAAAAGTTTATGAAGTACCAGTAAAAGATTATAATTATGTGATGAACTTCATACAAATTGATATTTATATATAATAAAAATTCATAAATTGATAATTGGGTCTTCAGATGGAAGTATCGCAATTGTATGGAATCCCTGACTTACTTGACGCCTAGATATGATGGTATTTACCTTATAACTCCAAGGACCGTGACTACCCGTATATACCGTGAGTACAACTGCAGCTCTTTACTCACATTATATACGAGTAAATCTAAGACCTTGAAATTATAAGCAAAAATGCTATCCAGATGATGAATTCAAATGTTGATTGATATGATTTTAGAATTCTGGTTGAGAATTGATGAGTTGATTTGGATTCTGATTGAAAGATGATGACTCTTGAATTCTGGTTGAAGGAAGATAAGTTGAACAAAGCCGCAATGAGGATGAATGGGACGAATCCCAGTGATGATGTTAGTAACTGGGATGATGATTATGACTTCAACAAATCACTATGAGATTAGTGGATTGTGGTGACAAATTGCTGATGTTAACCTTTGACCAGGTGAATCTAATTAAGGGATGACAAATTGAGAACCTACTTAACTGAAATTCTCGTGGAGGAATGTTCAGATGGAATTTTCGGTCTGATGGACCATTATTGTGTTAAGGATAAGAATGATATGTTTTGAATGAATTATTCTCTGATAATGAGTTCTATATGTTCTTCTTGTACAAGGGATCTTTATCCCAGGATTCTACGTGGGTTGACCAGACTATAAGGAACCCCAGAATTCAGTTGGATCTAAAGTCGGATTTGAATTATAAATAAAGGGACTTAACAATAATTTTCGTATTGATAGGATCATGGATCGAGGTCATCGTGGTAGGAATGATAACCCCCAACTCGATGAGGAAGAGCTCGACTTGGATGTTCGTAAAACTCTTTATAGATCACAGGTTGGACTATTCAAGGGTGAAGGGGAAAACTTGGGCGAGGCTATGGAGAAGTGGATCGAAGCAATGGAAGAATACTTTAATGTCACTGGGTACAACGAGAAGAGTAAAATGGCTCTTGCAAGACTGAAGATAGTAGAAAGAACTAGAGTGGCATGGAGAAACCACTGTGAGACAAATTGTCTGGATCGGAACACCTAGACATCGAGTGATCTTAAGATTTACCTAAGGAAGAGATTCTATCCTCCCGGCTTTTTGGAAACAAAGATGAACGAATTCTTAGAGTTAACTCAGGGAAGCAGAACTATTGAAGTGTATCACCAAGCGTTCGCTCTCCTCCTTAAGTACTCGCCACCGCTGGATGAAGAACAGATGATGGCCAGGTTCATTTGGGGACTGAACGAACCTTTGAATATCCTAGTGAAGAATGCCAAGCCAGTTTCCATTGCCGAAGCAGTGCGGATGGCGAAGGATTATATCAAGGCCTTTAATGTCAAGGTCCCGCCAAAGCCAGCACCATCATCTTTCAAAAGATTTCTAGCTCCAGAAGGTGATTCCAACCGTCAACTGCCTAAGAGACAACAAAGTCAAGCTCAGAATATGGAAAGTTCCAGAATGGAAGAAAGGTCATTTTTCTGGAACTCAATCCCCTGGGATTCAACTTCAGAAGTTTCACCCTTGAACAAGTGAAATGCTATAACTGTCAAGGATTTGGACATCGCAGTATTGATTTCCCAACTCTTTTTAGATGAAGGTTTTCGGGGCGGGGAAATCAAGGACCAAGATTCCAGATTCCAGCTCCTTCCTTCCAGAGTAATCAAGTTCCTTTTAGCCAAAATCAGGGAAATCAGAGAGGTAGACTCTCTAACCAACCCTCAGTTTCAATCCAAAGTAATACAAGACCTCCGTCTCAGAATAGGGGAAGTCAAAGAGATATGTTCCCAAATCGGCCGTCCACTTCCAAGGCAGTAATGCTCGAAGTGATTGAAGAAGAAGAAGAAGATGAAAGAGATTATACTCCACCTGCGAGATGAGGACATCTTGCATTTTTTAAGTGGGGTAGGATGTAAGATTCCTCTCTCCAGCTTTTGAGGTGTAAAAGTGTAAGAATCTCCCCTTCTATCCTTGTAATTATTCCCCTCTAGGAAATAGAAGAAAGATCTTGTTTTACCTTGTTTTGGCCTAGAGACAAAAAATATATAGAGAGAGGTAATCCAAAATTGAGATATCTTTGGATATAAAAATCTTCCTAGTATCTGAAATGGTTTCCCTTGAAACAAAAGTTCAAAATAAATTCTCCAAAGTGCATTAGGAATCAATTAAAAACGATTTAAAAAACCTTAGCCTAAGGGTCAAGATTTTCTAAAAATTTTGGATTATGGTCCAATTAAGGTTCCTATGGGCCAATAAGATTAATCCAAGTGTTTGGATAAGATAAATCCAAAGAATAAAAGAAAATACCCAAAAATGAGTAAATGCTTACATAAGATGAAGAGTTGACTGAGTACAAGGTTTATTAGTTAAAAACTATGAGATATTACTAAAAAAATGAGATATTTTGGAATAATGATACATTTTTGACACCTTGGTAAGGAGGGGGGAGACTTTAAGGTAGGTGCCAATTTCACACATGTGGATGAGTTTTTAAATCAAAAAAATTGTGATATTTTTATCTCTCCTCTCTCCTAGATCAAACTTGGATCAAAAGGGGAGCTAAACTGGTCCAAATCTTGTCCAAATCCAGCCAAATTGAAGTTAGAAAATTCTAGCACTTAGTTGAACTCAGTTAGTGGCCTCCCTCACCTATGAATAGACCCTTATTCTTTTGTATTCTCATCTTTGAGATATACCATGCCAGTATTACATTAAAATACTCATATTTTCTATTATCCCTTAAAAATCCTCTACTTTTGGAGAGAGTGGAGCTTCTCTCTCTCTTCAACCATCCTTGGAGCTTTTCTCTCAACACACTAACCAATTGATTGGTTAGGGGCTTGTTCTAAGATAGAGAAGCAAGTAAAATCAAGAGGTAAGATGTAATTTCATGGTTCTTCTCTACTATTCTCAATGTTTTCACTTCTCAACCCCTGAGAAGTTTCTAATTAAGTGTTTATAATGCTAATCAAGCTTTTCTTAAGAGTCATAATGAATAATTAAGAAAAGTTTATCTTTATGCTTAATTTAGGATGTTTTTTTATGTATATCTCTCTCTCCTCAAAAGAATAGTCATTCGTATGACCAATTCTTATTCAAATGATGCCTCTTATTGATAAATTCTCAATTCAAAAATCATAACTCTATACTAGTTAAGCTAGTATAGAGGTTAAAGAAATGGCTTTTTAATGCTTATATGTTGATAACTCTATACTACTTAAGGTAGAGGTTAAAGAAATGGCTTTTTAATGCTTATATGTTGATAACATTATATTAAACTTATGATTTAAATCCATAAATTGGATTTAGGCCTAACGATAGTTATTCTCTCATAATGGTACCACAAAGTCCTATTCTTTTCAAAAATATTAAAAATTATAAGTAATAGCAGCAGAGCTATGGCAAAATTTTTAAGAAATTAATACATAACTCATTTTTATGCATAATATGAAAAGAGGATTTCCTACCATATTCTAGGATTGAATATCCTAGGCTAAAAGAATGATTTTTATCAAATTCATCGTAAAGTAATTTTTAAGGTTTATGCATAATTAAATAATTAAGAAAAGAAAAAATTTTGGTAATTTAATTTAAATGATAAAAGAGGCATTCCCATGACATTTGGAATTCAATCATTTAAATGGTAAAAGTGGAATTCTTGGCATAATCGAATTAATGGATATTTTTATTAAAATTGAAAGAGAAATTTTAGATAAATTTATTTTATGCAAGAGAAAATTTAAATGATAAAAGTGGAATTTCCATAACAATTGGAATTCAATCATTTAAATGGAAAAAGTGGAATTCTTGGCATATTTGAATAATGGATATTTTTATTAAAGAAAAGAGAAATTTTAGATAAATTTATTTTATGATAAAAGAGGAATTCTCATGACATTTGAATGTAATCATTTAAATACAAAAAGAGAAATTTCCATGATAATTGAGATCCAAGAAATTAAATGGGAAAAGAGAAATTTTTAGCATAATTCAAATTACGAGAAGAATTTTGAGAATTATTGAGAAATATGGGTAGAATTGATTTTTATAAATCCCATGAATTCTTTTACTCAAAAGTAGAATATTGAATATATTCACTTGAGAAATTTGAGAAAGAATATGAAAATATCCATCGAGAAAAAGTACCTTTACCTAGGCCAAGCAATTTGGCAGAAATTTAGAAAAAGTCCCATCATCGGTATCGAAGGAGAAAAAGCTACTAAATGTGAATGAGATGTGATAAGATGTGAATAGATGTGATAAGATGTGAACGAGATGTGATAGGATGTGAATGGATGTGATAAGATGTGAATGGGATGTGATAAGATGTGAGTGGATGTGATAAGATGTGGTGTGATGTAAATGAATGTGGATGGGATGTGAGGTGGTGTAAATGGATGTTGATGTGAATGATGAGATGAGAATGAGATGTGAGGATATGTGAAAGGATGTGATGTGATGTAAATGGATGTGGATGTGATAAGATGTGATGTGATGTAAATGAATGTGGATGTGGATGTGCTAGGATGTGATGTGATGTAAATGGATGAGGATGTGATGTGATGTAAATGAATGGATGTGAATGTGACGTGATGTAAATAGATGTGAATGGATGTGATATGATGTAATGTGAATCGGGATAGATGTGAATGGATGAGATGTGATGTGGATGTGATGTGATATGATGTGAATCAGGATAGATGTAATGTAGATGTGATGTGAGTCGGGATAGATGTGAATAGATGAGATGTGATGAGAATGGATGTGATGAGATGTGATGTGAATTGGGATAAATGTGAATAGATGAGATGTGATGTGAATGGATGTAATGTGATGTGAATCGGGATAGATGTGAATAGATGAGATGTGATGTGAATGGATGTAATGTGATGTGATATGAATCGGGATAGATGTGAATGAATGAGATGTGACGTGAATGGATGTGATGTGATGTGATATGGATCGGCGTAGATGTGAATGGATGAGATGGGATGTGAATGGATGTGATGTGATGTGATGTGGATATGGGTAGATGAGAATGGATGAGATGTGATGTGGATAGATGTGATGGGATGTAATATGATGTGATTGGTTGAGAATGGATGAAGGACGATGAGAATACATATGATTGGATGTGGATTAGGCAAAATGAATTGATTTAGAAGAATGTGGAATAACGGGAAATGACGTGGAACGATGTGAGAAGATGAGAGTTTGTTAGAATCTGTATTTATGACCTATTTTTAAATGACTGTTTTATGTCAAGAATGTTGGGAAAGCATTTTGACCATCTTGTGAATGAGGTCCTGGAGACCTAAGAGATAAAGTTGCAACAGCTGACGGAGAGTCAATGGAAAACGTCTCGCGTAGCAAGGTCGACCGAGGTCTTGACCAGCCTCGGTTCGATTTAAATGGTGAGCTTCCGGTAAATTTTAAAAAATCTAATAATATAAGGTTGTTGAAAAATCCTTTGCCATTTAATTTTAGTACTTGAGTCACCCAAACCAAAATCCACCACCAATAAATCAATAATCATTGATGGTAAACCTAGTTAATAGCATCAAATGCTAAAATTATGTGAATGGATGTATAAGGATCATACATACTAAATACCTGTAAAATTGATATAGGGGTGCATAGTCATGTAAAAAAGGCCATTATGTTTGCACTTAACACTTGATATCATGGCATGGTTAATGCCATGCATATGAACATGCATATGAATGATACCTAGACACACTCTCTCACGGAAATATTTATGGCATGTAGTATGGTGATGGAGGGTGTTTATAGTGTACACAACATTATGCTTGACCTTTAAGCCTATGTTCAACACCCATTAAAATTGTCATGGTGTGCTTGACTCTTAATTCTATATTGAACATCCATGAAAATTGGTATGGTGAGGAATACTTCAAGTTAGTTTCAAATAAAGAGCGGAGAATCAAGCACCCCCCTTAAACGCATGTCTCTCCAAATGATGAATTCGAATGCTGGTTGATATGATTTTAGAATTCAGGTTGAGAATTGAAGAGTTGATTTGGATTCTGATTGAAAGATGATGATTCTTGAATTCTGGTTGAAGGATATGACTTCAACTAATCACTATGAGATTAGTGGATTGTGCTGACAGATTGCTGCTGTTAACCTTTGACCCAGTCAATCTAATCAAGGGATGACAAATTGAGAACCTACATAACTGAAATTCTCGTGGAGGAATGTTCAGATGGAATTTTCGATCTAATGGGCCATTATTGTGTTAAGGATAAGAACGATATGTTCTGAATGAATTATTCTCTGATAATGAGTTCTGTGTGTTCTTCTTGTATGTACAAGGGATCTTTATCCCAAGATTCTGCGTGGGTTGACCAGAATATAAAGAACCCCAGAATTCAGTTGGATCTAAAGTCGGATTTGAATTATAAATAAAGGTACTTAACAAGAATTTTCATATTGATAGGATCATGGATCGAGGTCGTCGTGGTAGGAATGATAACACCCAACTCGATGAGGAAGAGCTCGACTTGGATGTTCGTAAAACTCTTCATAGATCGCAGCCTGGACCTCTTAAGGATGAAGGAAAAAAATTGGGCAAGGATGTGGAGAAGTGGATCAAAGCAATGGAAGAATACTTCCATGTCACCAGGTACAGCGAAAAGAGTAAAATGGCTCTCGCAAGACTGAAGATAGTAGAAACAACTAGAGTGGCATGAAGAAACCATCGTGAGACAAACCGTCTAGATCGGAACACCCAGACATGAAGTGATCTCAAATTTATCTAAGGAAGAGATTCTGTCCTTGTGAACGAATTCTTAGAGTTAACCCAGGGGAGCAAAACTATTGAAGTGTATCACCAAGTGTTCACTCTCCTCCTCAAGTACTCGCCACCACTGGATGAAGAACAGCTGATGGCTAGGTCCATTTGGGGACTGAACGAACCTTTGAATATCCTAGTGAAGAATGCCAAGCCAGTTTCCATGGCCGAAGCAGTGCGGATGGCGAAGGATTTTGTTAAGGCCTTAGATGTCAAAGTCCCACCGAAGCTAGCACCATCATCTTTCAAAAGATTTCTAGCTCCAGAAGGTGATTCCAACCTTCCACCACCTACGAGACAACAAAGTCAAGCTCAGAATATGGAAAGTTCCAGAATGGAAGAAAGGTCCTTTTCCCGGAACTCAATCCCTTTGAATTCAACTTCAGAAGTTCCACCCTTGAACAAGGAAGTGAAATGCTATAAGTGTCAAGTATTTGGACATCGCAGTATGGATTGCCCAACTCCTTTTAGATCAAGGTTTTTGGGGCGGGGAAATCAGGGACCAAGATTCCAGACTCCAGCTCCTTCCTTCCAGAGTAATCAGGTTCCTTTTCACCAAAATCAGGGAAATCCTAGAGGTAGACCCTCTAACCAACCCTCAGTTTCAATCCAAAGTAATGCAAGACCTCCGTCTCAGAATAGGGGAAGTCAAAGAGAGATGTTCCCGAATCGGCCGTCCACTTCCAAGGCAGTAACGCTGGAAGTGATTGAAGAAGAAGAAGAAGAAGATTATACTCCACCTACGAGATGAGGACATCTCACGTTTTTTAAGTGGGGTAGGATGTAAGATTCCTCCCTCCAGATTTTGAGGTGTAAAAGTGTAAGAACCTCCCCTTCTATCCTTGTAATTATTCCCCTCTCTGAAATAGAAGAAAGGTCTTGTTTTACCTTGTTTTGGTCTAGAGAGAAAATGTCTAGAGAGAGGTATTCCAAAATTGAGATATCTTTGGATATAAAAATCCTCCTAGTGTCTGAAATGGTTTCCCTTGAAATAGAAGTTCAAAATAAATTCTCCAAAGTGCATTAGGAATCAATTAAAATGATTTAAAAGACCTTAGCCTAAGGGTCAAGATTTTCTAAAAATTTTGGATTATGGTCCAATTAAGGTTCCTATGGGGGGCCAATAAGATTAATCCAAGTGTTTGGATGAGATGAATCCAAAGAACAAAAGAAAATACCCAAAAATGAGTAAATGCTTACATAAGATGAAGAGTTGACTGAGTACAAGGTTTATTAGTTAAAAACTATGAGATATTACTAAAAAAAATTGAGATATTTTGGAATAATGATACATTTTTGACACCTTGGTAAGGAGGGGGGAGGCTTTAAGGTATGTGCCTATTTCACACATGTGGATGAGTTTTTAAATCAAAAAAATTGTGATATTTTTATCTCTCCTCTCTCGTGGATCAAAATGGGAGCTTAACTGGTCCAAATCTTGTCTAAATCCAACCAAAATGAAGCTGGAAAATTCTAGAACTTAGTTGGACTCAGTTAGTGGCTTCCCTCACTTGTAAATAGACCCTCATTCTTTTGTATTCTCATCTTTGAGCTATACCATGCCAGTATTACATTAAAATACTCATATTTTCTATTATCCCTTAAAAATCCTCTACTTTTGGAGAGAGTGAGCTTCTCTCTCTCTTCAACCATCCTTGGAGCTTTCCTCTCAACACACTAACCAATTGATTGGTTGGGGGCTTCTTCTAAGATAGAGAAGCAAGTAAAATCAAGAGGTAAGATGCAATTTCATGGTTTTTCTCTACTATTCTCAATGTTTTCACTTCTCAACCCCTCTCAAAATTGAGAAGTTTCTAATTAAGTGTTTATAATGCAAATCAAGCTTTTCTTTGAGAGTCATAATTCATGAATAATTAAGAAAAGTTTATCTTTATGCTTAATTTAGGATGTTTTTTTATGTATATCTCTCTTTTCCCAAAAGAATGGTCATTCTTATGACCAATTCTTATTCAAATGATGCTTCTCGTTGATAAATTCTCAATTCAAAAATCAAACTCTATGCTAGTTAAGGTAGAGGTTAAAGAAATGACTTTTTAATGCTTATATGTTAATAAAATTATAGTAAACTTATGATTTAAATCCATAAATTAGATTTAGTTCTAATGATAGTTATTCTATCATAATGATGCCACAAAGTCTTATTCTTTTCAAAAATATAAAAAATTATCAGTAATAGTAGCGGAGCTATGGCAAAATTTCTAAGAAATTAATATATAACTCATTTTTATGCATAATATGAAAAGAGGACTTCCTACCATATTCTAGGATTGAATATCCTAGGCTAAAAGAATGATTTTCATCAAATTCATCGTTATAAAGTAATTTTTAAGGTTTATGTATAATTAAATAATTAAGAAAAATAAAAATTCTGATAAGTTAATTTAAACGATAAAAGAGGAATTCCCATGACATTTGGAATTCAATCATTTAAATGGTAAAAGTGAAATTCTTGGCATATTTGAATTAATAGATATTTTTATTAAAATTCAATGAGAAATTTTAGATAAATTTATTTTATGCATGAGAAAATTTAAATGATAAAAGAGGAATTCCCATGACAATTGGAATTCAATCATTTAAATGGAAAAAGTGGAATTCTTGGCATATTTGAATAATGGATATTTTTATTAAAGAAAAGAGGAATTTTAGATAAATTTATTTTATGGTAAAAGAGGAATTCTCATAACATTTGAATGTAATCATGTAAATACAAAAAGAAGAATTCCCATGATAATTGAGATCCAAGAAATTAAATGGAAAAAGAGGAAATTTTAGCATAATTCGAATTACGAGAAGAATATGGGTAGAATTGATTTTTATAAATTCCATGAATTCTTTTACTCAAAAGTAGAATATTGAATATATTCACTTAAGAAATTTGAAAAAGAATATGAAAATAGCCATCGAGAGAAAGTACATTTACCTAGGCCAAGCAATTGGTAGAAATTTAGAAAAAGTCTCATCATCGGTATTATCGAAGTAGAAAAAGCTACTAAATGTGAATGAGATGTGATAAGATGTGAATGAGATGTGATAAGATGTGAATGGGATGTGATATGATGTGAGTGGATGTGATAAGATGTGGTGCGATGTAAATGAATGTGGATGGGATGTGAGGTGGTGTAAATGGATGTGGATGTAGATGAGAATAAGATGTGAGGATATGTGAAAGGATGTGATGTGATGTAAATGGATGTGGATGTGATAAGATGTGATGTGATGTAAATCAATGTGGATGTGATGTAAATGGATGTGGATGTGATAAGATGTGATGTGATGTAAATGAATGGATGTGAATGTGACGTGATGTAAATAGATATGAATGGATGTGATTCGATGCAATGTGAATCGGGATAGACGTGAAAGGATGAGATGTGATGTGGATGTGATGTGATGTGAATCAGGATAGATGTGATGTGAGTCGGGATAGATGTGAATAGATAAGATGTGATGAGAATGGATGTGATGAGATGTGATGTGAATGGGGATAGATGTGAATAGATGAGATGTGATGTAAATGGATGTAATGTGATGAGATGTGATGTGAATCGGGATAGATGTGAATAGATGAGATGTGATGTGAATGGATGAGATGTGAATGGATGTAATGTGACGTGATTTGAATTGGGATAGATGTGAATGGATGTAATGTGATGTGATGTGAATTGGGATAGATGTGAATGGATGAGATGTGATGTGAATGGATGTGATGTGATGTGATGTGGATCGGCGTAGATGTGAATGGATGAGATGGGATGTGAATGGATGTGATGTGATGTGATGTGGATATGGGTAGATGAGAATGGATGAGATGTGATATAGATAGATGTGATGAGATGTAATATGATGTGATTGGATGAGAATGGATGAAGGACGATGAGAATACATATGATTGGATGTGAATTAAGCAAAATGAATTGATTTAGAAGAATGTGGAATAACGGGAAATGATGTGGAACGATGTGAAAAGATGAGAGTTTGTTAGAAGCTGTATTTATGACCTGTTTTTAAATGACTATTTTATGTCATGAATGCTAGGGAAGCAATTTTACCATCTTGTGAATGAGGTCGTAGAGACCTAAGTGATAAAGTTGCAACAGATGACGGAGAGTCAATGAAGGACGTCTCGCGTAGCAAGGTCGGCCGAGGTCTTGACCAGCCTCGGTTCGATTCAAATGGTGAGCTTCTAGTACGGTGGATGAGGGACCAAGGAAGCGGCCTATGAGTGAAGCGCTAGGTGACTTACGAAGGATCCTAAAGGGTGCTGACCATACGGTGCTCGGGCTCTAGGTCACCGAAGATACCCACGCGTGCATCGAGGAAGAAAATGGAACAAGGTGTTAGAGTTGTTTTCTAAACTCGGGCATGGATCTGGTTGATTGACCTTGCTGGTCCTCCAACGGATGAGTCTATGGCTCTTTTATATGGATCTGTTGGTTGATCTTGCTGATCTTCAACGGAGAGTCCATCTGGATTTTTATAAGTGAATACATTTTCGGGTACTATGAGGTAGGAACTATTGAAAAGGTCCCTGAGTGGACATGTGGTGAATGTTCTGGTTGCTAATCATGCCATAGGTACACCGATGAAGGAATGATTGGAAATTAGAATTCAACCGGATATTTTGGAGGATTATGATCAGTGATATTATGGTTTTATCAAAAGATTATTTTAAAGACAGTCGAATCTGTCAAAAAGGCAATTTCATATTGGGTGTGTAAGTGGTGTGACTATCTTGAACTTTGCTTGAAGCGTCGGTTAGGGGGCCTAGGAACTCTTTTCCCAAGTACCCGGGACAAAACATAACCAAATTCGTAAATGGATCTTATCACTACAATGGTTGGGCAGTTGGCTCTAACCCATGCGATTGGATGGGGTTAGGCTGGTATGATGGATCTCTAAAATGAGACTTAATTCTGTTATGGTACGATAGATGAAGTAAATCTCGGATTTTCCTTGTTCTATGGAAAAGAATCAATGGCTGTGCCTCTCGATGATGAAAAACGCGTTGATCTCTATGATCCAAGTGCAAGTTTCTTCCTTGATCCAACCATGTGACTTATAGGTTCGGTCGGATCAGTTTGGTTAGTTAAGGTTCTTGACTACGTTAGAATAAAAATATACTGGAGGAATCGCCCTTGCTTTCTGGACGAGGGAAGTTTTTCCAAGTTTGGTTTTGGAAGAACCGAGGGATTGGTCTCTTGTCCAGATATCTGTGGGCGGCCCAGAGTGAGAGGCTCTGCCCTGCGCAAGAAGTTCTATTACCGCTGCTAGCACCCTCCTTTTCGTTGCGCGGAGAAGGCAGGGATCTTTCAGCTGGTATCAGAGTAAATTAGCTAAAGCGGATCAAGCGAGAAGCAAGAAATGTCAAAAATTGATATTCAGAATAAAAATTCATAAGTTGGTAATTGGGTCTTCATATGGAAGTACCGCAATTGTATGGAATCCCTGACTTGAGGCCTAGATATGATGGTATTTACCTTATAACTCCAAGGACCATGACTACCCGTATATACCGTGAGTATAACTGCAGCTCTTTACGGAAAATATATACAAGTAAATCTAAGACCTTGAAATTATAAGCAAAAATGCTTTCCAGATGATGAATTCAAATGCTGATTGATATGATTTTAGAATTCTGGTTGAGAATTGATGAGTTGATTTGGATTCTGATTGAAAGATGACGATTCTTGAATTCTGGTTGAAGGAAGATAAGTTGAACAAAGCCGCAATGAGGATGAATGGGACGAATCCCAGTGATGATGTTAGTAACTGGGATGACGATTATGACTTCAACAAATCACTATGAGTTTAGTGGATTGTGCTGACAAATTTCTGCTGTTAACCTTTGACCCAGTGAATCTAATTAAGGGATGACAAATTGAGAACCGACATAACTGAAATTCTCGTGGAGGAATGTTCAGATGGAATTTTCGGTCTGATGGACCATTATTGTGTTAAGGATAAGAATGATATGTTCTGAATGAATTGTTGTTTGATAATGAGTTCTGTGTGTTCTTCTTGTACAAGGGATCTTTATCCCAGGATTCTGCGTGGGTTGACAAAACTATAAGGAACCCCAGAATTCAGTTGGATCTAAAGTCGGATTTAAATTATAAATAAAAGGACTTAACAAGAAATTTCGTATTGATAGGATCATGGATCGAGGTTGTCATGGTAGGAATGATAACCCCCAACTCGATGAGGAAGAGCTCGACTTGGATGTTCGTAAAACTCTTCATAGATCGCAGCCTGGACCTTTCAAGGGTGAAGGGGAAAACTTGGGTGAGGCTATGGAGAAGTGGATCGAAGCAATGGAAGAATACTTCGATGTCACCGGGTACAACGAGAAGAGTAAAATGGCTCTTGCAAGACTCAAGATAGTAGAAACAGCTAGAGTGGCATGGAGAAACCACTGCGAGACAAACTGTATAGATCGGAACACCCAGACATGGAGTGATCTCAAGATTTACCTAAGGAAGAGATTTTGTCCTCCCCGCTTTTTGGAAACAAAGATGAACGAATTCTTAGAGTTAACCCAGGGGAGCAAAACTATTAAAGTGTATCACCAAGTGTTCGCTCTCCTCCTTAAGTACTTGCCACCGCTGGATGAAGAACAGTTGATGGCCAGGTTCATTTGGGGACTGAACGAACCTTTGAATATCCTAGTGAAGAATGCCAAGCCAGTTTCCATGGCCGAAGCAATGCGGATGGCGAAGGATTTCGTCAAGGCCTTTGATGTCAAGGTCTGGCCGAAGCTAGCACCATCATCTTTCAAAAGATTTCTAGCTCCAGAAGGTGATTCCAACCTTCCACCGCCTAAGAGACAACAAAGTCAAGCTCAGAATATGGAAAGTTCCAGAATGGAAGAAAGGTCCTTTTCTCGAAACTCAATCCCTTGGAATTTAACTTCAGAAGTTCCACCCTTGAACAAATAAGTGAAATGCTATAACTGTCAAGAATTTGGACATCGCAGTATGGATTGCCCAACTCCTTTTGGACCAAGGTTTTTGGGGTGGGGAAATTAGGGACCAAGATTCCAGACTCCAGCTCCTTCCTTCTAGAGTAATCAGGTTCCTTTTCGCAAAAACCAAGGAAATCCCAGAGGTAGACCCTCTAACCAACCCTCAGTTTCAATCCAAAGTAATGCAAGACCTCCGCCGCAGAATAGAGGAAGTCAAAGAGAGATGTTGCCGAATCGGCCGTCCACTTCCAAGGTAGTAACGCTGGAAGTGATTGAAGAAGAAGAAGATGAAAGAGATTATACTCCACCTGCGAGATGAGGACATCTCGCATTTTTTAAGTGGGGTAGGATGTAAGATTCCTCTCTCCAGCTTTTGAGGTGTAAAAGTGTAAGAACCTCCCCTTTTGTCCTTGTAATTATTCCCCTCTCTGAAATAGAAGAAAGATCTTGTTTTACCTTATTTTGACCTAGAGAGAGAAAATGTCTAGAGAGGTAATCCAAAATTGAGATATCTTTGGATATAAAAATCCTCCTAGTTGACTGAAATGGTTTCCCTTGAAACAAAAGTTCAAAATAAATTCTCCAAAGTGCATTAGGAATCAATTAAAAATGATTTAAAAGACCTTAGCCTAGGGATCAAGATTTTTTGAAAATTTTGGATTATGGTCCAATTAAGGTTCCCATGGGCCAATAAGATTAATCCAAGTGTTTGGATGAGATGAATCCAAAGAACAAAAGAAAATATCCAAAAATGAGTAAATGCTTACATAAGATCAAGAGTTGACTGAGTACAAGGTTTATTAGTTAAAAACTATGAGATATTACTAAAAAAAATTGAGATATTTTGGAATAATGAGACATTTTTGACACCTTGGTAAGGAGGGGGGAGACTTTAAGGTAGGTGCCTATTTCACACATTTACATTTCAATGTGTCCATTTTAAAAAGATTTTTTTTTTTGTGTTCCAATTTCTTATTTCTTAGGTTGATTTTCTTCAGATGGTGGGCTGTATGAAAATTAGGGTTTCCCATAAACCTTAAACTTTTAGAGGTTTGTTTTCCCTTTTTTTGTTTTGAATATATCATTTTCTATAGTAGCATCCTGAGTTCCCACTGAAGATAGGTTAGTCCCCCCCCAAAGGCAGCACAATTATGTCTATAATGGCTCACATGCCACAAGGGAGCCTATCTAGAAGGATTTAAACTCGAGATTTCCTCCTCCCCAATGACAATTATGTCTACGATGGCTCGAATGCCAAAAGGGAGCCTCTCTAGAAGGATTTGAACTCGAGATCTCCTCCTTCCCAATGACAAACGCATACTGCTAGGATACACACCCATTGATAACTTTTTAAATTGGTTTAAAAATATAGGAGTATGAGATCATGTTTCATGCTTGCTAGGCTACACACCCATTGGCAACTTTTTAACTTGAGATCTCCTCCTTCCCAATGACAAACTCACACCGCTAGGATACGCACTACTAGGACACACACCCATTGATAACATTTTAAAGGGGTTAAAAAATATAGGAGTATGCAATCATGTTTCTTGCTTTGCTAGGCTACACACCCATTGGCAACTTTTTAAAGGGTTTAAAATTATAGGAGTATGAAATCATGTTCTGTACCTGCAACTCCATGACATTTAAGAAAAATTGTCGAAAATAAAATTATCCACTTACGTCCTTGTAGAAAATGGGTCACTAAACTTTTACTTGTAGACATAAAACATTTTCCTTGATGCCCCAGAAATGTAAAAGCTCTTAATATAAAAAATACTCACCTATGCTTATTTATTACAAGCTTTAGCTATGATGAAGATCATGCACACATTAAAAAGTATGTCACGCTCAAAAAGAATGTTATGCATATATTTCATATCTAAGAAAGAGAAGGTTTTAAAACAAATTTTAGAAATAAATTCCATGCATAATATAAACCCAAAACTAGAAAACAGAAGTATTAGTTCCTTACTCCAGCAAAATCATGTATGGATCTAAAGAGTGTAGGTACTCTAGGCATTAAAACATTGGATAATCATTTCCAAATCATCCATTAATTCAATTATGCCAAGAATTCCACTTTTACCATTTAAATGATTGAATTCAAAATGTCATGGGAATTCCTCTTTTATCATTTAAATTAAATTACCAAAATTTTCTCTTTTCTTAATTATTTAATTATGCATAAACCTTAAAAATTACTTTACGATGAATTTGATAAAAATCATTCTTTTAGCCTAGGATATCCAATCCTAGAATATGGTAGGAAGTACTCTTTTCATATTATGCATAAAAATAAGTTATGTATTAATTTCTTAGAAATTTTGCCATAGCTCCGCTGCTATTATTGATAATTTTTAATATTTTTAAAAAGAATACGACTTTGTGGTACCATTATGAGAGAATAACTATCATTAGACCTAACTTTAACCTCTAGCTTAACTAGCATAGAGTTATGATTTTTGAATTGAGAATTTATCAATGAGAAGCATCATTTGAATAAGAATTGGTCATAGGAATGACCATTCTTTTGGGGAAAGAGAGATATACATAAAAAACATCCTAAATTAAGCATAAAGATAAACTTTTCTTAATTATTCATTATTATGACTCGTAAGAAAAGCTTGATTTGTTTTATAAACACTTAATTAGAAACTTCTCAAGCTTGAGAGGGGTTGAGAAGTGAAAACATTGAGAATAGTAGAGAAAAACCATGAAATTACATCTTACCTCGATTTTACTTGCTTCTCTATCTTAGAAGAAGCCCCCAACCAATCAATTGGTTAGTGTGTTGAGAGGAAATCTCCCAGGATGGTTGAAGAGAGAGAGAAACTCCACTCTTTCCAAAAGTAGAGGATTTTTAAGGGATAATAGAGATTTAGACAAGATTTGGACCAGTTTAGCTCCCATTTTGATCTAGTTTGATCCACGAGAGAGGAGAGATAAAAATATCACAGTTTGTTTTTATTTAAAAACTCATCCACATGTGTGAAATAGGCACCTACCTTAAAGTCTCTCCCCCTCCTTACCAAGGTGTCAAAAATGTATCATTATTCCAAAATATCTTTTTTTTAAAAAGTAATATCTCATAGTTTTTAACTAATAAACCTTGTACTCAGTCAACTCTTCATCTTATGTAAGCATTTACTCATTTTTGGGTATTTTCTTTTGTTCTTTGGATTTATCTCATCCAAACACTTGGATTAATCTTATTGGCCCATAGGAACCTTAATTGGACCATAATCCAAAATTTTCAGAAAATCTTGATCCCTAGGCTAAGGTCTTTTAAATCATTTTAATTGATTCCTAATACACTTTGGAGAATTTATTTTGAACTTCTGTTTCAAGGGAAGCCATTTCAGTCACTAGGAGGATTTTTATATCCAAAGATATCTCAATTTTGGATTACCTCTCTAGACATTTTCTCTCTCTAGGCCAAAACAAGATAAAACAAGATCTTTCTTCTATTTCAGAGAGGGGAATAATTACAAGGACAAAAGGGGAGGTTCTTACACTTTTACACCTCAAAAATTGGAGAGAAGAATCTTACATCCTACCCCACTTAAAAAAACGCGAGATGTCCTCATCTCGCAGGTGGAGTATAATCTCTGTCATCTTCTTCTTCTTTAATCACCTCTAGCGTTACTGCCTTGGAAGTGGACGGCCGATCAGGGAACATCTCTCTTTGACTTCCTCTATTCTGAAGTGGAGGTCTTGCATTACTTTGGATTGAAACTGAGTGTTGGTTAGAGGGTCTACCTCTGGGATTTCCCTGATTTTGGCAAAAAGGAACCAAATTACTCTCGAAGGAAGGAGCTGGAGTCTAGAATCTTGGTCCCTGATTTCCCCACCCCAAAAACCTTGATCCAAAAGGAGTTGGGAAATCCATATTGCAATGTCCAGATCCTTGATAGTTATAGCATTTCACTTCCTTGTTCAAGGGTGGAACTTCTGAAGTTGAATTCCAGGGGATTGAGTTTCGGGAAAAGGACCTTTCTTCCATTCTGGAACTTTCCATAATCTGAGCTTGACTTTGTTGTCTTTTAGGCGGTGGAAGGTTGGAATCACCTTCTGGAGCTAGAAATCTTTTGAAAGATGATGGTGCTAGCTTCGGAGGGACCTTGACATCAAAGGCCTTGACGAAATCCTTCGGCATCCGCACTGCTTCGGCCATGGAAACTGGCTTGGCATTCTTCACTAGGATATTCAAAGGTTCATTCAGTACCCAAATGAACCTGGCCATCTTCATCTAGCGGTGGCGAGTACTTAAGGAGGAGAGCGAACACTTGGTGATACACTTCAATAGTTTTGCTCCCCTGGGTTAACTCTAAGAATTCGTTCATCTTTGTTTCCAAAAAGCGGGGAGGACATAATCTCTTCCTTAGGTAAATCTTGAGATCACTCCATGTCTAGGTGTTCCGATCTATACGGTTTGTCTCGCAGTGGTTTCTCCATGCCACTCTAGTTGTTTCTACTATCTTGAGTCTTGAAAGAGCCATTTTACTCTTCTCGTTGTACCCGGTGACATTGAAGTATTCTTCCATTGCTTCGATCCACTTCTCCACAGCCTCGCCCAAGTTTTCCCCTTCACCCTTGAAAGGTCCAGGCTACGATCTATGAAGAGTTTTACGAACATCCAAGTCGAGCTCTTCCTCATCGATTTGGGGGTTATCATTCCTACCATGACGACCTCGATCCATGATCCTATCAATACAAAAATTCTTGTGGGCTATTATTGATAATTTTCAGTATTTTTGAAAAGAATAGGACTTTGTGGTACCATTATGAGAGAATAACTATCATTAGACCTAAATCCAATTTATGGATTTAAATCATAATGTGAGATTCCTGTTCCCACGGAGCAACGGATTCGGGGTACTAGCAGCGGAAGTAGTGTGAGATCCCTGTTCCCACGGAGCAACGGATTCGGGGTACTAGCACTTCTCGCGCGGGACAGGGGTCCCACACTCGGGGCCTCATCCACGGATATCCGGACAAGAGACTAATCCGACGGTTGTTCTAAAACCGAACCCGGGAAAACTTCATTTACCCGGAAAGCACGGGCGATTCCACCAGGATAACTTTTTACTCTAACGTAGTCAAGACCATTACTGATCAAGCTGATCCAATTGCATCTACAAGATTCTTGATCAGATCAAGGAAGAAACTTGCACTTGGATCATTGGGATCAATGCTTTTTTCCCCATTCAAGAGGCACACCCGTTGATTTCTATCCATAGAACAATTACTATCCGGGATTTACTTCATCTATCGTAATAACAGAAATTGAGTCTCGATTTACGGATCCATCAATCCAGCCTAACCCCATCCGATCCCATGGGTTAGCCAATCGCCCAACCACTGTAGTGCTGGGATCCAATTTGGAATTTGGTTAGGTTTTGTCCCGGGTACCAAGGAAAAGAGTTGCAAGGCCCCCTAGCCGGAAGTTCATGCAAACATAAAATTAGGCACACCACTTACACACCCAATATGAAATTGCCTTTTTCTTAGCATCAGCTAACTTTAAAACAATCCTTTAATGAAACCATAGTACCACTGATCACAGTCTTCCAAATTATCCGGTTGATTCTCAAATTTCCCATCATTCCTTCAGTCAGAGTATCTATGGCATCATTGGCAACTAGAACGCTCACCACCTGTCCACTCATCAGGGGCCTTTTCAATAGTTCCTAGCCCATAATACTCGGCAATATAATCACTTATAAAAATCAAGATGGACTCTCATTGAAGATCAGCAAGATCAACCAACAGATCCATATAAAGAGCCATGGACTCATCCATTGAAGACCAGCAAGGTCAATCAACCAGATCCATGCCCGGTTTCACAAAACAACTCTTACTCCTTGTTCCAATATCTTCCACGACGCACGTGTGGGTATCTTCGGCGACCCAGAGCCCGAGCACCGTATGGTCAGCACCCTCTAGGATCCTTCACAGGTGACCTAGCGCTTCACTCATAGGCCGCTTCCTTGGTCCCTCATCCACCATACCGGAAGCTCACCATTTAAATCGAACCGAGGCTGGTCAAGACCTCGGTCGACCTTGCTACGCGAGACGTCCTCCATTGACTCTCCGTCAGCAGTTGCAACTTTATCAGTTAGGTCTTCATGACCTTAATCCACAAGACGGTCAAAATGCTTCCCCAGCATTCTTGACATAAAACAGTCATTTACAAACAGTCACAAAATACAGTTTCTAAATCGAACTCTCGTCTTTCCACATTATCCCTCCTTAGTCCACATTACTTATTCCACATTCCATTCAATGTGTACTCATTCTCATCCATTTTCTCATATCGACGACACATTAATTCACATACACATTCACATTCACATCCATACATCCACATCTACATGCATACATCCATTTTCACATCCTCATTTATACATCCACATCCCATATCCACATTCATACATACATATCCATATCCACATCCATACATCCACATCCACATCCACATTCACATTCATACATCCACATCCACATTCTCATTCACATCTATACATCCACATTCTCATTCACATTCATACATCCACATCCACATTCTCATTCACATCTATACATCCACATACATACATCCACATTCGTATCTACATCCATACATCCACATCCACATCCACATCCACATTCACATTCACATCCATATATCCACATCTACATGCATACATCCATTATCACGTCCTCATTCATATATCCACATCCACATACATACATACATCCACATCCGTATCTACATCCATACATCCACATCCACATCCACATCCACATTCACATTCACATCCATATATCCACATCTACATGCATACATCCATTATCACGTCCTCATTCATATATCCACATCCACATACATACATACATCCACATCCGTATCTACATCCATACATCCACATCCACATCCACATTCACATTCACATCCATATATCCACATCTACATGCATACATCCATTATCACGTCCTCATTCATATATCCACATCCACATACATACATACATCCACATCCGTATCTACATCCATACATCCACATCCACATCCACATTCACATTCACATCCATATATCTACATCTACATGCATACATCCATTATCACGTCCTCATTCATATATCCACATCCACATACATACATACATCCATCCACATCCACATTCCCATTCATATCTATACATTTACATCTACATCCACATACATACATACATCCACATCCACATTCCCATTCACATCTATACATCCACACACATACATACATGCACATCTACATCCACATTCACATCTACGCATATACATCTTCATGCATACATCCATTTTCACATTCATACATCCACACTCCCATCTCCACATTCACACATCCACATACATACATCCACATCCACATCCACATTCACATTCACATCCATATATCCACATCTACATGCATACATCCATTATCACGTCCTCATTCATATATCTACATCCACATACATACATACATCCACATCCGTATCTACATCCATACATCCACATCCACATCCACATCCACATCCACATCCACATTCACATTCACATTCACATCCATATATCCACATCTACATGCATACATCCATTATCACGTCCTCATTTATATATCCACATCCACATACATACATACATCCACATCCGTATCTACATCCATACATCCACATCCACATCCACATTCACATTCACATCCATATCCACATTCACATTCACATCCATATATCCACATCTACATGCATACATCCATTATCACGTCCTCATTCATATATCCACATCCACATACATACATACATCCACATCCGTATCTACATCCATACATCCACCTCCACATCCACATCCACATCCACATTCACATTCACATCCATATATCTACATCTACATGCATACATCCATTATCACGTCCTCATTCATATATCCACATCCACATACATACATACATCCATCCACATCCACATTCCCATTCATATCTATACATTTACATCTACATCCACATACATACATACATCCACATCCACATTCCCATTCACATCTATACATCCACACACATACATACATGCACATCTACATCCACATTCACATCTACGCATATACATCTTCATGCATACATCCATTTTCACATTCATACATCCACACTCCCATCTCCACATTCACACATCCACATACATACATCCATTTCCACATTCCCATTCATATAACCCCATATGCCTTCACATCTAATCTTTTACATCACATCCATTCTTGCCCTATCACAACCCATATACATCTTATCCTATCACATACACTTCTTACCTCATCTCATACACATCTTATCACATCTTAATTCATCTTATCACCTCTTATCACATCTTATACACCTCTTATCACATCCTATCACATCTCATATCTATTTATAGAATACAAGAGAACTCTTATATTTGATATAAGATTTCGTTACACATTCATTTTTGCATAAATTCCATTTAAGGAGATTAATACTTTCGAAGTAAAAATCAATCTTTTATGCATCTTCTTATGCATAAATTCATTTTAAATGAAAATGACACTTTTGAATTAAAATTCAATCTTTTATGCATCTTCCTATGCATAAATTCAATTTAGATGAGAATGACACTTTTGAATCAATCTTTTATGCATCTTCCTATGCATAAATTCAATTTGGTAGGAATTACACTTTTAGAATAAAAGAATTTCTCTTATGCATCTAAGTTATGCATAAAATCCATTTATGATGAAAATCACACTTTTAGTATAAAAAGAATATCTTTTATGCATACTTCTATGCATGAAATCCAAATATGATAAAAGTAACACTTTTATAATAAAATAATCAACTCTTATGCATACTTTTATGCATGAAATTCAATTGTGATAAAAGTAACACTTTTATAATAAAATAATCAACTTTTATGCATACCTCTATGCATGAAATCCAAATATGATAAGAGTAACACTTTTATAATAAAATAATCAACTTTTATGCATACCTCTATGCATGAAATCCAAATATGATAAAAGTAACACTTTTATAATAAAATAATCAACTCTTATGCATACTTCTATGCATGAAATTCAATTGTGATAAAAGTAACACTTTTATAATAAAATAATCAACTTTTATGCATACCTCTATGCATGAAATTCAAATATGATAAAAGTAACACTTTTATAATAAAATAATCAACTTTTATGCATACCTCTATGCATGAAATCCAAATATGATAAAAGTAACACTTTTATAATAAAATAATCAACTCTTATGCATACTTCTATGCATGAAATTCAATTGTGATAAAAGTAACACTTTTATAATAAAATAATCAACTTTTATGCATACCTCTATGCATGAAATTCAAATATGATAAAAGTAACACTTTTATAATAAAATAATAATCTTTTGTGCATACATCTATGCAAGAAATTCAATTATGCTAAAAGTAACACTTTTGTAATAAAATAATCATCTTTTATGCATACCTCTATGCATGAAATTCAATTATGCTAAAAGTAACACTTTTATAATAAAATAATAATCTTTTATGCATACATCTATGCATGAAAATCAATTATGCTAAAAGTAACACTTTTACATTAATATAATAATCAATTTCTCTATGATTACAATGAATATCTTTCAATTAACCTAGGATGATAATTCCTAGAATATGGTAGGAAGTCCTCTTTTCATGCTTTGAATGAAATTATTTTATGCGTAATTTTTATAAAAATTTTGCCATAGCTCCGCTGCTATGACTGATAAATCTCAATTTTTCTAAGGGATAAAGCTTATCATTAAGGAAATAATTAGAATGATCCCTAATTGGATCAATAATCCATAATGGATTGAATCATCAATATTCATGAAATACATAAACTAAAAGCATAGAAAAAAGCCATTAATTTGGCCTCAAGCATAGATTAATCTTGGATTAAGAAAAAGCTTTATGAAAAGCTTCATTTGGATTGAGAATGGGTCATGAGTATGACCATTTCTTGAGTGAGAGAGAGAAATTACATAAAAACCATTTGAATTAAGCATAAATGGAAATTTATGTAATTCTTAACTATCATTAATCAATTAACTTCAATAGCATTCATCAAATTAACTTCAATAGCATTCTTAACTATCATTAATCAATTAACTTCAATAGCATTCATCAAATTATGTAACTCTTCACTACCATTCATCAATTAACTTCAATAGCATTCAAAAACCATTCCAATTAAGCTTCTCAAGCTTGAGAGGGGTTGAGAAGAGAGAAACATTGAGAAATTATAGAAAAGATCAAAATTCACCATTTACCTTACAAATTGCTTGATTCTTTATTCACGGTAGAGGCCCCCAACCAATCAATTGGTTAAGTATGTTGATGGAGCCACTAATGGGGATTGAAGAAAGAGGGAAGCTCCAAAAACTAGTGAATTATTAATGAATTCACAGTTCTTGGCTTGGGTGGAGTAGAGTAACGATGCATAAACACTATATATTTTTCAACAAGGGGGAGGCTTCTATTTATAGGAAAAATTGAGCTCCTAACCAAACAAACTGATTCTAGAATTTTCTAAATCAGTTTGGTCAATATTTGACCATTTTTAGGTCAGTTAAGCTAACTTTTTGGAACTAGACTTGAATTAGGAGAGAGGAGAGATGAAATATCTCAATTTTTATGAGTTTAAAACTCATTCAAGCATGTGAAATATGCACCTCCTTTAAAGAACTCCCCTTCCTTACATATGTGTCAAAATGGAATCATTATACCCAAAATATCTCATATTTTTAATATTGCTCATAGTTTTTTACTAATAAACCTTGTACATTTTCAACTCTTCATCTTATGTGAAATATGCACCTCCTTTAAAGAACTCCCCTTCCTTACATATGTTTCAAAAAGGAATCATTATACCCAAAATATCTCATATTTTTAATATTGCTCATAGTTTTTTACTAATAAACCTTGTACATTTTCAACTCTTCATCTTATGTGAGCATTTACTCATTTTTGGATACCCAAAATATCTCATATTTTTAATATTGCTCATAGTTTTTTACTAATAAACCTTGTACATTTTCAACTCTTCATCTTATGTGAGCATTTACTCATTTTTGGGTATCTTCTTTTACAAAATTGGATTTATCTCCTCCCTACACATGGATTGATGCTATTGGCCCATAGGAACCTTAAATTGGACCATAATCCAAATTTTTTTGAAAATCTAGACACTTAGACTAAGGTCCTTCATACTCATTTCCAATTAATTCCAATTGCACATTGGAAAGTTCTTTTTGAATTTCTGTTTCAGGGGAACTTATTTTAATAAGATGAGAAATTTTTCTATCTATAAATATTCAAAATCTGAATATTCTCTCTCTAGAATATTTTCTCTCTTTCAGTTAGAAACAAGGTCTTTTATATTTCTGAAGAGGGGATTGATTACAAGGAAAGATGCTGGACATTTTGAGAGGCTGGGGAGGAATCCTACACATAACTTTACTATAATTTTATTAACATATAAGTATTAAAAAGCCATTTCTGTAACCTCTAGCTTAACTAGCATAGAGTTTGATTTTTGAATTGAGAATTTATCAATGAGAAGCATCATTTGAATAAGAATTGGTCATAGGAATGACCATTCTTTTGGGGAGAGAGAGATATACATAAAAAACATCCTAAATTAAGCATAAAGATAAACTTTTCTAAATTATTTACGACTCTTAAGAAAAGCTTGATTTGCATTATAAACACTTAATTAGAAACTTCTCAAGCTTGAGAGGGGTTGAGAAGTGAAAACATTGAGAATAGTAGAGAAAAACCATGAAATTACATCTTACCTCTTGATTTTACTTGCTTCTCTATCTTAGAAGAAGCCCCCAACCAATCAATTGGTTAGTGTGTTGAGAGGAAAGCTCCAAGGATGGTTGAAGAGAGAGAGAAGCTCCACTCTCTCCAAAAGTAGGGGATTGGATAATAGAAAATAATATAATACTAGCATGGTATAGCTCAAAGATGAGAATACAAAAGAATGAGGGTCTATTTATAGGTGAGGGAGGCCACTATTTGAGTCCAACTAAGTTCTAGAATTTTCCAGCTTCAGTTTGGCTAGATTTGGACAAGATTTGGACTAGTTTAGCTCCCATTTTGATCGAGTTTGATCCAGGAGAGAGGACAGATAAAAATATCACAATTTTTTGATTTAAAAACTCATCCACATGTGTGAAATATGCACCTACCTTAAAGTCTCCAAAATTTTCAAAAAATCTTGACCCTTAGGGTAAGGTCTTTTAAATCATTTTTAATTGATTCCTAATGCACTTTGGAGAATTTATTTTGAACTTCTGTTTCAAGGGAAACCATTTAAGACACTAGGAGGATTTTTATATCTAAAGATATCTCAATTTTGGAATACCTCTCTCTAGACATTTTCTCTCTCTAGGTCAAAATAGGGTAAAACAAGATCTTTCCTTTATTTTAGAGAGGGGAATAATTACAGGGACAGAAGGGGAGGTTCTTACACTTTTACACCTCAAAATCTGGAGGGAGGAATCTTACATCCTACCCCACTTAAAAAACGCGAGATGTCTCTTTCATCTTCTTCTTCTTCAATCACTTCCAGCGTTACTGCCTTGGAAGTGGACGGTCGATCCGGGAACATCTCTCTTTGACTTCCCCTATTGTGAGGTGGAGGTCTTACATTACTTTGGATTGAAACTGAGGGTTGGTTAGAGGGTCTACCTCTGGGATTTTCCTGATTTTGGCAAAAAGGAACCTGATTACTCTGGAAGGAAGGAGCTGGAGTCTGGAATCTTGGTCCCTAATTTCCCCACCCCAAAAACCTTGATCTAAAAGGAGTTGGGCAATCCATACTACGATATCCAAATCCTTGACAATTATAGCATTTCACTTCCTTGTTCAAGGGTGGAACTTCTAAAGTTGAATTCCAGGGGATTGAGTTCCGGAGGAAAAGGACCTTTCTTCCATTCTGGAACTTTCCATATTCTGAGCTTGACTTTGTTGTCTCTTAGGCGGTGGAAGGTTGGAATCACCTTCTAGAGCTAGAAATCTTTTGAAAGATGATGGTGCTGGCTTCAGTGGGACCTTGACATCTAAGGCCTTGACGAAATCCTTTGCCATCAGCACTGCTTCGGCCATGAAAACTGGCTTGGCATTCTTCACTAGGATATTCAAAGGTTCGTTCAGTCCCCAAATTAACCTGGCCATCAGCTCTTCTTCATCCAGCGGTGGCGAGTACTTGAGGAGGAGAGTGAACACTTGGTGATACACTTCAATAGTTTTGCTCCCCTGGGTTAACTCTAAGAATTCGTTCATCTTTGTTTCCAAAAGCCACGAGGACAGAATCTCTTCCTTAGGTAAGTTTGAGATCACTCCATGTCTGGGTGTTCGGATCCAGACGGTTTGTCTCACACTGGTTTCTTCATGCCACTCTAGTTGTTTCTACTATCTTCAGTCTGGCGAGAGCCATTTTACTCTTCTCGTTGTACCTGGTGACATGGAAGTATTCTTCCATTGCTTTGATCCACTTCTCCACAACCTCGCCCAAGTTTTCCCCTTCACCCTTGAGAGGTCTAGGCTGCGATCTATGAAGAGTTTTACGAACATCCAAGTTGAGATCTTCCTCATCGAGTTGGGGGTTATCATTTCTACCACGACGACCTCGATCCATGATCCTATCAATACAAAAATTCTTGTTAAGTACCTTTATTTATAATTCAAATCTGACTTTAGTTCCAATTGAATTCTGGGGTTCTTTATAGTCTAGTCAACCCACGTAGAATCTTGGGATAAAGATCCCTTGTACATACAAGAAGAACACACAGAACTCATTATCAAAGAACAATTCATTCAGAACATATCGTTCTTATCCTTAACACAATAATGGCCCATCAGACCGAAAATTCCATCTGAACATTCCTCCACGAGAATTTTAGTTATGTAGGTTCTCAATTTGTCATCCCTTAATTAGATTGACTGGGTCAAAGGTTAACAGCAGCAATCTATCAGCACAATCCACTAATCTCATAGTGATTTGGTGAAGTCATAATCGTCATCCCAGTTACTAACATCATCACTGGGATTCGTCCCATTCATCCTCATTGTGGCTTTGTTCAACTTATCTTCCTTCAACCAGAATTCAAGAATCATCATCTTTCAATCAGAATCCAAATCAACTCATCAATTCTCAACCAGAATTCTAAAATCATATCAACCAGCATTCGAATTCATCATCTAGAGAGACATGGATTTTAGGGGGGGTGGTTGAACTATACATTTGGTGCTCTTTGCCATAGAGGCTACAGAGAGCACCTTAGAGAGGGCTTTCAAAAAGAAGAGAGTGAAGGCAGATTGAGGGGTGTAGTCCCTATGGATAATGGCGATGCCATCCACAGGAAGTTGACCAAGATAATGCACCAACGCAGCATCATGTCCATGGACCTTGGCTTGGTCTCTGTTGCCACCGCCTCTCCCAGCAAATACGTCAATTTCAACCACCCTCTGTAATCAAAGGAAAAATCAAAATATTTTCCTATACATAATTACAAATGTTTCTAGGTTGTAAAAGATCGATTATTACCTCCCTACTGACCTAGATGCCTTTGAAAACTTGAGTGATGTCTTGATATCACTTACCATCTTAAACTTTAAGCATAAGATGGTCCAAGCATCACGTTTGGGCTATTCGGGATTGTTAAGAGGGGGGTTGGGGATCTCTTCTAGCTTGCTAAAGACACCTGGTTTTTTATCTACAAAATATGAGTGAGAAAAGAAAAAGATATTGTTCTGTACAAGATCACTTGGGCTTTGAGATACAAACATTGCCTCTCCAATGGATGCATGCATAGCATAGAAAACTCCAGTGAGGCTTTGTAGTGGTTGTTCCTCAACATAATTAGAGGGGAAACTATCTACAGAGAGACATAAGAAAATGGAGAATCATAAGAAAATTTGAAACAAAAAATCCAATATTAGCATGTTGTTAAAGTTGTGTTTATGTTACACTGACAATTTAAAGGAAACCTTGGTCGTTGGCCTTGAATGTACAGGTCTCCAAGGGTATACACATGTTGCACTATGGCAACCAGTCCTTCCTTCTTAGTATGCTTGAAGCCTTGTAGCCGCCCCTTCCAATGATGTAGCATATTCCCCAGTTGACACACTCGATGTGGTTCCTTAGAGCTTGGCTGCATGTAGACCCAAGCCCCAACCCTGAATCTTGTTGGAGCCCAAACTCCATTCTCATCTCTTGTGTTATGCAACACAAGCTCTTCCACCTTCTCCCTGGGTCTTCTCACATTACTGGAAGAGGCCATGGTGGTAAGAAAAGAGAAAAAGGGAAAAGAAAAGCTTGTTTTACAACAGAAGAGTGGAGAGGAGAGAAAGTTCAGGGTTTTCAGTGCAGCAATGGAAAGCTTAAAAGAGGGTTAGAGTTTGAGAATAGGCTTCCTGAACCTAGGGTAGACTAAAGAGGGATAGAGTTTCTGCACAGCAATGGAGAGGGAGGGAGCTTGAGAGAGAGAGAGAGAGAGAGAGAGAGAGAGAGAGAGAGGGAGATTGAGAGGGAGGGAGCTTGAGAAGGAGGGAGAGCTTGAGAGGGATGGAGTTTCTGCAGCAATGGAGAGCTTAGAAAAGGAAGAAAGAGGGAGAGGGAGCTTGAGACTGAGGGAGCTTGACAAGGAGGGAGAGCTTGAGAGGTATGGAGTTTCTGTAGCAATGGAGAGCTTAGAAGAGGAAGAAAGAGGTTCAGAATGAGCTTTCGAAACCTAGAGTATGTTGGGGGGAAGTTTGAGAGGGTAAACACACTTTTGAGAAAAAATTGAAAATTTTCAATTTTTAGGGTTTTTCATATGGGTGATTCTAGGTGGGGGGACCTCTAAGTTTGGGCCAAGAGGTAGGGGGACAAGAGTAGTAATTAGGCCCCATTAGCAAACCAAAGCCTAGGCCCCCTAGGGTCAAAGAAGTCAAAAATGTGCACCCAGCCCTCTTCCAATTGGTCCATTCGTAATCAAAAGTTAATCCAAGAGGCCCTCTTTGGGTCCAAAAAATTCCTAATGTTTAGGGATCCATCAGTCCAGCCTAACCCCATCCAATCCCATGGGTTAGCCAACCGCCCAGCCAACTGTAGTGATAAGATCCATTTAAGAATTTGGTTATGTTTTGTCCCGGGTACCTGGGAAAAGAGTTCTTAGGCCCCCTAGCCCATGCTTCAAGCAAAGTTCAAGATAGTCACACCACTTACACACCCAATATGAAATTACCTTTTTCACAGATTCGACTGTCTTTAAAACAATCTTTTGATGAAACCATAATATCATTGATCATAGTCCTCCAAAATATCTAGTTGAATTCTAATTTCCAATTATTCCTTCATCGGTGTACCTATGGTATCATTGGCAACCAGAACGCTCACCACCTGTCCGCTCAGGGGCCTTTTCAATAGTTCCTAGCTCATAGTACCTAGAAATATATTCACTTATAAAATCTAGATGGACTCTCCGTTGAAGATCAGCAAGATCAACCAACAGATCCACATAAAAGAGCCATGGACTCATCCGTTGTTAAGGACCAGCAAGGTCAATCAACCAGTTCCATACCCGAGTTCAGAAAACAACTCTAACACCCTGTTCTATTTTCTTCCTTGACGCACGTGTGGGTATCTTCGGCACCGGCCTAGAGCCCTCGAGCACCGTATGGTCAGCACCCTCTAGGATCCTTCGCAGGTCACCTAGCGCTTCACTCATAGGCCGCTTCCTTGGTCCCTCATCCACCGTACCAGAAGCTCACCATTTAAATCGAACCGAGGCTGGTTAAGACCGACCTTCTACATGCGAGACATCCTTCATTAACTCTCCGCCGTCAGCTGTTGCAACTTTATCACTTAGGTCTCCACCACGACCTCATTCACAAGATGGTCAAAATGCTTTCCCAGCATTGTTGACATAAAACAGACATTTAAAAACAGGTCATAAATACAGTTTCTAACGAACTCTCATCTTTTCACATCATTCCACATCATTTCCTGTTATTCCACATTCTTCTAAATCAATTCATTTTGCTTAATCCACATCCAATCATATGTATTCTCATCGTCCTCCTTCATCCATTCTCATCCATTCTCATCCAATCACATCAAATCACATCCACATCCAATCATATGTATTCTCATCGTCCTTCATCCATTCTCATCCAATCTCATCAAATCACATCAAATCACATCCAATCACATCAAATCACATCAAATTACATCCAATCATATGTATTCTCATCGTCCTTCATCCATTCTCATCCAATCTCATCAAATCACATCAAATCACATCCAATCACATCAAATCACATCAAATTACAGCTCATCACATCTATCCACATCTATCCTCATCACATCTCATCCATTCTCATCTACCTATATCCACATCACATCACATCACATCCATTCACATCCCATCTCATCCATTCACATCTACCATGATCCACATCACATCACATCACATCACATACATTCACGTCACATCTCATCCATTCACATCTATCCCGATTCACATGACATCACATTACATCCATTCACATCACATCTCATCTATTCACATCTATCCCGATTCACATCACACCTCATCACATTACATCCATTTACATCACATCTATCCCGATTCACATCACATCTCATCACATCCATTCTCATCACATCTCATCTATTCACATCTATGTCGACTCCCATCACATCACATCACATCTATCCTGATTCACATCACATCACATCACATCCACATCACATCTATCCTGATTCACATCACATGCCATCCACATCACAGCTCATCCATTCACATCTATCCCGATTAACATTACATCACATCACATCCATTCACATCTATTTACATCACGTCACATTCACATCCATTCATTTACATCACATCACATCTTATCACATCCACATCCATTTACATCACATCACATCCTATCTCACATCCACATTCATTTACATCACATCACATCTTATCACATCCACATCCATTTACATCACATCACATTCTTTCACATATCCTCACATCTCATTCTCATCTCATCATTCACATCCACATCCATTTACACCACCTCATATCCCATCCACATTTATTTACATCACACATCTTATCACATCCACTAATATCTTATCACATCCATTCACATCCTATCACATCTTGTTCACATCTTATCACGTCTCATTCACATCCTATCACATCTCATTCACATCATATCACATCTCATTCACATCCTATCACATCTCATTCACATCATATCACATCCATTCACATCCATTCACATCTTATCACATCTCATTCACATCCTATCACATCTTGTTCACATCTTATCACATCTCATTCACATCCTATCACATCTCATTTACATCATATCATTCACATCATATCACATCTCATTCACATCTTATCACATCCATTCACATCCATTCACATTGATTCACATCCTATGACATCTCATTTACATCATATCATTCACATCATATCACATCTCATTCACATCCATTCACATCCATTTACATCCATTCACATCTTATCACATCTCATTCACATCTTATCACATTCATTCACATCCTATCACATCTCGTTCACATCTTATCACATCCATTCACATCTTATCACATCTCATTCACATTTAGTAACTTTTTCTACTTCGATACCGATGATGGGACTTTTTCTAAATTTCTACCAATTGCTTGGTTGCCTAGGTGAAGGTACTTTTTCTCGATGGATATTTTCATATTCTTTCTCAAATTTCTCAAGTGAATATATTCAATATTCTACTTTTGAGTAAAAGAATTCATGGGATTTACAAAAATCAATTCTACCCATATTTCTCAATAATTCTCAAAACTATTCTTGTAATTTGAATTAATATGCTAAAAATTCATTTTTTTCCATTTAATTTCTTGGATCTCAATTATCATGGGAATTACTCTTTTTGTATTTAAATGATTACATTCAAATGTCATGAGAATTTCTCTTTTATCATAAAATAAATTTATCTAAAATTTCTATTTTCTTCAATAAAAATATCCATTATTCAAATATGCCAAGAATTTTACTTTTTCCATTTAAATGATTGAATTCCAATTGTCATGGGAATTCCTCTTGTATCATTTAAATTTTCTCATGCATAAAATAAATTTATTTAAAATTTCTCTTTGAATTTTAATAAAAATATCCATTAATTCAATTATGCCAAGAATTCCACTTTTACCATTTAAATGATTGAATTGTAAAATGTCATGGAAATTCATCTTTTATCATTTAAATTAAATTACCAAAATTTTCTCTTTTCTTAATTATTTAATTATGCATAAACCTTAAAAATTACTTTACGATGAATTTGATGAAAATCATTCTTTTAGCCTAGGATATTCAATCCTAGAATATGGTAGGAAGTTCTCTTTTCATATTATGCATAAAAATGAATTATGTATTAATTTCTTAGAAATTTTGCCATAGCTCCGCTGCTATTATTGATAATTTTTAATATTTTTGAAAAGAATAGGACTTTGTGGTACCATTATGAGAGAATAACTATCATTAGACCTAAAACCAATTTATGGATTTAAATCATAAGTTTACTATAATTTTATTAACATATAAGCATTAAAAAGCCATTTCTTTAACCTCTAGCTTAACTAGCATAGAGTTTGATTTTTGAATTGAGAATTTATCAATGAGAAGCATCATTTGAATAAGAATTGGTCATAGGAATGACCATTCTTTTGGGGAGAGAGAGATATACATAAAAAACATCCTAAATTAAGCATAAAGATAAACTTTTCTAAATTATTTACGACTCTTAAGAAAAGCTTGATTTGCATTATAAACACTTAATTAGAAACTTCTCAAGCTTGAGAGGGGTTGAGAAGTGAAAACATTGAGAATAGTAGAGAAAAACCATGAAATTACATCTTACCTCTTGATTTTACTTGCTTCTCTATCTTAGAAGAAGCCCCCAACCAATCAATTGGTTAGTGTGTTGAGAGGAAAGCTCCAAGGATGGTTGAAGAGAGAGAGAAGCTCCACTCTCTCCAAAAGTAGAGGATTGGATAATAGAAAATATGGGTATTATAATGTAATACTGGCATGGTATAGCTCAAAGATGAGAATACAAAAGAATGAGGGTTTATTTATAGGTGAGGGAGGCCACTATTTGAGTCCAACTAAGTTCTAGAATTTTCCAGCTTCAGTCTGGCTGGATTTGGACAAGATTTGGACCAGTTTAGCTCCCATTTTGATCCAGTTTGATCCATGAGAGAGGAGAGATAAAAATATCACAATTTTTTGATTTAAAAACTCATCCACATGTGTGAAATATGCACCTACCTTAAAGTCTCCAAAATTTTCAAAAAATCTTGACCCTTAGGCTAAGATCTTTTTTAAATCATTTTTAATTGATTCCTAATGCACTTTGGAGAATTTATTTTGAACTTCTGTTTCAAGGGAAACCATTTCAGACACTAGGAGGATTTTTATATCCAAAGATATCTCAATTTTGGAATACTCTCTCTAGACATTTTCTCTCTCTAGGCCAAAACAGGGTAAAACAAGATCTTTCCTTTATTTCAGAGAGGGGAAAAGGACCTTTCTTCCATTCTAGAACTTTCCATATTCTGAGCTTGACTTTGTTGTCTCTTAGGCAGTGGAAGGTTGGAATCACCTTCTGGAGCTAGAAATCTTTTGAAAGATGATGGTGCTGGCTTCGGTGGGACCTTGACATCTAAGGCCTTGATGAAATCCTTTGCCATCGGCACTGCTTCGGCCATGAAAACTGGCTTGGCATTCTTCACTAGGATATTCAAAGGTTCGTTCAGTCCCCAAATGAACCTAGCCATCAGCTCTTCTTCATCCAGCGGTGGCGAGTACTTGAGGAGGAGAGTGAACACTTGGTGATACACTTCAATAGTTTTGCTCCCCTGGGTTAACTCTAAGAATTCGTTCATCTTTGTTTCCAAAAGCCGCGAGGACAGAATCTCTTCCTTAGGTAAGTTTGAGATCACTCCATGTCTGGGTGTTCGGATCCAGACGGTTTGTCTCACAGTGGTTTTTTCATGCCACTCTAGTTGTTTCTACTATCTTTAGTCTTGCGAGAGCCATTTTACTCTTCTCGTTGTACCTGGTAACATGGAAGTATTCTTCCATTGCTTTGATCCAGTTCTCCACAACCTCGCCCAAGTTTTCCCCTTTACCCTTGAGAGGTCTAGGCTGCGATCTATGAAGAGTTTTACGATCATCCAAGTCGAGATCTTCCTCATCGAGTTGGGGGTTATCATTTCTACCACGACGACCTCGATCCATGATCCTATCAATACGAAAATTCTTGTTAAGTACCTTTATTTATAATTCAAATCTGACTTTAGATCCAATTGAATTCTGGGGTTCTTTATAGTCTGGTCAACCCACGTAGAATCTTGGGATAAAGATCCCTTGTACATACAAGAAGAACACACAGAACTCATTATCAAAGAACATACATTCTTATCCTTAACACAATAATGGCCCATCAGACCGAAAATTCCATCTGAACATTCCTCCATGAGAATTTTAGTTATGTAGGTTCTCAATTTGTCATCCCTTAATTAGATTGACTGGGTCAAAGGTTAACAGCAGCAATCTGTCAGCACAATCCACTAATCTCATAGTGATTTGGTGAAGTCATAATCGTCATCCTAGTTACTAACATCATCACTGGGATTCGTCCCATTCATCCTCATTGTGGCTTTGTTCAACTTATCTTCCTTCAACCAGAATTCGAGAATCATCATCTTTCAATCAGAATCCAAATCAACTCATCAATTCTCAACCAGAATTCTAAAATCATATAAACCAGCATTCGAATTCATCATCTGGAGAGACATGGATTTTAGGGGGATGCTTGAACTATACATTTGGTGCTCTTTGCCATAGAGGCTACACAGAGCACCTTAGAGAGGGCTTTCAAAAAGAAGAGAGTGAAGGGAGATTGAGGGGTATAGTCCCTATGGATAATGGCGATGCCATCCACAGGAAGTTGACCAACATAATGCACCAATGCTAGCAGCATCATGTCCATGGACCTTGGCTTGGTCTCTGCTGCCGTCGCCTCTCCCAGCAAATGCGTCAATTTCAACCACCCTCTGCAATCAAAGGAAAAATCAAAATATTTTCCTATACATAATTACAAATGTTTCTAGGTTGTAAAAGATCGATTATTACCTCTTGCTCAATGTCTTCTTTTTGCTAAAGTGCTGGTGGGGGCGGAGAGGTCAATCGAGGACTTAGCCTCATCCTTTTTTGGTGCTTTGGTCTCCTCCATTGCTCCAGCAGCAAGGGTATCCTTTTTAGCCTCTAGCTTGTCTTGTAAGGTTATGAATTCCTCCTCTGGAACTAGGGCTTGCTCCGCGGTCTCAACCACAGTTTCCTTGACCAAAGCAACTGTCTCTGCGATAGATTCTCCAAGGGGTAATATAGCACTATCTAGGTGAGGACCGAGGTTGGACGTATCAAGGTCCACCTCACATTGCGTGCATATAATGCCCAGGCATTCATCCATTCTCAAGCCAGCTGTCTTTTCAAGGTCATGAAGAAATAAGTATTCTGCACCTTCCACCACAATGGTGCTCAAGAGATTGATCTCAAGCTCTGGCAGCACCTTGCTCTCCTAGTGTGGGGAAGATGGCCCCGCATCTTCTACTACAGTGGGCTGTTCAGCTACAGATTGTGCACCCTCTGGAAAGTGCTCTTCTACACCAGCACTCGTTCCTACTGCCTTCACTTCCTTGTCATCCCTCAAATACCCTGCCAACTGCAATGCAGGCATCTCTACCTCCTCATCCGAATCCTCGTTGATGAGGAACGCAAAAGTGGCGAGCCACGAGAGGAACCTAGTTCCTAAATTGCCCTTCCCCAACCTCTTCACCTCATGGTTATTGAAGGTACAGTAAGCTCCTGTGGGGATGTAGATGTCAATGAAGCGTTCAAGGCGCTGGATGTAGGGGCGAGCATATTGTTGAATGTACTTAAGCAGCTCAACAGGCACCCATCGATCATTGGGGCAATGGGGAAAGGAGATGGAGTGGGGAGCCAAGTATTGCTCCATGTATGCAATCTGCGTCTCATAATGTTGGGACACAAGGGTGAGCGACTTTTCAAAGTCAATTTCACAAGAGAACATGACAAAGAGCTCGCTCTTGCCCGCCCACGGGGTGGTGGAGAGGAACTCACAGAAGTTGTCAAAGTGGGTAGCCATGTGAATGCAAAGAGATGGTGTGAGCTGGTGCTTGGTTTCTATCGCGTGAAAATGAGAAAGAAGGCACCTTTGGCTATTTATAGTTAAAATTTAAAGTTTGGCCTTTTCACACTAGACCACTAGACAAAAAAATTATAGTTTGCAAAAATATTAAGATTTCAATTAAATAAAGATTGGTTAAAAAAGAGCTTGCTACAAAATTACAAGCATGTCATTTAATCTAAAATTGTTATAATGTCTTCATTTTTTGCCCCTCTTGTGACATTTACTTCATGTTGATCTCCATCTCCTTGTTGACTTGAAAGCTTGTCATTGCCTTCACCTCGATCCTGAAACTCTTGCCCCTCACATGCATTAGAACAAAGGCTATTTTCCCATATACTCAGTTCATCTTCAAGCTCTTCCACATGCCTCTATGTGTTGGTAGGGCTATGCACCTTGCTGCTGAAAATTCAAGATCCCCTATTTGCCATGATTTTGAGACCATGGTTGTCCCCTCCTTACGCTTCCCAATCTGTAAAAATATAGAAAGTGGCACAATAACCAGAAAGTGTAAGGGTTAACTCTAGACATGTAGTGGAATCAGATATACCTTTCTTCTCATCAACTTGAAACTTGACTCTTCCACATTGTCAAAGCCCATGATGCTAAAGTGTTGACGCAGGTCTGCTAGGCTCCAATGCTTGCTTGCTGCCACTCGCTCAATCCATCCATTTTGCATCATCATAGCTACCTCAATAGGCATAATTTCTTCTTCTGAGGCTTGAAGTGGGATCCATGTCCCGTGCTTTTGCATCCATCTTTGGTAGTGCAGACGCATGTACAAAATAGAGCGTGACTTCAAGAACCCGAAAGACACTGTAGAATCTACTACTTTGCACTTGTACACATCAACTTGATATGACCCCTCATTAACCTCCCAACCCTCTCCTAGTAATCCTTGAATGAGGTCAGACCGTACCTCCTTACAAATATACATTATTTTTGTTTGGTGCATTGGCATGGAATTGAACATGTGCACAAAAACATGTAAAGGACAAAACCAATTTATCCCTACTGACCTAGATGCCTTTGAAAACTTGAGTGATGTCTTGATATCACTTACCATCTTAAACTTTAAGCATAAGATGGTCCAAGCATCAGGTTTGGGCCATTCGGGATTGTTAGGGGGGTTGGGGATCTCTTCTAGCTTGCCAAAGACACCTGGTTTTTTATCTACAAAATATGAGTGAGAAAAGAAAAAGATATTGTTCTGTACAAGATCACTTGGGCTTTGAGATACAAACATTGCCTCTCCAATGGATGCATGCATAGCATAGAAAACTCCAGTGAGGCTTTGTAGTGGTTGTTCCTCAACATAATTAGAGGGGAAACTATCTGCAGAGAGACATAAGAAAATGGAGAATCATAAGAAAATTTGAAACAAAAAATCCAATATTAGCATGTTGTTAAAGTTGTGTTTATTGTACACTGACAATTTGAAGGAAACCTTGGTCGTTGGCCTTGAATGTACAGGTCTCCAAGGGTATACACATGTTGCACTATGGCAACCAGTCCTTCCTTCTTAGTATGCTTGAAGCCTTGTAGCCGCCCCTTCCAATGATGTAGCATATTCTCCAGTTGATGCACTCGATGTGGTTCCTTAGAGCTTGGCTGCATGTAGACCCAAGCCCCAACCCTGAATCTTGTTGGAGCCCAAACTCCATTCTCATCTCTTGTGTTATGCAACACAAGCTCTTCCACCTTCTCCCTAGGTCTTCTCACAATACTGGAAGAGGCCATGGTGGTAAGAAAAGAGAAGAAGGGAAAAGAAAAGCTTGTTTTACAACAGAAGAGTGGAGAGGAGAGAAAGTTCAGGGTTTTCAGTGCAGCAATGGAAAGCTTAAAAGAGGGTTAGAGTTTGAGAATAGGCTTCCTGAACCTAGGGTAGACTAAAGAGGGATAGAGTTTTGGCACAGCAATGGAGAGGGAGGGAGCTTGAGAGAGAGAGAGAGAGAGAGAGGGAGATTGAGAGGGAGGGAGCTTGAGAAGGAGGGAGAGCTTGAGAGGGATGGAGTTTCTGCAGCAATGGAGAGCTTAGAAAAGGAAGAAAGAGGGAGAGAGAGCTTGAGACTGAGGGAGCTTGACAAGGAGGGAGAGCTTGAGAGGTATGGAGTTTCTGCAGCAATGGAGAGCTTAGAAGAGGAAGAAAGAGGTTCAGAATGAGTTTTCCAAACCTAGAGTATGTTGGGGGCGAGTCTCCCCATGCACCAATGTTTGCAATTCTTCAGGCAATTCTGTTTGTTGATTTGGCATTTGAATATTATCATCACGGTCTTCAAGTTCTTGTACTCTCCAAAGAAAGGGCTCCAGATTTATCAGTGATCTTGAATTGCTTTGAACTTCCTCAATCAAGATTTCTTGCTCATGAAAAAATGTATTCCACCATCCAAGTGAGCAAGCTGGAAAATACACATGTGCTGATTGTATGGTCTCTTTAATTTCTATCAAACATTGCTGATAATTGATGGCTCGCTTTTCTTTTTGAGCTTTTGCTGCTTCAATGCTTGATGCCAAAAGCATTTTTGCTGCCTGAAGAATTTGTCGTTCTGGGACACTGAGTAAAAACTTCAAACCATCCTGAGGATGCCATGCCTCTGAGTTAGAGTACTTCTTACACCACAAACGTGTTTCAGCTTCTTTTTCTTTTATTTTGAATTGATGTTGGAAACTATGGTCATTAAGCTGAGCGAATGCAGGGCTTGCAAAATCTCCACCTGTTGCAAACTCTCTAAAATCATAGGTGCCTTTCAAAACATGAATTTCTGGCGTAGGATCATAAGCTTCTTTAAGAATTATGCACACCTCTGGAAGGTCAAATGCACTTTTCTTAGCAAGTTTGACTGAAAACCTACTAAACATCTGATCAATTTGATCATGAGTGTGACCCACCAACAAAAATCCAAGTTTGACCTTTTTGAAAACTTTCTGCTGCACCAACATACTCAAATAAGCAAGCACTATTTGATTTTTGTTTTCCCTTGCCGTATTATCTAGCTGCACATAAAGTGTGCTAGGTAATTCTCCTTGCCATTCACTTACTATTTTCTGAATTATGGTGATGGTCAAGTTAGGGTCGTTGTGTAAATTTGGAAAGTTTATAAAAACTTTTGACGTCATGATGCCATTAAAGATGAGGGCTCCAACAACGTGTAGTTGTATGAAATTCTCTTCCTTCAAATTCTTTGGAGCACGCATAAAATGGGGTATCAATGTCTTCTTTTGATCCATTCCATCTATGACTAATCCCAAATACATTTCTTTCTGCTCAAGGCACTTCTTTCGATGCTTTGCTAGCTTTTGACGCTCTGTACTTTGTTGTTCTCGATGAGCTTTAAGTGCTTGTAGAATAGGACCTGAAAACTCAAAACAATGTAAAGCTAGTTTAAATTATACCACTTGGAATTCTCATTCATAAATTAAAACGTACAAAAAACACAAATCAAACATACTTTTTTCTTCAAATGTCTTTGCAACATCTCTTTTGGCTTTGAGCTCTGCACAAATTTGACAAATCCCCATTCTAGTTTTCTTGGGAATTTTCACATCAGCAAAATATTGTTTCCAAACTCTAAGAAATGAAGTAAATGAAAGAGATGACATGTTTCTTCCTTTCAACATTTCCACGTAGAGGTTGTAAACTTCTCCCTTTGTAAAATTATCAGGCAAATGGGTGAATTTTGAATTTGGCATGCGCTCACCATTGTAAGTGACAAATCGTTCCATCCAGCTCTTGAGAAAACACAGCTGAGGAGTCTCACGTGTACTAAATGAGTACCGTGAATCTTCTTCCACCCGTTGCAACTGCTTTAAGATCTTTTGCATCCACTGATTGCTTAAACAAAACACTTGAAAAAAACACTTTCGACACACAATCGTGCCAGAAACTGTATATTTTATCTTCTCTCTAGACCTTAATAAAAAACCATGTAATGCTGAATTTTGTTGAGCACGTTTTAAAGCAAAGAAGTTTTCACGTTCCTGCTTAATTTTTCTGAATCCAAGTGTTCTCAAGCAGTTTTTTTTACAACAATACACCCTACATGCCTCTCTCAATGCATTGCGATGCAAAAACTTGTCTTTTCTTCTCAAGGGAGTGGTTGTCTCCACACGAATAGGCTGAACTAATGATGGAGAAACTGGAACATCGGTATCAGAATTTGATAAATTAGCAAATAGTGGGCTTGTAACATTATCATCACTGATAGATTGGCTCAGACTTTTAGGAGTGAGTACGGATACAGGCACTTGAAAAGAGCAAAATGAGCTTGAGAGAGACTTTTGTTGCCCTGCCATGACTAGGAACTTTAAATCGCTAAGTTTCTCTAAAAAACAATGGTCTAAGCTACAAAGTGGAGTGTAATCTCAAATCCAAATAACTTACTTTTAATGCTTAGATTCAAAAATAATAATATTAATATAAATATTAAAATTTATTAATTATTATAAAAGATGGGACTTAAAAGATGAGAGGAAGTCCTTTTTAGGGACACATTCCAAGGGTCTGCTGCTAAGAGAGCCACAAGAGCATTTTTTTTAATTTGGAGCATTTTTCTTGAGTTTAATTCTGTAAGGTATGCATTTTCTTGATTACTTTGTTATTTGTTACAATTTTGAATTTTTATTTCATTGTCATTTGGTTCAAAGTTTGCTACGAGGAAATTATGGCTAGGAAGAAAAACAAAAATATTATCTAAGGAGGTAAGTGATTTCAAAAATAGACTTTTTTTAAAAAGGTATTTTTTGAAAGAATTGTTTGTCTTTTAAATACACAAAAATACCAAAACGAAGATTTCATACGTAAATTAAGAAAAAAAGAGGTTGAAAAAATAATATTTTATAAAATAAAGATTTAATTAATAATTTTTAAAAATTATAATGACTTCATTTTTAAAAAAGCTAATTCTTGTGTTGTATTCTGGAATACAACACAAAAATCGATAAGTTGCCATGTTTCTTGTGTATTAAGTAGTTCGTATTCTAGAATACAAAGCTTGAAGTCACATTTTTAAAAATTTAACACTTATGCACTTTGAGATTGTATTCCAGAATCCATTGCTTGTACAAGTTGTATTTTGGAATACAGCTTCTCTCAACACTTGAGTTGTATTCCAGAATATGAAGCTTTTACAAGCTGTATTCAAAAATATATTTTTTCTCTGTACTTGAGATTGTATTCCAGAATACACAATTTCAACAAGTTGTATTCTAGAATACAACTTCTCTATACTTGAGACTGTATTCCAGAATACACAGTTTCAACAAGCTGTATTCTAGAATGCAACTTCTTTCTACACTTGAGTTGTATTCCAAAATACACAGCTTCAGCAAGTTGTATACTGGAATACAACTTCTCTCTACACTTGAGTTGTATTCTAGAATACAGAGCTTCAATAAGCTATTTTCTGGAATATAACTTTTTTTTACACTTGAGTTGTATTCCAGAATACACATCTTCATCAAGTTGTATTCTGGAATACAACTTCTCTCTTCACTTGAGTTGTATTCCAGAATACACGGCTTCGGCAAGCTGTGTTCTACTGTAAACCAAACTCAATGTAAACCATTAGAATAGACCTTCATGCAAAAAAGATTTGCTTTTTATCTAATTTTAGAAGACATGCAAAGAAAGCAAAAGCTCTCGAGTTCGCGTCGCGCGCGCGACTAAAAAACAGCAAACTGTAGTTTTCACATAAAAAACAGAGGAGGAGCAGCCCGGGAGTATTTCAACCAGGTGTCCTGAAGTTTTACCCCCCTTTTGAAGCCAACGGAATGGTCAGAATCTCCATCAGAGCAACGCAGCAGAAGATAGATTTTGGGATAAAGCAAAAGCTCTTGGGTTCGCATCGCGCGCGCGCGGCAAAAAAACAGCAAAACTGTAGTTTTAATATAAAAAACGGAGGAGGAGCGACCTGCAAGTATTTCAACCAGGTGTCCTGGGGTTTTACCCCCCTTTTGAAGCCAACAGAGTGGTCAGAATCTCCATCAGAGCAACGTAGCAGAAGATAGATTTTGGGGGTAAATTTTTCTCAAATTGTGTTCAAGAAAGAGGTTCTGTAAGTACTTTGATGATACAAAGGATCCTAATTGTTTTGGGTTTGATCTATTCATCTCTTAGTGCTTTCTCATCTCTTTTATATCTGTGTATTGTGGTTAGAAGCTTCTTGTGAGTTGTATTCTGGAATACACAGCTCTAGAAAGTCATTTATTGAAATTCAATTACAAAACACATCTTTGGAGGAAACAACCTGTTGTATTCTAGAATACATCTCTCTCTCCCTCTTTTTCTCTAGTGTGCTAAGGAGCTCTCTCTCTTACATTCCTATCTCATGTTTGCTTACACATCTAGGTCCGTTCTTACATGGAGGTTAACACACACACTCTCTCTCTCTCTCTCTCTCTCTTTCTCTCTATGTCTATTTGTTCTCTTTCACTTTTTGTCTTTCTCGTTTGTTTGCCCTACATACACGTTTACTAATCTTAAATGTTGTTTCATTTAACAAATCATATTTTTGAAAAATACGATTTTATCTCTATTTGTTTATCTTAGCAATGAGATAATGATTTTTTATTGTCTTGTTTAGATTTAAGATGGCCTCACCAATACGTGATGCTCGAACTTCTAAGAAGAAAAAGAAAAGTAATCAAGCAACTGCATCTGTCCCTGTGGGTGGCTCAGGACGTTCAGGAGTCTTGACACCTTCTCGATCTCAACCTGCTCCAGTTAGTCCTCACTTTCAAGCACCTCGAGTGACTGTGACTCTTCCAAACCCTGATAGACATCCAAGTGAGCCAAGAAGACAACTTTTAGCAGCTCACCAGTTTCCAGAGTTACAAGATCAACCACCATCAAGCAAAATGGTTTTAGCTACTCATGGACTTCCTCCATCATCTCAAGGAACCACACCTTTAACTCAACATCAGCAGAAAAAGTCTTCAAGCATGGAAGCTACAACTCTTTGGAGTAGTGCAAGAGGTAAAGCACGAGAAGGATTTGCTTGGACAATTCAATTCGGCATGGTAGGTAAGCACAAGACAATCGTTGAGAGCCAAACACACCTTTCCTTTCTATTGCGGAAGAAAAAGGAGACTCTGAAAATACAAAGTATTTAACTTATGGTCGCATTGTTGAAGTCAAAGAAAGTATATCTCGTGGGATCATTCATCATCTGGTAGACAACAACAAAGGAAAGTTTCTTGCAGTTAGAGTTTTCTCTGCTAATTTTCGGCTTGAAGAGATGAATCCTGTTTCTACCCAGCAAGAGTTTAGAGATGCAATGATTACTCGCAAACGGGTATGGATATCTTTCTCTCGACCTTTTTTTCATTAGTGTTAAAAAAATTTCTTATCTTTGTGTATTCTAGAATATGTAGAGAACTATTATTCTTTTTTAAGTTTGTTTGAGTCATGTCTTTCAAACTCATATATTGGAATACATAGAGGTCAAGTCAACTCTAGTTTGCATGTATTCTAATAAACATGAAGTTTGTCTAGTCTAGTTTGTATGTATTCTAGTTTACACGTAGTTCAAAAAACTTCTTATCTTTGTGTATTCTAGAATACATTGAGAACTATTCTTTGTTTTTTAGTCTATTTAATTCTTGTCTTTCTAGCTCATATCTTGAAACACTTAGAGGTCTAGTCAAGTCTAGTTTGTATGTATTCTAGTATACAAGAAGTTTGTCTGCTCTAGCATATGCTAGAATGCATTCTAGTATACAAGAAGTTTGTTTTGTTTAGTTTGAATGAATTTTAGCAAGAAGGAAGTTTGGCTTACTTTTTATGTCTGGTTTAATGAGTTTACCATGTATTCTAGTATACAAAGAAATGGTTAAAGTGTTCTTACTTTTGCATAAGTTACTCTTTGGTTCTTACTTTTAAGTTCACTCTATCAAGTCTTAAAATCCTCTTCTACTTAGAATGACTTTTTCTTTTTTTTTTTTGTAGTCTTTTTCTGAAGCATTTCAAGAGCATCATGATAATTTGTACAATTCCAACCACTCCACTGATGATTCTGATTATGAAGAGAATGAAGGTACAGACATAGATGACTCAGAAGAAGATGTTGAAGTTCTTGAAGAGACTTCTGGGTCAATGTCTCAAGATGTGAGTGATACTTTGCTTTCTGGACCTGGAGCTCCAAAGTCTGATCCTTCAGAATCTTCTGGTCTTAATACCATAAGAAATAAATCCAAAAAGTTTCATATGGTTGATGAGAGACTCTTAATTTTACTCGTGTCTAATATAGAACGTCCTCCATTAGATCCTGTTTCAAATAAGAGACCACTAGAAGTTCGAACCATTGTCCCTGGACATGTGAGTAATCTTAAAGTAATGATGAAGGAGAAACCAACAACAAATGTTTTACCCCTTCTTGTTCTTGTGGATAAGTCTTCTTGTGTTAAGAAAGAGAGTTTTGAGAGATCAAAAATCAATCAATACAAATACTTTGTCTTGGGGGGAACTCACTCTCTCATTGCTAAAAAAGAGTTATGTGCTGAGTATCCTCATGTAGAGAGCTATAAGACAGTCCTAGCATGGGTCTATGCTGGGTTAGGTGATGATGATGCAAAGCTACTTGCCCTTGATCACAACATTGATTCCGAGATGCGACTATCCATGTCTTTCTTACAAAAGATAAGATTTTTTCACAACGAGTGGATCAATCATATTCAGCAAGGTCATAAAGTTGATGAAGCTTTCAAAATCAAGCTTTGTGAGCAAGTTGGTCTTGTCACAAAGAAGTCAAGCAAAGCTGGACGCTCTGGAAAAACAAATGTTCGAGGTCATGACAATTTCTTTCAGTTAGCCTTTCGTGATGGAGAGATATGGGATCTACAAGAAGACATTTTCAAGCTTTGGGAGGAAGGTAAAATTAAAGGGCAAAAAGTAAAGCTCCCACCTGGAAGTCAAAAGGGCAAAGGAACAGGGAATGAGGACACTTTGAAGCCAATTCCTGAAGAAATGCGTATCACGAATTGGCGAGCAATGCAAGGAATACGCGAGAAAAATATTATCATACCCATCTTGGCACGAGTGAAAGGAGGTTCTTTGACACTCGATGAAATGGCAAAGGAATTAGAACAGTACGTTGCTAATTCTTCTTTTTAAATCTACTTATTTTATTTTATGTAAAGTTGTTTTTTTATTTTGTGTTTTTTTGAAACAGGCAAAAGACTTTCTTGTACATGCAAAGAATCATGATTGAAAAACTTAATTGCAAGGATTGGAACGAGGTTCAAATGTTTCATCCCATCACTAGTCAGCCAAGCTCCTTAGAGCGTTTCATTTATCTTTTCAAAAATGCAGTAAGTAAACTACATATTTGAATAGATTTTTTTTAATTTAAGTGTTTTTGAAGGTTTTGTAAAAATTTAGATCAAATATTTTAAAAAATTGATTTTGATTTTTGTATGTGTATTCTAGAATATATTTAATGTTTACTTATTTTCATTTTAACAAGTCTCGAGCACCTCGTGCTCCCATAAAGAGCATTCCTCAAGAGTTTGAGCAACATTTGAGTCGCGCAAGGGCAGAGCGGAAGAGATTAGAAGAGGCACAAACTTTGGAGACCATTCAAGAGGCAAATATTTTCATTTCTGATGATGTGTCTGCAGAACCAGTTCAATATTTTGTTCATGAAGGCAAAGTAGAGAACATGGAATCGTTTGTGACTGCACAACATTTTACTTTAGCCATTGCTGATGCTCCGTATGGATTTAAGGCACCACACTCAATACACGATGAAGTAAAGTATGGTGTAAGTGCATATAAAAGAGTCATCGACGCTTTCAAAAAGGTCACAACGGCTGAATCATGGGCACTGGTAATTTTTCATGCTCATGATCAAATCTCTGCGCAAAGAAAGCATTCGTTGACAATCAAATGGTCCATCAGCTATGCATATGGTATGTTAAATTTCAAGCATTCTTTTGCAAGTTACAAAAGCTTAAGTTAAAGCCTAACTTTTTCTTTTGTAGGACAAAGCCTAACATCAAAGGCTAACTTTTTCTTTTGTAGGACAAAGCCTAACATCAAAGGCTATAAGCTTGACAGACTTTCTTTTACTGCCGAGTTTGCTACCATTGGTTTCTGGTCTCCTGCGGGTCCGAACAGTAAAGGAAATTTTAATTTTGCTTCGAAACCTAACCGAACAAATATTTTTGATAGACCAGGCGTGTGTCGAAAGCTCAGGGATCTTTCTGGTGATTCAAATGAGATCACGAATCCTTATCAAAAACCACAACTTTTGATGATGGATTTAATTGAGCTTCTATCTTTAAAAGGAGAGTGGATCATGGATCTTTTTGCGGGGACAGGTAATCATGCAACCTTAACTTATTACATGTTTTATATTGCTCATTTAAGTGAGCTTTACCATGTTGATTCTTTTTTTCTTAGGAACAACCACTATTAGTGCTCTTAAAAAAGGAAGGAATGTTGTTGCTATTGAGCTAGATCCAGTTCAAGTTCGTTTTATTCAACAACGAGTCACTGCAATGAAAGAATTGCCGGACGAGTTTCAAGAGGTTGGAATGAAAAACATGGCAGCAAACCCAAGAGTGGTGGATGCATCTGGAGAACCTCAGCCTCCCTTTGGACCTGATGATGAAATGCAGTTTGCAGATCTTGAGCCTTATGAAGATCCACATACTGTGGATATTGATATTCCTCTTACGGAGTCAACACCACTCATTGTAGGACGCGAGCAAACTAATGAAGAAGTTAGTCATGAAGAGGATGAATTTCCTATGCTAGAATAGATTTAGACACTTGTAGTTTCAAACAATTTTTGGTATTTAAATCCTCATTGGGGGTGTTCAAGGATTTCTAGGTTTTGAGAGTGTTTTGAACAACATTTGTTTGTATTCAAAACTAGCATTACAAATCTTTTTGAGAAGCTTGCGTTTTGAGATTGGTTCAAAAAATTAGTCAAATGTTGTCTCTATTGAAGCATTTATAGGAATTGTCTCATAATAAGACTTGTTTTTTTAATCAATGAAGATTAATTTAATCATGACATTGAAGTTGTGCGATAAAAGTAGTTATATTTTGCTTTCTAGTAACGATAGCAATAATTTTGTATTCAAAGTGAAGCTCTTTGTTGTGAGTCTCTAATGCAACTTTTGTGTCATGTTTTTTTGTTTGAAATATTCTAAGATTTTGTAGGGATAGGCTTGTACTTAGACATCAAATAGTGGAAAATTTGGTAAATTTTTAATTTAGCGAATGAATCACTTGCAAGTATGTTTTAAGTTAAGCAAAAAAGTCTATTTTTAAAGTTCTACTTTATTGGGCACGTCAAAGATTCTTTTGGTGCTAGATTTGGATTGTTTTTAAAGGATATTTTTGGTCTCTCAAAACTACAACTCACGATCGGTTGTATTTTCAAATGGCTGGGTGTTATCCACATTCATTTACATCACATCACATCTTATCACATCCACATCCATTTACATCACATCACATCCTTTCACATATCCTCACATCTCATTCTCATCTCATCATTCACATCCACATCCACATCCATTTACACCACCTCACATCCCATCTACATTCATTTACATCACACCACATCTTATCACATCCACTCACATCTTATCACATCCATTCACATCCCATTCACATCCATTCACATCGTGTTCACAACTTATCACATCCATTCACAACTTATCACATCGCGTTCACATCTTATCACATCGCATTCACAACTTATCACATCGCGTTCACATCTTATCACATCTCATTCACATTTAGTAGCTTTTTCTACTTGGATACCGATGATGGAAATTTTTCTAAATTTCAACCAATTGCTTAGCCTAGGTAAAGGTACTTTTTCTCGATGGATATTTTCATATTCTTTCTCAAATTTCTCAAGTGAATATATTCAAGATTCTAATTTTGAGTAAAAGAACTCATGGGATTTACAAAAATCAATTCTACCCATATTTCTCAATAATTCTCAAAATTCTTCTCGTAATTTGAATTATGCTAAAAATTAATCTTTTCCCATTTAATTTCTTGGATCTCAATTATCATGGGAATTCCTCTTTTTGTATTTAAATGATTACATTCAAATGTCATGAGAATTCCTCTTCTATCATAAAATAATTTTATTTAAAATTTCTCTTTTCTTTAATACAAATATCCGTTATTCAAATATGCCAAGAATTCCACTTTTTCCATTTAAATGATTGAAATCCAATTGTCATGGAAAATCCTCTTTTATCATTTAAATTTTCTCATGCATAAAATAAATTTATCTAAAATTTCTCTTTGAATTTTAATAAAAATATCCATTCATTCAATTATGCCAAGAATTCCACTTTTACCATTTAAATGATTGAATTTAAAATGTCTTGGGAATTTCTCTTTTATCATTTAAATTAAATTACCAAAATTTTCTCTTTTCTTAATTATTTAATTATGCAAAAATCTTAAAATTTTCTTTACGCGATGAATTTGATGAAAATCATTCTTTTAGCCTAGGATATTCAATCCTACAATATGGTAGGAAGTCCTCTTTTCATATTATGCATAAAAACGAGTTATGTATTAAATTCTTAAAAATTTTACCATAGCTCCGTTGTTTGCTATTACTGATAATTTTTAATATTTTTGAAAATAATAGGACTTTGTGGTACCATTATGAGAGAATAACTATCATTAGACCTAAATCCAATTTATGGATTTAAATCATAAGTTTACTATAATTTTATTAACATATAAGCATTAAAAAGCCATTTCTTTAACCTCTAGCTTAACTAGCATAGAGTTTGATTTTTGAATTAAGAATTTATCAATGAGAAGCATCATTTGAATAAGAATTGGTCATAGGAATGACCATTCTTTTGGGGAGAGAGAGATATACATAAAAAACATCCTAAATTAAGCATAAAGATAAACTTTTCTTAATTTTTCATTACGACTCTTAAGAAAAGCTTGTTTGCATTATAAACACTTAATTAGAAACTTCTCAAGCTTGAGAGGAGTTGAGAAGTGAAAACATTGAGAATAGTAGAGAAAAACCATGAAATTACATCTTATCTCTTGATTTTACTTGCTTCTCTATCTTAGAAGAAGCCCCCAACCAATCAATTGGTTAGTGTGTTGAGAGGAAAGCTCCAAGGATGGTTGAAGAGAGAGAGAAGCTCCACTCTCTCTAAAAGTAGAGGATTTTTAAGGGATAATAGAAAATATAAGTATTTTAATATAATACTGGCATGGTATAGCTGAAAGATGAGAATACAAAAGAATGAGGGTCTATTTATAGGTGAGGGAGGCCACTAACTGAGTCCAACTAAGTTCTAGAATTTTTCAGCTTTAGTTTGGCTGGATTTGGACAAGATTTGGACCAGTTTAGCTCCCATTTTGATCCAATTTGATCCAAGAGAGAGGAGAGATAAAAATATCATAATTTTTTTGATTTAGAAACTCATCCACATGTGTGAAATAGGCACCTACCTTAAAGTCTCCCCCCTCCTTACCAAGGTGTCAAAAAGGTATCATGATTTCAAAATATCTCATTTTTTTTAGTAATATCTCATAGTTTTTAACTAATAAACCTTGTACTCAGTCTTATGTGAGCATTTACTCATTTTTGGGTATTTTCTTTTATTCTTTGGATTTATCTCATCCAAACACTTGGATTAATCTTATTGGCCCATAGGAACCTTAATTGGACCGTAATCCAAAATTTTTCAAAAAATCTTGACCCTTAGGCTAAGGTCTTTTAAATCATTTTTAATTGATTCCTAATGCACTTTGGAGAATTTATTTTGAACTTCTGTTTTAGGGGAAACCATTTCATACACTAGGAGAATTTTTATATCCAAAGATATATCAATTTTAGATTATCTCTCTCTAGACATTTTCTCTTTCTAGGCCAAAACAGGGTAAAACAAGATCTTTCTTCTATTTCAGAGAGGGGAATAATTACAAGGACAGAAGGGGAGGTTCTTACACCTTTACACCTCAAAAGGTGGAGGGAGAAATCTTACATGTACAGTTATGTTTAGAACCTACATACATGCTTATACCAAGTTGTTAGGGGTTTTTCCACACCTTGCATTCAAGTATAGGAGAGACATGTGTTTTAGGGGGGTGCTTGATTCTCCACCTTTTATTTGAAACTAACTTGAAGTATTCCTCACCATACCAATTTTCATGGATGTTCAATATAGAATTAAGAGTCAAGTACACCATGTTAATTTTAATGGGCATTGAACATAGGTTTAAATGTCAAGCATAATGTTATGTACACTATAAACATATTGTGTTAGGGCACTTGACCCTCCATCACCATACTACATGCCATAAATATTTCTGCGAGAGAGTGTGTTTAGATATCATTCATATGCATGGCATCAACCATGCCATGATATCAAGTGTTAAGTGCAAACATAATGGCCTTTTTTACATGACTATCCACCCCTATATCAATTTTACAGGTATTTAGTATGTATAATCCTTATACATCCATTCACATAATTTTAGCATTTGATACTATTAACTAGGTTTACCATCAATGATTATTGATTTATTGGTGGTGGATTTTGGTTTGGGTGACTCAAGTACTA
>NC_141080.1:36940058-37107558 GCF_041138505.1 Cibotium barometz | reverse complement strand
ATCAATGATTCATTGTAACTCTTTCAAAGAGATGTTGGCACCTACTAGCACAGAGACAAAGTGCCTCAGTGATGGGGGTTTCTTCATTGATGTGTATACTTGACTAGACTTATTTCATTTATATGTTTTTTGTTGTGTAAAAAAAGGAATATGAAATAAATATCTTGCATAACATGAAATTTGGAAATGATTATCCAATGTTTTAATGCCTAGAGTACCTACACTCTTTAGATCCATACATGATTTTGCTGGAGTAAGGAACTAATACTTCTGTTTTCTAGTTTTGGGTTTATATTATGAATGGAATTTCCCTTTAGCAACTTAATGAACGAAGGTGGTGGGCTATTCATGTATGTCTAGAGATATGTTTCTAGATACTTGTTCATTCTTAAATTCTTAAATTTGTTTTGAAACCTTCTTCTCTTTCTTAGATATGAAATATATGCATAACATTCTTTTTGAGTGTGACATACTTTTGCTAATGTGTGCATGATTTTCATAGCTAAAGCTTGTAATAAATAAGCATAGGTGAGTATTTTTTATATTAAGAGATTTTACATTTCTTGGGCATCAAGGACAATGTTTTATGTCTACAAGTAAAAATTTAGTGACCCATTTTCTACAGGAAGGACGTAAGTGGACAATTTTATTTTCGACAATTTTTCTTAGATGTCGTGGAGTTTCAGGTACAAAACATGATTTCATACTCCTATAATTTTAAACCCTTTAAAAAGTTGCCAATGGGTGTGTAGCCTAGCAAGCAAGAAACATGATTTCATACTCCTATATTTTTTAACCCCTTTAAAATGTTATCAATGGGTGTGTGTCCTAGCGGTGGGAAGGAGGAGATCTCAAGTTAAAAAGTTGCCAATGGGTGTGTAGCCTAGCAAGCATGAAACATGATTTCATACTCCTATATTTTTAAACCCCTATAAAAAGTTATCAATGGGTGTGTATCCTAGCGGTATGAGTTTGACATTGGGAAGGAGGAGATCTCGAGTTCAAATCCTTCTAGAGAGGCTCCCTTTTGGCATCCGAGCCATTGCAGACATAATTGTCATTGGGGAGGAGGAAATCTCGAGTTTAAATCCTTCTAGATAGGCTCCCTTGTGGCATGTGACCCATTATAGACATAATTGTGCCGCCTTTGGGGGGGGACTAAGCTACCTTCAGTGGGAACTCAGGTTGCTACTATAGAAAAGGATATATTCAAAACAAAAAAAGGGAAAACAAACCTCTAAAAGTTTAAGGTTTATGGGAAACCCTAATTTTCATACAGCCCACCATTTGAAGAAAATCCCACCTAAGAAATAAGAAATTGGAACACAAAAAAAAAAATCTTTTTAAAATGGACACATTGAAATGTAAGACAATTATTAGGACATCATTTTAGAATGGACACATTGAAATGTTAGACAATTAATTCAAATTAAATTGGGTACAAAGTCGGGCATAGTAAAAAGAACAAAGTATTGTACTAGCTTTATTTTGATTAGTCTTATCTAAATATTATAATTGTTTTCATGTGATTAGTCTTAGCTAAATATTATATTTGTTTTCATATGACTAGTCTTGTCTAAATTATTTTTTCATACGACTAGTCTTGTCTAGATATTGTATTTATTTTCATATAACTATTCTTGTCTAAATATTGTATTTGTTTTCATATGACTAGTCTTGTCTTAATATTATATTTGTTTTCATATGACTAGTCTTGTCTTAATATTGTATTTGATTTCATGTCTAATCCTCACATATGTGTGATTTTGTTTCTCCAGAATATAACAAGTACTCTCCCAAATGACTGTATAAAACAACATAGTCCAGTTGAGGTAATATAAGTAACACCACACATGTTGATATACGATATAAATCCAACTTAAATTCTCTCTCTCTCTCTCTCTCTCTCTCTATATATATATATATATATATATATATATATATATATATATATCTATCACACACACACACACACACACACACACACACATCTATTTTTATGAACTATAACATTTCATTCCATTCTTGTCTTGCTATTCTAGTGTGATGTCACAATAGACTTGTCTATCATATTTTGATATTTCCATACAAACTTGAGCTACATTAACTCTCAATATAATGTTTCAAACGAAAAATATCATGGAAGAGATCAATATGCATGTTAATAATTAAAGTAGTTTGTTTCTTTGGATTACATTTTTTGTAGTGCTTCTTTCCACATAATTTGATTCAATATATCAAGGTTCCTCTCTTCATTTTAAATGCAGCATATGACTCTTGGCAGGTAGACCCCCCTCACCTTTTTGATATAATTTATTTCTTTAAAAATTAGGTCTAGGAAGCTTTCTTCTTGTTCTTTTTAAAGAACAAACTAGATAGTTGTCAAGCATGGAGCATCCCAATGCTTGTAGTTTAAATTATTATATCAATTTTGATAATAATAAAAAGGTTCCATTCCTTAGCAATTTTCAAGGACTTGTGTAGCCTATCTAATGACATTTATGGTGGTTTCAGTGGAATAATGTTCTTGTTCCTCCAACAGCCGATCCAAATGGAACATGGACACTATGCAAGAACGACCCAAAAAAATGTTCAAATGACCAATTGAAAATTTTGCAAGGTCTTGTTTCTATTTTATTTAGTTACATTGAAATAATGAGACATGCTTACAAAGCTATGTTTGTTTTGCATTATTTTTTTGACCTATATACCTATCCTCTTTTTTATTACACCTAGAAAATTTTAACCTTAGTATTGTTGGGTTTTTTTTGTCCAGATTTTAGAAGACAAATGTTGGTGTTTCTTAGTCCATTTGTGCCTTGTTATGAAGAAGGTCTATTCATCATATCTTGCTTCTATCATACCATTGCAATAAAAGATATTCTTTGGGATACAACTGGATCTGAAATCAACAATAAGGTACATTTTCAGCTCCTCTCTCTCTCTCTCTCTCTCTCTCACACACACACACACACACACACACACTAGAGACACACACACACACATACATGCATGCATGATCTCTCTCTCTCTCTCTCTCTCTCTCTCTCTCTCTCTCTCTCACACACACACACACACACACACACACACACACACACACACACTAGAGACACACACACACACATACATGCATGCATGATCTCTCTCTCTCTCTCTCTCTCTCTCTCTCTCTCTCTCTCTCTCTCTCTCTCTCTCTCTCTCTAACACACACGCACACACACGCACGCACGCGCGCACACACACACACACAGACACACACACACACACACACACACACACACACATTGACCTATGAGGGAAAATGTAGAGGTGTGAATTCATGCAATGTACCATAAAATTCATTTATTTTTATTTGTTGATTTTGTTCTAATGAAATAAGAATTATTCAAAAGGTTTTTTTTTTGGTTGTTTGTTGCGACATGATGAATGAAAGACTGCTGCACAAGCTGTGGGAGAGTGGTTCTTTGAAGGCAAACAAGTGAAGATACTAGATCGTGCCTATCCTTGTAATACCAATTGTTTGGGTGTTTTGATTTAAATGTTTAAATATTAAATAGCTAATGTTAGTGTTTAGAACAATTTAGTCATTAATCTTTATTTCGTAACAAATTTTTATATAGCTATGAGATTCAAGAATCCTTCAAAACCTCACAATAAAATTTTAGTGCAACAATTTAGTCATTAATCTTTATTCCAGAACAAATTTTTATATACCTATGAGATTCAAGAATCCTTCAAAACCTCACAACTTGATTTTAGTTACTAATAAAATTTTAGTGCAAAAAATCATCTTGTGTATTTTTCAAGGCTTAGATTGTACAAGTTGATGGTTGATATCTTGAAACTTTTAGTCATAAGACCAATTGATGTGTATTTTTTCCAACGCTGTACTGTCTGCACCAAAGAGCACATTAAGCGAGGGTACAAAAGACACGTGAAATAGGTGGGTTGTCATAGAGCACATGCATAAACACCTGTTAAGAACCAAAAAACACATAAAGCCAAGCTAGGCTACATGAAACTAGTGGGGTGTAGTATATGACATGGAGACATTTATTTAAAAGTGTGCAAGAGAGCAACATACATGGAGGGGTAGAATTTGAAGGTTGAGGTAAAGATCCAAGGAGGCTTATCATTTAGAATAAGGGTATGTAAAAGCTACCCTTATAATATATAATTATTATTATTCCAAAAAAAAGAATAAGGGTAGGAAAAATCTACCCAAAAAGAAGAGAAGAAAAGGGCAAACCTTTTCAATTGACACGATGAGAGGGAAAAAGAGAAAAGAAAAGAAAATTCGGGGATGCCTTTCAAATTCAACATTATGATGAATAATGCTCACAAATGTCCACGTGCCAACAATGCATTGACATGGGAAAGGTGTGTGCGTAAGGGTAAAACGCGTTGCACAAAATTCAAGTGTCTTGTAGATGGCAAGGATGAAGAGCAGGCCTTAAATTTGAAGCCCAATATATGGAAGGTTTTATCCAAAAGTTTGTGAAACTTTTTCTATTTACTTTGGACTTCAAGATGGTGTTTTCCCATTTGTTTGAAGCTTCAACACATTATGCTAACTATGCTAATTACAAGTTCATCTAAGAAAAGCAACCCAAAATGCTATGCTAGGGTCCAAACCAAGATTGTTTTGGAAAATAATATGATATTTGGTTTCACTATGACAAGGTAAACTTTTTGGAAAATAATATGATATTTGGTTTCACTATGACAAGGTAAACTTTTTGGCATTAATCTGTTGTGACAAGTTATACACTTCAACACTGCTATTAAAAGTGCCAAGTAAAGGTCATCAGTGGGGGAGAACAAGGGTACATTTGAACAAATGTTGCTAGCAATAGTACAATGCCACACTTTTGAAATGAGTTGCTCTACACATATATGTTTTGTTGTTGTTGTATGTGTGTGTGTGTGTGTGTGTGTGTGTGTGTGTGTGTGTGTGTGTACATGTGTGTATCAAGAGATAATATCTACATATACAAACACTATTAATACCTATGTAGACACATTTCACTTACCCTCATATCCACATACTTTGCAAGCCAAAGTGAATAAATATTTTCATTATTCAAAAGGTTAAAGTAAAAAGAACAAAAGATAGAGTTCACGCAAGAAAAGCCAGCAAGTACAAGCTTGCATGTAGGCCTTTTGATGTAGGCCTCTAGATCTCACATGAAACTTCATTACTTCTCTAGCAATGTACTACACTTGTCTACTGGATCTTACAAAGATGTCCATTTTGTGTCCAACATTCTACTACACTTATGTCCAATGGATCTCACATGGAATCGCATTACTTCTCCAACAGTGTACTACACTTGTGTCCAATGGATCTCACATGGAATCGCATTACTTCTCCAACAGTGTAATACACTTGTGTCCAATAGATCTCACATGGAATCGCATTACTTCTCCAACAGTGTACTACACTTGTGTCCAATGGATCTCACATGGAATCTCATTACTTCTCCAATAGTGTACTACACTTGTGTCCAATGGATCTCACATGGAATCCCATTATTTCTCCAACAATGTACTACACTTGTGTCCACATGGAATCGCATTACTTCTCCAACATTGTACTACACTTATGTCCAATGGATCTCACATGGAATTGCATTACTTCCCAACAATGTACTACACTTGTGTCCAATGGATCTCACATGGAATTGCATTACTTCTCCAACAATGTACTACACTTGTGTCTAATGGATCTTACTGGATGTTCATTATGTCCCCAATTGAGTACTACACTAATGTCGAACATCTAACCCCCACAAAAAAAAGCATGGGAAGATGAATATACTCTTACGATTGCATTGAAACCCTTTTTCCAATGGACATTTATCTCTTCCTCTAAATTAGTGACTCCCACACAAATCATGTAAAGGTCCATGTGTCCTTACATCATCCAAGATATACTTAATCTCTACCCTTTTTGATAGCTACATTTATGTCTTCCTCTCAATTATGGTGACTGAGCTTTGTCCCAATGAATTATCACACAACCACACACACACACACACACACACACACACATAGATGTCCACACACATGCTTTTATATCCCCTAAAGTTTTTACACCCTATACCTGGCTTGGGCTTGAATTTGATGCTTTAGTAATTATTTGAGACTTCAATTTTGTAACCTTTAGTAAATTTTAAGGCATCCTTTTAAGCCTAAAGGGCCCTTTAAGCCCAAAATGGGCTTCACATTTAAGCACTAGTGAAGAGCTCGACGAAGGCAACCGTGCTAAAAGTCACGCGGTTTCCCATTAGATGCACTACTTCCCCATTAGACGCACTACGCTTAAAAAAATGACACTCATGCCTCAAGAGTCAAGGGCCCATATATATCACTTTAATCATGTCCAAGTAAAGCTACAATTTTTTTTGGGGTCCAAATCATGACCAAGTAGTACTAGCATAGAACTCTAGGCGTAGAAGTGGTGAACTTAAGGAGCAAAAAGAGGGTTATTTTAGAGAGGGAATTGACAAACACATGCCATTAGGAGAAGTAGAGAGAGAGAGAGAGAGAGAGAGAGAGAGAGAGAGAGAGAGAGAGAGAGAGAGGAGTAATGGAGTCAATGGGATGTAGAGGAGATTATGGGCTGAAGCCTACTCAAAGGCTCGTTGTAAGTGCCAGTGTGTGGTTGTTGCTGCTAGGCTCTTTCAGTTCATGGAGTGGAGTGACGTGTGTAAGTGCAGTAGCCATTAACCTCACCACTCTTCCATCCGCAGTAAACATAGGAGCAGGTAATTATAGAGATAAAACATCAGTAAGCTTCTTTGGGATACAACCGCATCTGAAATCAACAATAAGGTACATTTTCACCTCCTCTCTCTCTCTCTCTCTCACACACACACACACACACACACACACACACACACACGAGAGACACACACACACATGCACACACACATACATGCATGCATGATCTCTCTCTCTCTCTCTCTCTCTGTCTCTCTCTAAAACTGTCAGGACTATGGTCCTACGGAAGTCGAACCCTAGCATAAGTTAATAGCTTTCGGAGTCTCGAGAGTATTATTAGTGCTAGCGGGGTTCAGGGGTTAATGGGCGTTAGGGTTTGGTCGATGTGTGTACACATCTAAGTTAGCACGGCTCTTAAGTAAGATGGGCGGCCGGGCTAGGAGGTGTGGACACAGGCCAGGGTTTTGGTATAAAACCCAACGAGAAACCCTAACTCGTCATTATGTGGTTGGGAGGTGAACCGACTTCCACCCTCTCTTCTTCTCCACGCCTAGGCTATGGCGGCTTGAGGAAGACGCAGCCGTAGCGGAGGCGTTACACTGGTATCAGAGCTAGCGGCGACCGGCGTGACCTGCACGAGAAAAAGAGCTCGACGCTGCAGCAAAAGAAACGAGCGCCGCCGCCCGTACGGTGACCTGAACGAGCGCAGCCTACACGCGACCGCCCACGTGAACAGCCCACAGCGAGCACCGCCCTCCACCCGCCTAAGGCGGCGACCAAGGCAGACCGGCAGTCCTCGAAGGCGATCGGTGAGCGATCGTTGGCGCGCCGTTGGCGAGCGCGCGAGAATTCTCCCTTACTTGAGTGGCACAAGGGGGAGGCTTCACCATCCAAGGAGTGGGGTTTTGAACCCACAACCTCAAGCTCCAAGGCAAGTGTGCTAGCCACTTCACCTTTTCACTTGTGTTGTTCTTCTCTTCAAAAGAGCTCTACTTATTCTTTCAAGGGAGGACACAAACTACAAGGAAAGTGACACAAACTACAAGGAAAGTGACCTTTTCACCTTCAACTTTCCTTCTTTCAATTTGTGAGAGGAGTTTTCTATGCTCCAAGTTTGGAAGTTTTTGGTGGACGGATCTTCAACGACATGCTACATGCAACACACTTTTTTGCATGCATGTGTTGATTGAAGACTCAAGTGGTGATTTCTTCTCGATTTTCGTGCATGCAAGAGGAATTCTTCTACGACGCTTCAATTGGAGTTCGCTTTTGAAGGTAATCCGTTCTCTATTTGTAAACACGTGCATACCATGGCCTCAGCGGAACCGTCTCATGTTCACTTCGATTTTGAGAATGATATGCATGATGTTAGTGAGGCACACCCTTTGGGTGGTGGTGTGGGTGATTCGCGACAGGCCGTTGCGCCTGATCGGGATGACAACATGACCGATGCCGAAGGGGGTGCGAGTCCAATAGATGATTATGGTTTGGTAGACACGGTAGAGTTTGGGCGTCTCACTTCAAGGGTAGTTGCACTTGAGCGCACTATAACAAATGTCAATACCAATCTCACAAACATGAGCACGCTTTTTACTGAATTTATGGCACGTTTTGCAAGTGGATCGGCGACAAGTGGAGGGCCTATTCCGATAGTTATGCCTCCTCTTGTTCCAAATCCTATAGTAGAATCTATTGCACCATCTGCAACGCAAGAAGGGGCTATGTTGAAAAACGTGAAGCCGCCTGTGTTTAAGGGAGAGGAGCGCGATCGTAACAAGGATGCGGTCCATACATTTTTACACAAGTGGACGGACTTGCATCGCTTACGCCGCACTCCCGCTGCTGTTATGGTCACTGAGACGAGTCTCACACTTGAAGGTAAAGCCTACAAGTGGTGGATGAGTCTACCTATTGAAACTCGCCCTAAGACTTGGGAGGAGTTTGCGGCAGCATTTAAAAAGGAGTTCTTACCGCAAAACGAGAAAGATCGGAGTTGGACAGCCTGGGACAAGTGCAAGATGGAAGGTCTTACACTTAATCAGTATGTGTCCAAATACCGTGAAGTCATTCTCAAGCTAGATGGTTTGGACGACTTTCAAAAGGTTCGTGGGTTTGTTAGAGGCCTTGATAAAGAATATCAGGCAAAGGTTAAAACCCAATATCCTAAAACTTTGGAAGCGGCTATCCAAAGTGCCCTTATCTTTGATGACACTATGGATAAGAAGGGCATGGATAGACCGGCCAAATTCAATGGCTCGCAATTTAATGCTAATAAGCGTAAACTTGCCAGCAATTCTACTGAAAACACAAAGAAGTCTAAAGGGTCAAGTGGTCCGTTGTCTCCACAAGATTTTGAACGGGCCAAGAAGGAGAAACTATGTTATCATTGCTTAGGTAGTGATCATGAGAAGAAAAATTGTCCACAGTTGCCTCGCAAGAATAAGGATAAGGAGAAGGTCAAGGAGAAGGCTGTACACATGGTGCAAACACTTCCCTTGGATGCTGATCCTAAGTATTCTGCGGTAGAGGTTTCACACACTGCCGAGATGCATGAGTGTAATCTCACTGCATCTATGTGGCAAGAGACAGTTGGACCACATGATTTGGTCCGTATGCATGGCTCCATTTATGGTCATCGAGTACGTATTCTCATTGATGATGGTGCCACGCACAATTTCTTGAACTATGCATTAGTTAAGAAATTAAAGTTGCCGGAGACAAAGAGTTCTCATCGTTATGTGGTGTCCACCATTCAGGGGGATGATCACGATGTGTGGGATACTCTAGTACGGCAAGTGCCTGTGTTTGTGCAAGAACACACTATGGTTCTTGACTTCCAAGTGATGAATATGTCTCGTGCGGATGTCATCTTAGGACGGGAGTGGTTGTATGGGTTAGGGTCATCCCTCAAAAGGAGTTATGAACATAATACGTTTACGTTTGAGGCCAATGGTAAGCATGTTTTACTTATTGGGGAACGTGATGTACCCCCAACACCACTCATATGTAATGCCGAACTCTCTTTTTTGGAGCATAGTAATCAAATAGAAGAAGTCTATTTTTGTTATTGTGTGTCTCAAACTGGTGGGTTTGATGTGCATGATGTTTCTTCTTCAAATGAATCTTCCTCAGCGATGCCTTCTTTCTCTTTACCTTCTTCTAAAATCTCTTTAAATAATCTTAAGCAACCAGTTAATGCTTTGTCTTTGCAACAACTGTTACAAGAATTTAAAGATATTTTTCCTAATGAATTACCAGAGGGTTTGCCACCCGAACGAGCTTTGCCTCATCGCATTGATGTCGTTCCGGGCACCAAACCAATTAGTAAGCCGTCGTACAGGCTTAGTGCGACTGAAGCAGCTGAGGTGGAACGTCAGCTTGCTGACTACCTTAGTAAGGGCTTCATTTGCCATAGTGCTTCACCATGGGCATCGCCCATTCTTTTGGTGAAGAAAAAGGATGGATCCATGCGTATGTGTGTGGATTATCGCTCCTTGAATGCGGTAACCATTAAGAACAAATACCCGCTACCTAAGATAGATGAGTTGTTTGATCAACTCAACGGTGCGAAGTATTTTTCTAAAATTGATTTACGTTCAGGATATCATCAAGTGCGTATTAACGCTGATGATATAACCAAGACTGCGTTCCGAACTCGCTTTGGACACTATGAGTTTTTGGTTATGCCGTTTGGGCTTACTAATGCCCCGGCAACGTTTATGACGCTTATGGATAGCATACTAAGGCCGTACTTAGGCAAATTTGTCATTGTCTTTCTTGATGACATTTTGGTCTATAGTTCGACTTTAGAAGAGCATTTGGAACACTTACGAAAAGTTTTTCAGTTACTACGCGAGAATGCACTTTACGCGAAAGAAAGTAAGTGTGAATTTCTCAAGGATAGCATACAATACCTAGGTCATGTAATTTCTGCAGACGGAATTGCTATGGATGCTAGTAAGGTTGATGCTATTATGCGATGGCCAACACCTCGAAGTAAGGAAGAACTTCAAATCTTCTTGGGAATGGCAGGATTTTATTGCAAATATGTGAACGGTTATGCAAAGATTGTCGCTCCCATGACTGATCAATTGAAAGGTGCGGCAATTACCTTTCAATGGCGTGAGGAGCAACAACGTAGCTTTGATAAGCTTAAAGTTGCTTTGGCTACAGCTCCCATCTTGGCAATTGTGGATCCTCAAAAACCATTTGTGATTGAAACGGATGCCAGTGCTAAGGCAGTGGGTGCGGTTCTCATTCAAGATGGTCATCCTGTTGCCTATGAGAGCAAGAAGCTCAATCGTGCTCAACAAAACTACTCAGCTTATGAGCGTGAGCTCTTTGCCATCATATATGCCTTACGAAAATGGCGACATTACTTATATGGTGCACAATTCGAGCTTGTTTTTGATCACGAAAGCATAAAGTGGTTTATGAACCAAACAGATTTGCAGGGTCGAAAGGCCAGATGGGCTGAGATCCTTCAGGAGTATGATTGCAAGCTACGCTATCGCAAAGGACGTTACAATATTGTAGCTGATGCTTTGAGTCGTATGCCGGAGATTAATTCGCTGCTATTCACAGAGTTGAAAAGCGAATTGTTAGAATCTTTACGAGGCAAATGCAAGCAGGATTCAACATACTCAAAGGTGTGGAATCATGTTCAAATGAGGGGTCCCTCTCACTCAAACGGTAGTGTTTCCAGTTCTTCCACACATGGTTCTTCTTTATCACAAGATGAACTACAGCGATGGAAAAACTTTTCCATCGATGATGGATACTTACTCCACAAGGGGAGAGTTTGTGTTCCATTGGACTTAGACACTAGGCGCCAAATTCTTTTTGAGTGTCATGATAGTCCAAGTGCAGGTCATGCGGGCATTCGCAAAACGTATGCTCTCGTAAGAAAGCATTTCTATTGGCCTGGACTTCACAAGGATGTTACTGACTATGTTCTGCAGTGTCAGAAGTGTCAAGTGAACAAAGCAGAACGTCTTAAAGCTGGCGGGTTACTGCATCCATTAGAGATTCCTGACGGCAAGTGGGAAAGTATATCTATGGATTTTATAACGGGCTTGCCCACAACGAATCGTGGACATGATGCCATTTGGGTAATCGTGGATCGATTAACCAAGCTTTGTCGGTTTGTGCCTACTAAGAAAACAGTTACAACTCCAGAATTGGGACGCCTTTTCGTGGAGAATGTTTACCGACTTTATGGCTTACCATCCAATATTGTCAGTGATCGCGATCGCAAGTTTAACAGCCATTTTTGGCGAGCAGTATTCAGTAAGTTGGGTACTATGTTGAACCTTAGTACAGCTGATCATCCGCAGACAGATGGTCAGACTGAACGGGTTAATCAAGTGCTGGAAGATATGCTTCGGGCATATGTCAGCAAAAAACAATCTGATTGGGAGTCTTATTTGCCTATTCTTGAGTTTGCTTACAATAGTGCAAAGCATGTCTCGACAGGCTTTAGCCCTTTCATGTTGATGTATGGTTTTCAGCCACGTTCACCAGTGTCGGTGGGACTGGCGAATGAGAAAATCAGTCAGGTTAAGGATTTTATCCAAGACCATATGGATATGTTGCGCCTTGCACGATTAAATGTTCGTCAAGCACAAGATCGTTACAAGAAGTTTGCGGACCAGAAACGTAGGCCACTTCACTTTCAAGAAGGTGATTGGGTGTTTCTGAAGGTACCAGAAAACTCCACCAGTTTAAAAACGGGTCCCGTACCAAAATTGTCGCCCCGATTTTGTGGACCATTTAAGATACTCAAGAAGGTGGGCCCAGTAGCCTATAAACTTGAGTTACCAGCACATTCCAAGGTTCATCCCATCTTTCACATAAGCCGTTTGAGGAAACGCCTTATGGGTCATGAAAGCCCAGTGGATGATTCTTTCTTGGTAGAATATGTGGAACCCCCAATACTGCCTCATGAACCAGAAAGAGTATTGGATTATCACATGTTACGTACTCGCCACCAAGTTCGGAAACAAGCTCTTATCAAGTGGAAGGACCGTCCAGAGGAAGGCTCCACTTGGGAAAACATTAGTGTGATGAGGAAACGTTTCCCCACTTTTGTTTTCGAGGACAAAAACTCTTTTCGAAGGGGGGAGTAATGTCAGGACTATGGTCCTACGGAAGTCGAACCCTAGCATAAGTTAATAGCTTTCGGAGTCTCGAGAGTATTATTAGTGCTAGCGGGGTTCAGGGGTTAATGGGCGTTAGGGTTTGGTCGATGTGTGTACACATCTAAGTTAGCACGGCTCTTAAGTAAGATGGGCGGCCGGGCTAGGAGGTGTGGACACAGGCCAGGGTTTTGGTATAAAACCCAACGAGAAACCCTAACTCGTCATTATGTGGTTGGGAGGTGAACCGACTTCCACCCTCTCTTCTTCTCCACGCCTAGGCTATGGCGGCTTGAGGAAGACGCAGCCGTAGCGGAGGCGTTACAAAAACACACACACACACAGATGCACGCACGCACGCACGCATGCACACACACACACACACACTCATTGACCTATAAGGGAAAATGTAGAGGTGTGAATTCATGCAATGTACCATACAATTCATTTATTTTCATTTGTTTATTTTGTTCTAATGAAATAAGAACTATTCAAAAGGTTGTTTTTTGGTTGTTTGTTGTGACATGATGAATGAAAGACTGCTGCACAAGCTGTGGGAGAGTGGTTCTTTGAAGGCAAACAAGTGAAGATAATAGATTGTGCCTATCCTTGTAATCCCAATTGCATGGGTGTTTTGTTTTAATGTTTAAATATTAAATGGCTAATGTTAGTGGTTACAACAATTTAGTCATTAATCTTTATTCCGTAACAAATTTTTATATAGCTATGAGATTCAAGAATCCTTCAAAACCTCACACTAAAAATTTTAGTGCAATAATTTAGTCATTAATCTTTATTCCATAACAAATTTTTATATACCTATGAGATTCAAGAATCCTTCAAAACCTCACAACCTGATTTTGGTTACTAATAAAATTATAGTGCAAAAAACCATCTTGTGTATTTTTCAAGGCTTAGATTGTACAAGTTGATGGTTGATATCTTGAAAATTTGAGTCATAAGACCAATTAATGTGTATTTTTTCCAACACTATACGATCTGCACCAAAGGGCACATCAAGCGAGGGTACAAGAGACACGTGAAATAGGTGGGTTTTCATAGAGCACATGCATAAACACCTATTAAGATCTACCAAAAAGCACATAAAGCCAAGCTAGGCTACATGAAACTAGTGGGGTGTACTATACGACACGTAGACATTTATTTAAAAGTGTGCAAGAGAGCAACATACATGGAGGGGTAGAATTTGAAGGTTGAGGTAAAGATCCAAGGAGGCTTATCATTTAGAATAAGGGTATGTAAAAGCTACCCTTATAATATATAATTAATATTATTCCAAAAAAAAGAATAAGGGTAGGAAAAATCGACCCTTAAAAGAGAAGAAAGGAGCAAACCTTTTTTAATTGACAAGATGAGAGGGAAAAAAAGAAAATTCGGGGATGCCTTTCAAATTCAACATTATGATGAATAATGCCCACAAATGTGCACGTGCCAACAATGCATTAACACGGGCAAGGTGTGTGCATAAGGGTAAAATGCGTGTGCGCAGAATTCCAGTGTCTTGTAGAGCTGGCAAGGATGAAGAGAAGGCCTTAAATTTGAAGCCCAATGGAAGGTTTTATCCAAAAGCTTTTGAAACTTTTCCTATTTACTTTGGACTTCAAGATGGTGTTTTCCCATTTGTTTTTTGAAGCTTCAACACATTACGCTAACTATACTAATTACAAGTTCATCTAAGAAAAGCAACCCAACATGTTATGCTAGGGTCCAAACCAAGATTGTTTTGGAAAATAATATGATATTTGGTTTCACAATGACAAGGTAAACTTTTTGGCATTAATCTGTTGTGAGTTATACACTTCGACACTGCTACTAAAGGTGCCAATTAAAGGTCACCATTGGGGGAGAATAAGGGTACATTTGAACAAATGTTACTAGCAATAGTACAATGCCATACTTTTGAAATGAGTTGCTCTACACATATATGTTTTGTTGTTGTTGTTGTATGTGTGTGTGTGTGTGTGTGTGTGTGTGTGTGCGCGTGTGTGCATGTGTGTGTGTGTGTGTGTGTGTGTGTGTGTGTACATGTGTGTATCAAGAGATAAAATCTACATATACAAACACTATTAATACCTATGTAGACACATTTCACTTACCCTCATATCCACATACTTTGGGGGCCAAAGTAAACAAATATTTTCATCATTTAAAAGGTTACAGTACAAAGATCAAAAGATAGAGTTCAAGCAAGAAAAGCCAACAAGTACAAGCTTGCATAGCCTTTTGATGTGTAGGCCTCTAGATCTCACATGAAACTTCATTACTTCTCTAGCAATGTACTACACTTGTCCACTGGATCTTACAAAGATGTCCATTTTGTGTCCAACATTGTACTACACTTATGTCCAACGGATCTCACATGGAATCGCATTACTTCTCCAACAATGTACTACACTTGTGTCCAATGGATCTCACATGGAATTGCATTACTTCTCCAACATTGTACTACACTTATGCCCAATGGATCTCACATGGAATTGCAGTACTTCTCCAACAATGTACTACACTTGTGTCTAATGGATCTTACATGGATGTTCATTATGTCCTACACTTATGTCGAACATCTAACCCCCACAAAAAAAAAGCATGGGAAGATGAATATACTCTTACGACGTCATTGAAATCCCTTTTTCCAATGGACATTTATCTCTTCCTCTAAATTAGTGACTCCCACACAAATCATGTAAAGGTCCATGTGTCCGTACATCATCCAAGATATACTTAATCTCTACCCTTTCTCATAGCTACATTTATGTCTTCCTCTCAATTATGACTGAGTTTTGTCCCAATGAATTATTACACACACACACACACACACACACACACACACACACACATAGATGTCCACACACATGCTTTTATATCCCCTAAAGTTTTTACACCCTATACCTGACTTAGGCTTGAATTTGATGCTTTAGTAATTATTTGAGATTTCAATTTTGTAACCTTTAGTAAATTTTAAGGCATCCTTTTAAGCCTAAAGGGCCCTTGAAGCATAAAATGGGCTTCAAATTTAAGCACTGGTGAAGAGCTCGATGAAGGCAACCGTGCTGAAAGTCACGCGGTTCCCATTAGACGCACTACTTCCCCATTAGACGCACTACGCTCACTCATGCCTCAAGAGTCAAGGGCCCATATATATCACTTTAATCATGTCCAAGTAAAGCTACAAATTTTTATTTATTTTTGGTCCAAATCATGACTAAGTAGTACTAGCATAGAACTCTAGGCATAGAAGTGGTGAACTTAAGGAGCAAAAAGAGGGTTATTTTAGAGAGGGAATTGACGGACACATGCCATTAGGGGAGAGAGAGAGAGAGAGAGAGAGAGAGAGGAGTAATGGAGTCAGTGGGATGTAGAGGAGATTATGGGCTGAAGCCTACTCAAAGGCTCGTTGTAAGTGCCAGTGTGTGGTTGCTGCTGCTGGGCTCTTTCAGTTCATGGAGTGGAGTGATGTGTGTAAGTGCAGTAGCCGTTAACCTCACCACTCTTCCATCCGCAGTAAACACAGGAGCAGGTAATTATCATCAGTAAGCTTCCATGGATCTGCCATGGCGATCATTGATTAGTGCCATTGCTAATAATTATGCAGTGCCGCTAATCACTCGGAGTTGGTTCTAATGACGCTTGCAGTTTGCTTGGACGGAAGCCCCCCTGCTTACAATCTGGACAGGGGCAGCGGGTCTGGAGTAAACCGATGGTTTGTTCACCTGGACGTAAAGCCGTCTCTCTCTCACACTCTCTCACACTCTCTCTCACACACACACACACACACACACACACACACACACACGTGCGTGCGTGCGACAGATGGCGCTGATTATGGTGAAAGCAGGGAGGAGGCTGGTGCGAGAACAAGACTTCGTGCGTGATTAGGAGCAACACGTCCTTGGGATCGTCACTTCACATGGCTCAAAACTTTACCTTCAACGGCATCTTGAGCGACTCAGTCACGACTAATCCTTGTAAGTTGCAGTGATTATACTGTTTATCTTTATCTACCCATATTATATGTTAATTTTTTTAAATAAAGAATTTGACAACTAATCTACTATTTTTATTACAACCAGGATATGTTATTATATATACATAAATATATACACGCATGTATGTATATACATACATACAAATAATGTCTATATATATATATATATATATATATATATATAGAGAGAGAGAGAGAGAGAGAGAGAGAGAGAGAGAGAGAGAGTGTGTGTGTGTGTGTGTGATAGTGTGTGTATTGTGTGCAGTCATCAACGTATGAAAAATCTTTGCACAAAAGATCTACATTCTATGTAACCAAAGTTTCTACTAATCAAGGCTGAGCATAAAATCCAAGCTTCCAAATGCTCTAGTATATATATATATATGTGTGTGTGTGTATGTATAATATATGCATATTACATCATTTGGAATACATATATGTGTGTGTGTGTGTGTATAATATACATGAACGCTTATATGTATTCCAAATGATGTAATATGCATATATTATACACACACACACACACATAAGCATTCATATATATTATACACACACACACACACACACACACATATGTCTGGATGTCTGTATGTACACATGTATATATGTATACTAGAGCATTTGGAAGCTGGGGTTTTATGCTTGATTAGAAGAAACTTTTTCTGCATTGAATGATGCAGATATTATACACACACACACATAATATATATGTGTGTGTATGTACACACACACATAAATATATATATATATGTATGTAAAGTCAATATTAGGTAATTTGGGAAAAATCTCACATTTTGGGAATCAATTACTCCATATAGTTTTGGACATATCTTAAACATACTAACTCCAAATTTGTCGGAGATCATAGATTTAGATTCTACTCTTCAAGATCTTTCCTATGATATGTCACATGAGGGGGTTTTGACAAACTTTTGGACAAGTTCACCATGCTCCCATTTTTCAAACGGGAATGGGATTTTTCCCAAATTATCTAATATGGTGTTTGTATATTATAGCATTTGGAAGCTTGGATTTTATGCTTGATACGAAGAAACTTTTGTTGCATTAAATGGAGATATTTTATGTAACAAGCTTTCGTATATTGACAACACACACTTTACTTTTACTTGTCACATCTCTCTTGCTTGTGTGTGTGTGTGTGTGTGAGAGAGAGAGAGAGAGAGAGAGAGAGAGAGAGAGAGAGAGAGAGAAAATGTTTCTTATATGCACTTTAAATGGTTTTAGATTTCTATAACTGGAATAGAGTTCTACTCCGATATTGTGATGGAGGATCATTTTCAGGGAATGTGGATTCACCAGTCTTAGTCCAACTTCTAGGAGAAATAAAGGTTTGGCAAGATAATCTAAATAAAATTTTGGTGCTAGATAGTTAGCTATGTAATATTTTTATTTCCTTACAAATTAGGTAGTAGTGGAGTGCTTAGTGCGTTTGAATTTCCTAGAAAGGCCCTTGGGATTTATGTTTTTTTCCTTTGGAGCTATAGTTAAAGTATGCCTAAATACAAACTTTTATGTCTGTAGTTTTCTCAACTTATAATTAAAGTATTCCTAAATGCAAACTTTTTAGGCTTGTAGCATGATTCCAATTTTTAGTTTTCTTGTACTAGTTTTATACTTCATTATCAATTATCAAACTCCTCTTGTGTTTTGTAGCCACGAAACCTTTATTTTAGAGGGGAAAGAATCTGGAAAGCTTTAATTGAACATCTTCTTCTCATTGGCATGGACAAGGCTGAAAAGGTATGAAGTGCTTGTATGTTTCATTTTAAAACATTCATTTTCTTTGAGGGCCTGTTGCACTGCCTATATTTTTCACTTTGGGTTGAATCAAGTATAATACTATTTGCAAAGATTACACAAGATTTAACAACAATACTTTTTCACTTCAACTCCTACACATAATATTAGGTAAAGGCATTGAGTAATTTTTTCCATCCATAAGAGTCCTCAAATCTTTGTATTTTCTCTGTATGTTGTGATTGGATCTCTTTTGATGTATAGCAAGTTGCTTTTCATGACTCAAACAAGATTTTGGCTTAAATCCTTGTAAAAGAGGAAACTTTCACTTACAATGGATCTACCGAATCGTAGGCCCTTCTTTCGGGAAATTCAGCTGGAGGCCTAGCATCAATGATTCATTGCAACTTTTTCAAAGAGATGTTGGCACCTAGCACAGACACAAAGTGCCTTAGTGATGGGGGTTTCTTCATTGATGTGTATATCACTTGACTAGACTTATCTCATTTATATGTTTTTTGTTGTGTAAAAAAGGAATATAAAATAAAGATCTTGCATAACATGAAATTTGGAATGGATTATCCAATGTTTTAATGCCTAGATTATATACACTCTTTAGATCCATACATGATTTTGCTAGAGTAAGGAACTACTACTTCCATTTTCTAGTTTTGGGTTTGTATTATGTATGGAATTTCGTTTTAGTGAAAGAAAGTGGTGGGCTATTCTTGTATGTCTAGAGATATGTCTCTAGATACTTGTTGATTCCTAAATTCTAAAAATTGTTTTGAAACCTTTTTCTCTTTCTTAGATATGCAATATAGGCATAACATTTTTTTTGAGTGTGACATACTTTTGCTAATGTCTGCATGATCTTCATAGCTAAATCTTGTAATAAATAAGCATAGGTGAGTACTTTTTGAATTAAGAGTTTTTACATTTCTTGGGCATCAAGGATAATGTAATATATCTAAAAGTAAAAATTTAGTGACCCATTTTCTATAGGGAGGACGTAAGTGGACATTTTTCTTTTCGACAATTTTTCTCAGATGTCGTGGAATTACAGGTACAAAACATGATTTCTTTCTCCTATAATTTTCAACCATTTCAAAAAGTTGCTAATGTGTGTGTAACCTAGCAAGGATGAAACATGCTTTCATACTCCTCTATTTCTTAACCCCTTTAAAACGTTATCAATGGGTGTGTATCCTAGCAATGTGAGTTTGTCATTGGGAAGGAGGAGATCTCAAGTTCAAATCCTTCTAGATGGGATCCCTTGTGGCATTAGAGCCATTTTAGACATAATTGTCATTGGGAAGGAGGAGATCTCGAGTTCAAGTCCCTCTAGATAGGCTCCCTTGTGGCATGTGTCGCCTTTGGGGGTGGGGGGGATTAAGCTACCTTTAGTGGGGGAACTTAGGTTGCTACTACAAAAAAGTATATATTCAAAAGAAAAAAGGGGAAAGCAAACCTTTCAAAAGTTTAAGGTTTATGGGAAACCTTAATTTTCATACAACCCACCAAAGAAAATCCACCCAAGAAATAAGGAACTAGAACACAAAAAAATCATCTTTTTAAAATGGGCACATTGAAATGTGAGACAATTATTAGGATGTATCTTTTTAAAATGAACACATTGAAATGTTAGATAATTATTAGGGCCAAAATTCAAATTAAATTAGGTACAAAGTTGGACATTGTAAAAAGAACAAAGAATTGTACTAGTTTTCATGTGATTAGTCTTATCTAAATATTATATTTATTTTCATATGACTAGTCTTGTCTAAATTATTTTTTCATATGACTAGTCTTGTTTAAATATTGTATTAATTTTCATATGACTACTCTTGTCTAAATATTGTATTTTTTTTCGTATGACTAGTCTTGTCTTAATATTATATTTTTTTTCATATGACTAGTCTTGTCTTAATATTATATTTGTTTTCATATGAATAGTCTTGTCTTGATATTGTATTTGTTTTCATATGACTAGTCTTGTCTTAATATTGTATTTGATTTCATGTCTAATCCTCACATATGTGTGATTTTGTTTCTTCAGAATATAACAAGTACTCTCCCAAATGACTGTATAAAACAACATAGTCCAGTTGAGGTAATATAAGTAACATTGTGCACATTTTGATATATGATATATATCCAACTTAAATTCTATCCCTCTCTCTCTCTCTCTCTCTCTCTCTCTCTCTCTCTCTCACACACACACACACACACACACATTTTTATGCCCATTTATGAACTACAACATTTCATTCCATTCTTGTCTTGCTATTCTAGTGTGATGTCACAATAGACTAGTCTATCATATTTTGATATTTTCATACAACCTTGAACTACATTAACTCTCAATATAGTGTTTCAAACAAAAAATCATCATGGAAGAGATCAATATGCATTTTAATAATTAAAGTAGTTTGTTTCTTTGGATTACATTTTTTGTAGTGCTTCTTTCCACACAATTTGATTCAATATATCAAGGTTCCTCTCTTCATTTTGAACGCAGCATATGACTCTTGGCAGGTAAACCCCCCCTCACATTTTTGATATAATGCATTTCTTTAAAAATTAGGTCTAGGAATCTTTGTTCTTGTTTTTTTTTTTTAAAGAATGAAGTAGAAAATTGTCAAGCATGGAGCATCCCAATGCTTGTAGTTTAAATTATTATGTCCATATTGAAAATACTCCAAATGTAATTTTAATAAAAAAGTTTTTATAGTTTAGGAATTTTCAAGGACTTGTATAACCTATCTAATGACATTTATGGTGGCTTCAGTGGAATAATGTTCTTGTTCCTTCAACAGCCGATCCAAATGGGACATGGACACTATGCAAGAACAACACAAAAAATTGTTCAAATGACCAACTGAAGATTTTGCAAGGTCTTCTTTCTATTTTATTTAGTTACATTGAAATAATGAGACATTCTTGAAAAACTATGTTTGTTTTGCAGTATTGTTTTGACCTATATACCTATCCTCTTTTTTATTACACCTAAATTTTTTAACCTTAGTACTGCTAGTTTTCATTCTCTAGATTTCAGAAGACAAATGTTGGCATTTCTTAGTCCATTTGTGCCTCGTAATGAAGAAGGTCTATTCATCATATCTTGCTTCTATCATACCATTTCATTATCCAATATTCTTTGGGATACAATTGCTTCTGAAATCAACAATAAGGTACATTTTCACCTCCTTTCTCTCTCTCTCTCTCTCTCTCTCTCTCTCTCTCTCTCTCACACACACACACACACACACACACACACACACACACACACACACACACACACACATTGACCTAAGCACATATGAGGGAAAATGTAGAGGTGTGAGTTCATGCAATGGACCATACAATTCGTTTAGTTTCATTTGTTTCTTTTCTTCTAATGAAATAAGAACTATTGAAAAGGTTGCTTTTTGGTTGTTTGTTATGACATGAATGAAAGACTACTGCACAAGCTGTTGGAGAGTGGTTCTTTGAAGGCACACAAGTGAAGATACTAGATTGTCCCTATCCTTGTAATCCTAATTGCATGGGTGTTTTGCTTTAAATGTTTAAATATAAAATAACTAATGTTAGTGTTTACAATAATTGTCATTAATATTTATTTTATAACAAATTTTATATACCTACGAGATTCAAGAATCCTTTAAAATTTCATAACTTGATTTTGGTTACTAATAAAAATGTCAGTGGACCTTTTTTTAAAACCAATTTTTTGTTCGGATTTGTTTCATCTCCCTCTCTCTCTCTCTCTCTCTCTCTCTCTCTCTCTCTCTCTCTCTCTCTCTCTCTCTCTCTCTCTCTCTCTCTCTCTCTCTCTCTCTCTCTCCCCCTTCATTTTATTGGATATACTCTAGTCTTGTGAAAGTATATAAGTTTTCTATGTTGAATGCTTAATTTTATGTACCCTTTGAAATAATAATTTATTTTTGGCATTAATTCTCATTTAAAAAAACTAAAACATGGTTTTAGAGTTTTAACTCTTTGAACATTGAATGCTATTAATTTGAATACTTTATACTACTTGCTTAATCCAAAACATGATTTTAGAGTTTTAACTCTTTGGACATTGAATGCTATGTATTTGGATACTTTAAAAAAAATCATATTGAATGTTAATTCAAAGTTATAAATGCTTCTTTAAATTTTATCCTTTGAAATCATGGTGTATTGGGTTTTGATATTGGTTTGAGATAGGACCACAGTAGAGGATGGATAATTACTAGAAATGGTTGATGACAATACGCTTTGAGTTATCATAATGATCATTTGGAAAGACATATATTAAATTCTTATATAATATTAAATCTCTTTAATATAGAATACTTCTAACTTCTAAATTATTGATGATAATATGCTTTGAGTTACCATAATGATCATTTGAAAGAACATACCTTAAATTCATATATAATAATATCAAATCTCTCAAATTAATACTATATAGAATACTTCTATACTTTTTTAAAAATTCACATATCATACTTGGAAAGTTGGCTTCATGTATTTTCCCAAAGATATCACACTACTATGATAACAACAAAGTAAGTAACATAAACTTTCATTATGCACTTAGTGATTTAAACAAAATAGTCATGATTTGTGTTCTGCCAAGAATTTTCTGCAAGAGGTGTGTGGTTCTAATCAAGAGGGATGGAAGGATTTGGTCAAAGCCATTTTGAATACCAAGGATATTCTCTCAATTATTACTGACCCTCATCATCCTAAAATACGCCAAGCTGTTTTGTCAGCAATGTAGTGAGCGAGATTACCACCTCCATCGATTCTTCATTAATTCAACATGCTTGTGATGCGGCTAGAATCAGCATGAAAGGGTACCAAGAAATCCATCAGGTTGTAAAAGATGCATTTCTAAGACAAGGAATCACTGGCACATTATTTCCTACACTCAAGGTGATTTCACAATGTCAAGCGTATCAATAATGATGATGTGCAGCGAGCTATAGGACAGTTTTATCACGTTGAGGGCACACTAACATTAGACACAGAGTCGAGCAGAAAGAAAATCAAGACAACAAGTACAAAGTTTCACTATGATGTTTACAATAACATCTTTGTTCATATTGAGAGACTACAACAAGCTATGGTGAAGTTCTATGGTCTTTCACCAGAAGGTGAGAACTTGCAATTGCTACTATTCATGTTTTTCAGTAGAAAATGAAGACGATTATTTTGTTTTGAATATTGTAAATTATCGTTTATTTGCAGTTTTGGGGAGCACACTTTCATTTGTACTCAAGCTAGACGAGTGCCAAATTGTGAAAGGTCAGAAGCTGGAACGTATGAGCATTACGCTCATGAATGAGGCCATGATATGTGCATGGGAAAAGACTACCAAACCAAGTTTTAGTGTGCAATTAGAGAAAGAGGTCTGGTGGCTTGGTGCATTCGAGGTACTGAAGGAGATACATGAGGTATTGACATGGATGTTTGAAAGGACTCCCTAGATAACAGATGTAATCAAAAAGCAAATTGATGGTCAACTTTTAGATGTAGAAAACATAGGAAAGTTCAAGGTGGATTGGCATCTTGGGGGAGATTTGAAGACAATTAAATGCATGATGGGTTGTGCTTAAGGCGCGACATCAAGATGGCCTTGTTCATACTGCAATGCTCATATTGATATTCCTAAGTAGAAAAAGACAAATAGAAAAGGTATACAGAAGGTTGGTTCTGTTGGGAAGGATACCTCGAAAGGTCCCAAGAAAGGGAAGAAGCAACAAGAAGATGCAGTAGATCCAACCAAGTCAACTGATGATGAATATGAGGAACAACCAAATGCAAGATGAGGAAAAACCAAATGCAAGATGGGTGGAAGGTGTCATGTCTCCTGATATGCTAGGAGAACTAAACATGAATTCAAATTGGAGCCCCATCATTAATTTTCCACTAAAGAATATTCACTTTTGCACACTTCATGCATTCATGAGAATCTTTGATCGATTGCTTAAGTGCTATACGATTATGCATTCACAATGCCTACACAAGAGAGGAAAGTTGCAACCCTTGGTAAATTAGAGCATCTTTTGAATTCTCTGGGCTGCCATGGCGGAAACATGAAAATTGAAGTAAATAAGCAGGCCTCTGGTATGTTGTACGAGGTTGCTCAAAAGGTCTCCATGACTGGATCAAAGACAAGGAGATTTTTGGAGAAGCCAGCAAACATAGAGAATTCAAAGAAGACTTGGGGACTCTGGAGAGACCTGTGTGCAATCACCACAAATGTAGATTGTCCAATGCCAGCTCTTGTAAATATGCGCAAATAGCTTTGGATAAATTTCAATAACATGGTTCACATTATGAATCAAAGTAGCACAACTGCCCAAGAACGAGCATCATTCCAACAACATATCATAGAATTCACCAAAAGTGTGCTAGGTGCCTGGGGAGAGAGTAAAGTAACACACTATATGGTAAGTTGTACAGTAAAAAAATAAACTGGCGTTTTAACCTTGACTTTTTTTAATTAAATTCTATTGTCATATGTACAGCACATAGTTTATACGCATGGTGCATATTTCATGAACAAGTATGGATCGCTGGACATGTGGAGTACCCAAGGGATGGAGAAATCACATTATAAAGCAAGAGGGGTTTATTTCAAGAGATCAAGACAGAGAGACCGATAATGAGCAGTTCGACTGGGTTGGTGAAAACATTCCTACATTGCGCAGCACCATAGGTGGCAAGACCCTACTACCAGGACAGGGTCCCCTACCTACCCCGCGGAGGAACTTGATACATAGGTACCAGAGCAATAGGAGGAGGAGGATTCAGACTATGAGAGAGACCAAGAGGAGGTTCCTACAAGTGCGCGCAAGCGTAGAAAGGTCAAGCTCTTCAAGCCAAGGAAGTCCCAGCCTCGCCAACGCACTAACACAACACAGAGAGATCCAAGGAGAAGGATGTGCCAAGGACATAGGGCTCTACAAGAAATCAAGTTTTATCAGAGGAACAGTGAGTTGCTGATAAGAAGAGCCCCTTTTGCTTGCACAGTGAAGGAGATTCTCCAATGATATAGAACAAAGTTCTGTGTGCAGGGGGGTTGCCCTTGAAGCATTGCAAGAAGCCTCCGCCGAGGCTTACCTTGTTGGGCTTTTTGAAGACACCAACCTCCTTGCAATACATGCAAAGAGGATTACCATATCGGCCAAGGACATGTAGCTAGCTTAGCGCATTCGAGGCGAGCGAGACACGATCTAGAGATCTTAGATGTTAACCTTTTTTTTGAAGCAACTCTTTTGTTTCAGACCCCCCTTTGTAACAAGCCTATCTGGCTTTCATTTGTAACCTTCTGATAATTAAAATTTTAAGTTTCTCTTACAATATCTCGGTGTCATCATGTTTGTTTAACATGGAGTGTCTATCATGTGCCAGTTTGTCACCTAAGGCATCAGAAATGCTCCTGGAGGAAGGACTACGGAAGCTGTGCCAGAACAGTGCAAATTTGGCCTCTTTGCGCAATGACAATGTAGGCTCAAAATTTGCACTATTCTGGCACTTCTCCCCTAGCCACTCAGGATCGTTTTTGATGCATTTATAATGAAGTTGAGCACACTAATTGTGAGAAACAGTAGTTTATAAGATAAAAACACCTTTAATCATGTGTAAAAATATAGTGTTTATCATCCAATGCATCAGAATTGCTCCTAGAGGACTGGGAAAGCTATGCCAGAACAGTGCGAATTTAAGCTCTGCAGCGGTGATGCAGGCTCAAAATTCACACTGTTCTGGCACTGCTCTCCTAGCCACTCAGGATCATTTCTGATGCATTCATAATGAAGTTGAGTACACTAATTGTGAGAAACAATAGTTTATAAGACAAAAATAGCTTTAATCATGTGTAAAATTACATTGTTTGTCAAATGCATCATAATTGCTCTTGGAGGACTAGGGAAGCTATGCTAGAACAGTGCGAATTTAGGCTCTGCAGAGTGGCAATGCAGGCTCAAAATTCGCACTGTTCTGACACTGCTCTACCAGCCACTCAGGATCATTTCTGATGCATTTATAATGAAGTTGAGTACATTAATTATAAAAACTGTAATTTACAAAATAAAAATACCTTTAATCATGTGTAAAAATACATTATTTGTCATCCAATGCATCAGAATTGCTCCTGGAGGGCTGGGGAAGCTATGCCAGAACAGTGCAAATTTGGGCTCTACAGCAGCGGTGCAGGCTCAAAATTTGGACTATTCTGGCATTGCTCCCCCAGCCACTCAGAATCATTTCTGATGCATTTATAATCAAGTTGAGTACATTGATTATGAGAAACAGTAATTTACAAGATAAAAATACCTTTGATCATGTGTAAAAATACATTATTTGTCATCCAATGCATCAAAATTGCTCCTGAAGGAGGGCTGGGAAAGCTGTGCCAAAACAGTGCGAATTTGGGCTCTACAGCAGTGGTGCAGACTCAAAATTTGCACTGTTTTGGCACTACTCCCCCAGGTTCCTAGGGTCATTTCTGATGCATTCACAACTAGAGAAAACAATGATATACTTGATGAAAATAAGTTTGCAAAAATTGTATTGTATTCATAATAAGAAGTGATACATCATCTTTACAAAAGCTTTCTTACAATATTGAGCTTCCTTCTCTTGTTTTGGACAGAGTGTGCTCAAGGAGTGATTGGGCTATTTCTTGAGGATCCTCTATGCCTATGGTTTTGGCTATACCTATACGAGCAAGAAGCTTACCCTTGAATCTAGAACCAAAAACATCGAAGGCAAGGGATTTTTTAATTAGAACTATACATTTGGTGCTTTGTGCCATCATAGAGGTTACATAGAGCACCTTAGAGAGGGCTTTCAAAAAGAAGAGAGTTGAAGGCAGATTGAGGGGTGTAGTCCCTGTGGATAATGGCGATGCCATCCATAGGAAGTCGACCAAGATAGTGCGCTAACGCAGCATCATGTCCATGGACCTTGGCCTAGTCTCTGCTGCCGCCGCCTCTCCCAGCAAATGTGTCAATTTCAACCACCCTCTGCAATCAAAGGAAAAATCAAAATATTTTCCTATACATAATTACAAATGTTTCTAGGTTGTAAAAGGTCAATTATTACCTCTTGCTCAATGTCTTCTTTTACCGTGCTGGTGGTGGGGGGCGGAGAGGTCAATCGAGGATTTAGCCTCATCCTTTTTTGGTGCTTTGGTCTCCTCCATCACTCCAGCAAGGGTATCCTTTTCAGCCTCTAGCTTGTCTTGTAAGGTTGTGAATTCCTCCTCTGGAACTAGGGCTTGCTCCGCGGTCTCAACCACAGTTTCCTTGACCAAAGCAACTGTCTCTGTGAAAGATTCTCCAAGGGGTAATATAGCACTATCTAGGTGAGGACCGAGGTTAGACATATCAAGGTCCCACCTCACATCGCGTGCATATAATGCCCAAGCATTCATCTATTTTCAAGCCAACTGCCTTTTTAAGGTTATGAAGAAATAAGTATTCTTCACCTTCCACCACAATGGTGCTCAAGAGATTGATCTCAAGCTCTAGCAGCACCTTGCTCTCCTCGTGTGGGGGAGATGCCCCCGTATCTTCTACTACAGTGGGCTGTTCAGCTGCAGATTGTGCATCTGATGCAAGCTGCTCTTCCACACCAGCACTCGTTCCTACTGCATTCACTTCCTTGTCATCCCTCAAATACTCTGCCAACTGCAATGTAGGCATCTCTACCTCCTCATCCAAATCCTCATCTGATGAGGAACGAAAAAGTGGCGATCCACAAGAGGAACCTAGTTCCTAAATTGCCCTTCCCCAACCTCTTCACCTCCTGCTTATTGAAGGTACAGTAAGCTCCTACGGGGATGCAGATGTTGATGAAGCGTTCAAGGCGTTGGATGTAGGGGCGGGCATATTGTTGAATGTACTTAAGCAGATCAACAGGCACCCATCAATCATTGGGGCAATGGGGAAAGGAGATGGAGTGGGGAGCCAAGTATTGCTTCATGTATGCAATCTGCGTGTCTCGTAATGTTGGTACGCAAGGGCGAGCGACTTTTCAAAGTGGACTTCATGAGAGAACATGACAAAGAGCTCGCTCTTGCCCGCCCACGGGGGGTGGTGGGGAGGAACTCACAGAAGTTGTCAAAGTGGGTAGCCATGTGAATGCAAAGAGATAGTGTGAGCTCATGCTTGGTTTCTATCGCGTGAAAATGAGAAAGAAGGCACCTTTGGCTATTTATAGTTAAAATTTAAAGTTTGGCCTTTTCACACTAGACCGCTAGAAAAAAAAATACAGTTTGTAAAAATATTAAGATTTCAATTAAACAAAGATTGGTTAAAAAAGAGCCTGCTACAAAATTACAAGCATGTCATCTAATCTAAAATTGTTATAATGTCTTCATTTTTTCCCCTCTTGTGACATTTACTTCATGTTGATCTCCATCTCCTTGTTGACTTGAAAGCTTGTCTCATTGCTGCCTTCACCTCGATCCTGAAACTCTTGCCCCTCACGTGCATCAAAACAGAGGCTATTTTCCCATATACTCAGTTCATCTTCAAGCTCTTCCACATGCCTACTATGTGTTGGTAGGGCTATGCGCCTTGTTGAAAATTCAAGGTCCCCCATTTGCCATGATTCTGTGACCATGGTTGTCCCCTCCTTACGCTTCCCAATCTGTAAAAATATAGAAAGTGGCACAGTATAACCAGAAAGTGTAAGGGTTAATCCTAGACATGTAGTGAAATCAGATATACCTTTCTTCTCATCAACTTGAAACTTGACTCTTCCACAAAAGCCCATGATGCTAAAGTGTTGACGCAGGTCTGCTAGGATCCAATGCTGTTGCTTGCTTTGCCACTCGCTCAATCCATCCATTTTGCATCATCACATCTACCTCAATAGGCATAATTTCTTCTTCTAAGGCTTGAAGTGAGATCCATGATGGTAGTGCAGACGCATGTACAAAATAGAGTGTGCCTTCAAGAACCTGAAAGACACTGTAGAATCTACTACATTGCACTTGTACACATCACCTTGATGTGACCCCTCATTAAGCTCCCAACCCTCTCCTAGTAATCCTTGAATGAGGTCAGACCGTACCTCCTTACAAATATACACTGTTTTTGTTTGGTGCATTGGCATGGAATTGAATATGTGCACAAAAACATGTAAAGGATAAAACCAATTTAGCCCTACTGACCTAGATGCCTTTGAAAACTTGAGTGATGTCTTGATATCACTTACCATCTTAAACTTTAAGCATAAGATGGTCCAAGCATCAAGTTTGGGCCATTTGGGATTGTTAAGAGGGGGGTTGGGGATCTCTTCTAGCTTGCCAAATAAACTTGTTTTTTTATCTACAAAATATGAGTGAGAAAAGAAAAAGATATTGTTCTGTACAAGATCACTTGGGCTTTGAGATACAAACATTGCCTCTCCAATGGATGCATGCATAGCATAGAAAACTCCAGTGAGGCTTTGGAGTGGTTGTTCCTCAACATAATTAGAGGGGAAAATATCTGCAGAGAGACATAAGAAAATGGAGAATCATAAGAAAATTTGAAACAAAAAATCCAATATTAGCATGTTGTTAAAGGTTTGTTTATGTTACATTGACAATTTGAAGGAAACCTTGGTCGTTGGCCTTGAATGTACAGGTCTCCAAGGGTATACACATGTTGCACTATGGCAACCAGTCCTTCCTTCTTAGTATGCTTGAAGCCTTGTAGCTGCCCCTTCCAATGATGTAGCTGCCCCTTCCAATGATGTAGCATATTCCCCAGTTGACGCACTCGATATGGTCCCTTAGAGCTTGGCTGCATGTAGACCCAAGCCCCAACCCTGAATCTTGTTGGAGCCCAAACTCCATTCTCATCTCTTGTGTTATGTAGCACAAGCTCTTCCACCTTCTCCCTAGGTCTTCTCACATTACTGGAAGAGGCCATGGTGGTAAGAAAAGAGAAGAAGGGAAAAGAAAAGCTTGTTTTACAACAGAGGAGTGGAGAGGAGAGAAAGTTCAGGGTTTTCAGTGCAGCAATGGAAAGCATAAAAGAGGGTTAGAGTTTGAGAATAGGCTTCCTGAACCTAGAGTAGACTAAAGAGGGATAGAGTTTTTGCAGCAATGGAGAGGGAGGGAGCTTGAGAGAGAGAGAGAGAGAGAGGGAGATTGAGAGGGAGAGGGAGCTTGAGAAGGATGCAGAGCTTGAGAGGGATGGAGTTTCTGCAGCAATGGAGAGCTTAGAAAAGGAAGAAAGAGGAAGAGGGAGCTTGAGACTGAGGGAGCTTGACAAGGAGGGAGAGCTTGAGAGGTATGGAGTTTCTGCAGCAATGGAGAGCTTAGAAGAGGAAGAAAAATGAGCTTTCCAAACCTAGAGTATGTTGGGGGAAAGTTTGAGAGGGAAAACACACTTTTGGGAAAAAATTAAAATTTTTTAATTTTTAGGGTTTTTAATCTGCGCGATTCTAGGTGGGGGGGACCTCTAAGTTTGGGGCCAAGAGGTAGGGGAACAAGAGTAGTAATTAGGCCCCATTAGGAAACCAAAGCCTAGGCCCCCTAGGGTCAAAGAAGTTAAAAATGTGCACCCAGCCCTCTTCCTATTGGTCCATTCCTAATCAAAAGTTAATCCAAGAGGCCCTCTTTGGGTCCAAAAAATTCCTAATGACTTTCAACTGTCACACTGAATGAATGATACTCTGTATGCAACTTCACAGGATGAGGTTACCATAGTTGGTTACTTCTTATGCTTAGCCAAGTGTTCTTAGCCATGAGATGCATGATTTGCCAATAAAGAAGTAGTTTTTTTTCTAGATTTGGACTATCCTGTATCATAATCACTTTACCAATTAGAATCAGAGAAGGCTTGCAATTGTAAATCACCCCCTTGGCATAGAATAATCCAAGGTCTTGAGTGCCTTATAATAAGTATCTAAAGATACATCTTGGAAATGCATAAACTTTGAAAGATGAGACACACGAAAGTGAATGTTTGGTCATGAGTTGCATCATGTTCAATACATTAGTAGCACAAAGAAATGCTCTTTAACATGAATCTAACTATCTCCACTAGAGTTGTGTTTCTTCTCTCAGTAACACCATTTTGCTATGGTGTATAAGTAGTTATGCATTGATTCTTAATGTCTTTTTGTGCCAAAAAGTCTTTGAAAGAATTATATAAGTATTCCCCCTCTATTTATACAGAGGGTTTGGACTTTTAAACTAGCTTCATTGACAACCAAAGTTGGTCAATTGTTAAAGATACCAATTATCTCTGTAGTTGCCAGTGAGACGTGAATCTTAGTCAAGATTAAAGCTAAAAATAGCCAATACCTTTGACTAGATAGGAGGCATTGTTGGCACACATAATAGTGTGACCATCTTGTAAAAAATTCACCAAACTTCTTCAAGAAGTAATGTGCTTAAGATATCAACTGTCTACAGTTGCACTGAGACATGAATCTTGGTCGATTGTTAAAGATATCAACTATCAGTGCACTTGCACTGAGACATGAATATTGGTTTGGATTAAAGCTAGAAATAACTAATTTAGGTCTGTCCTCGGATTTGGCAAGAAGGCTCATCAATAGAGGGAGTATGTTAAAAAAAAATCGTACCACAATTTGGGGTACTTGGGGGATTGATGGAAAGCGTTATAGCTTATCGAGAAGGCGGTCTCCATCATATCTTTGAAGGTTTGGAGGTGCAGGCGGGCACCCACTGGATTTGTTCGTAGTCTAAAGAGCTTCTTGAGTGTGGGGCCTTTATTGATGTCGAAGGCAAGGCCTTGGGCTCATTCATGGTAGTGGTGCCATGTGGGGAACTCCACCAAAATAGTGAACGATGAGCTGAAAAAGCAGATGATGGTGGCGATTATGGCAGGGTCAGGATCCTAGGCCTGGCGCGAGGATGGGCAGATGGGAAGTAGGCCACGTTGATTCGGAGATGGCAGGGGGCTTTGCAATACTCAAACCAAATTTGTAGCTTGAAGAGGAAATGACACCGCCAAATTGGATGCTCACCCATAAGATCAAATGTGAGGGGCGACCATCAAGGTTGGTGGGCCGGATGTGGCCACCGCGCGTTGGCGGTGCAAGTGCTATCACTTCCAAGCATCCATCTTGGCATCGATGTAGAGCCAAAGGACATGAATGTCCATGTGGTCGGTGATCTTTGTTAGGGGCACTTGTTGGAGCTGTCCACCCCGGGCAGAATGCAGTTGGCTTGCTCAAATTTTATGCAGTCTAGAGGAACATGACAATTGAGGGAATTGAGGGGGGATCCACCTCGTCTGCTCCTATGGGGTTTGTTGAGGGATTTTGCCTTCTTCCAGGGGTGGGGCTAAAGGTAAGTTGAAGGGTTGGAGTTTGTGAGGCGGAGGAGTTGTGGAGGTTGAGGGGGGGAGGTGCCAAGCAAGGCATCGAGGAGAGAATGTGGGTGTGCCACTGTAGAAGGGAGGTCCTTGGGGAGCACTGGGCAGGCCAAATCCTAAATGGAGAGAGGAAGGTGGGAAGGGTGGTGTTGGGGAAGGAGGTAGCGAGGGAACACGAGGTGGGGTGGTATGTAGTGAGGGAAAGAGGGGAAGGGTGGTGGGGGAAGAGGGTGGAGGAAGGAAGCTAGTGCCTGAGAGGATTTTGGCATGGAGGGTGGGTGGTTCAAGGGAGCATTGGTGGGCACCAGTAGAGCGGGTGGGTTGGATGGCGATTGCAAGTCAGAGCTTGGGTGGGAGTGGGAGTGTGAGCCAAGAGGAGGTTAATGGGGGCCAGGGGGGTCTCCTTTAGTGAAATGAACAGCACCCTCATCATCATCATCGTCCCTTTTTTTGGCAGGGTTTCCCCACAGGGGCGTCTGCCAAGCGTTTGGAGAAGAAAAGGGCCTTTAACTCGCAAACCTCTTCAAGAGTGAAGTCATGCAGAAAAGAAATGTGGAAATCATTGAATTGGAGGATGGTGGTTGAGGCGATGACCTGTGTGGTACATGATGCGGGTGTTGAAGACAAGGAGGTTGGATGGGTAGTAAGGGGAGAGGGTGTGACGACCGAGAGCCTCTTAAGCTGATTGGACAGTTATCCAACCGTGATGTTCTAGGTAAACAAGGCAGATTACAAATTTGGACAAGGCATAGGGGTACTATATAGGGAGAACCTTCGAAATCCAACACCTACCTCTATAGCTCAGTTGGTGTTGCACATCTCAATGAAGTAGAGGCAGTTGAGGAGGTCGGGTCATCCCCAAGGCTGCATGGTAAGCAAACCACCAAGCCCAATCTACTCCAAGCAGGCAACGACAGTTGGTTCGATGGCACGGTAGAAAAGCTTCCTAGTAGAGCAACATGTGCTCTACTTTGTGGGTGTTCTTCATCAAGCTGCGGATGGCATGGCCATCGACTTGCTTCATCAATGCCTCACCCAGATGGGAGAGCTGGGTTGGGTGCCTGCCATACTCCTTGAAGTGGTGGCCTATGCTCCCTCTCTTCTTCTAGGGAGTGTGAATGACAACCTTGAGAGAGGAGTCAAAGATCTCAGGAGTAGCAATGGGAGTGGCGGGGTGGCAAGTGGAAATGAAGCTGTGAAAATTTGGGATAAAAAAATGGCAAGAGTTCGACTAGGGAGCAAGAAGAAAAGCGATAAAAATGAATAGAGGTGGGCCCTTATATAGATTTGCAGAGGAGGTACGTCCGTGGCTTCATAGAGGAATGAGTGTGGCTCCGTGGGGGAATGACCATGGTTTGGACAAGCAAACGGGCATGGATCGACAAAAGGAAATGGATGTGGCTTGGGGTACGTGAACGGCAACAGCTTGCGGTAAGTGAATGGCAATGGCTAGTGGTATGTGAAGGGCCGTGGTGTTGCAAGAGTGAATGGTCATGGCTTTGCAAGAGTGAACAGTCATGGCATTGTAGGAGTGAAGAGCCATTCGTCGCTTTCCCTTGGAGAGTTTTTTTTTGGCACCCTATTAATAGGTTTTGTCCCATGGGACTATGTGGTCGACACCCCATTGTGAGTTTTGTACTGACTCCTTGCCCAATTAATGATGGCAACGAGTTGGGTCCAATTGGGTGTGGGAAAGGTTGGCAACTCTTCTTTAGTTGCTGCCTCTCACAGGTGGGGCAGCTTGACAATGAGGGGTTGGGGGGATGAGAGGCTGAGTAGGGATGAAGTGTGGGAGTCATGTGATAAGGGCACGTTGGGTGGCCGAGGTTGAGGGAATATTGCTGATGGAGACAGTGGGCACAAGAGGAGTGTCCTTGGATTCATCTTGGATTTTTTGTTTGGCCTTGTATGGCAAGCTTCTAGTAGTAATGCCCAGCTTAGGCCGCCATTAGAGGTGTTGCAAACGTGATCTCGTGAGGCAAGACATTGGGCGGGCAGCTTGGGTAGCCATATTTGCCTATTGCCTTCAGAGAACTTTTGGACTTTGAGAAGATTTTTAGGTACCCACCTATAAAGTAGTTGCGATGTGAGGATGAGGTGGGATATGTCGATGGTTTTGCTTTGGTGGGGCCTTTGTTGGATGTTCTCCTTGATCTTACGGGTTTGCAGTTGCCTTGGCGAAGGTCAACATGAGGTTCTGGTGGTATGTTGTGACGTGTCGGAACCTTTGGGGTTACTGAGGTTTGAGGGGAAGGGTGAGATCTTTGAGGGATCCACAGGGTGGTAGTACCTTCATAATAACCTTGGGCAATGAGGATGTTCTTGGGTACCTAACAATGATTATTGGTGGGTTAGGTGGAAGAGGTGTGAGATGGTACCTACTGGCAGTTGGCATTGCTGGGCGAGGTTTGACAGGCTACAAAGTGTGCAGCTAATGAGGCTTTGTTGGATGGAGGATCTTGGTAGGGGAGATGCCTCTTTTTGGGTGGCATGGTTCTATATTTTTGGTAATCATTAGAGTATTTGGTGAAGAGGGTTTGGCATCTCGTGGAGGTAAGATCTGTGGCACCGGCTCTTCATCTTGCATCCTAATCAATATGACATCGGTTGTGGCCAATCCATCCTCTTCCCACCATGAGGATTTCTTCTTGCATTGTCCCTACAGGAATGACATAAAACTTTCCTTCCAAGGGGTTATTTGTAACAACACCTAAGTACCTAACAAAATGTGAAGTTATGGTAGTGAGTGGCCGGGGTGTGGAGTAAAGTTGGTCTCCTGACTGAGAGAGTCCCATGTGTCATAGGACATTAAATTATGGCTAGCATTCGTGTCTACAAGTGATAACTTTTGGGTGAAACTTTTCGGAGTGGTCATGCCTAACCACAAATGGGCAGGTTTCACTTCCAAGTCCCCTTCTTCAAGGTGAGCCATATTTACAATTTCCCTTTCCTTTTGATTTTGTGCTTGTGGTTTTGAAGGAAGCTTCAGAAGTGTCCTCACGCGATTCTTGAGAATGAGTTCCCTTGAAATGTCCTCAAAATCCATGGCACTTCTACAACTTTGCTCAAAAGAGGTATGCCCTAGATTATATAGGGAGTTATGCAGGGCTACATCTTCAAGTCCCTCTAGGAATCAACTGATCAGTATTTCGTTAGAGAACTTGTCCATATCGTTATAGTTAGAGTGAACATATCTCACTCGGTTGATATAGTCCCAAATAGATTCTCCCTCTTTCTGCTTTACATTATGCAATTGATCAATTGGACTCCAAAGTTACTTGTCTTGAGTATCCTACTTTGAAGGCCTCTTTCAAGGCATCAAAGGTAGCCTTATCTTCTACTTTTAGTAGTGACCAGAACCACTGTCCAACTTTTCCATCGAGGGTGAGGCCAAAGCCACTCACCTTAACCTAATCTTCCACCTAGCCAAATGCCTCACAGATTTGGTTAAACATCTCTAAATGAGGTATGGGGTATCCGGTTTATTTCTTTCCAATCTTGGCGCTTGGAGATGTGGGCCAGTTTATTCTCTAAGTGATAAGCTTGGAGATGTGGGCCGGTTTATTCCTTTCCAATCTTGGCTCTTGCACATCGGCTACATAGGTGCTGGTGGTACAATTCCTAAAGCTACCCCCTCCCAATTTCCATGGCTATCCTCAACATTTTTGATGTCAATCCTTCCATAGCTGGGGCAAGTGTAGGTTGGGGTACGACAAGTGGGGGGGGCGCTAGGCTTGGAAGATAATATCCTAACTGTGGACTATGCCTTAGTGGTGGGCTGATGTGCGCTTCATAAGGGTCCATATGGTTTTGGGATACACCCTGTGAGGTGAGTAGTGGTTGTATATGTGTGTCGTGTGTCATTGGAGAGTTCTGGGTAGACTCTTTCTCTTTGGTAAGAGGTATTTGGACCTTGAGGAACTGGTTCTTATAGATTGACATCATGTATGTATCTTAACTACACCAAAACGACATATCTTTTGACAACCGCCTTCTTCAAATATTCTCCTGAAAGTTCAGCTACACGAGGTTTATACTTTTTTAACACAAATTTATGATCTTTTTAATGCACATTACTCTCATTTATGAGACAGATTTGGAGAGATTATCTAACAGGAAGTGAACAACCTTCACTTCTCAAAGATGCAACCCGAGACTAAACTGCACTCAATTTTTTCTTAGTCTTTCCATGATTTCTCCCCCTCATTGAAAGATTTTTCAGGGTTTTCTTTTTATGGATGGCTTAGGCTAGTCCCAAGCTACCTAATGATTCATGGATGCCAAATTTAACCTAATATCCTAAGATTAATGGTGGGATTAAGCTAATATGCAGTTTTTTGAATACTTAAAGAAAAACCAAAATTGATGGAATCAAGAGTAAAATTATGTTACTTGTAGCTTATTCTTTTGGTGTAGCCTCCGAAGCCCCTAATGTTCTTGATGCTCCATTGCAACTCCATTGTATAAATAAAAGAAAAATAATACAAATCAAATAAGAGTCAAACAAGCATCTCATAACCAACTTCTACCACTGGATTTGCATTCCATTTGGGCAAAATAAGACTCTAGATTAGGAATAGATTGTAAAGGACCCTAATCTAAGTGCTATCCCCAATAGCGGTGCCAAAGATGTTCACCTAAATGAGAATTCTCCTTGCATGAGAGAAGAAGAAAAAGAGAAGGGAGGAGAGAAGATGCAAGGGTTGGTTTGGGAAACATGCAAGGGTTGGTTTGGGAAACATGCATTTAGTCAACCCTAAAGAGGGTTAACTCCTCGATGTGACGCCACTAGGGATTCACTCCGCCGCCACTTGTGTAGCCATCATGTGTAAGAGAGAGAGACCAAGAAGAAGGAGAAGAATGGAGAAGGTAGGAAGCATCACCTAAAAAGCACACACATGCAATCAAGCAAGTAAGCATGCATCAACACACAAGCTCACCACCATAGCTAGAAGAGAGCAACAGAGAAGGAGCTTTTCTTAACACTAGTTTGGTACCAAAACAGGACACTTAAGTGTCCTTTTTTGGGGGTTGCGAAAAAAAATAACTCCTAATGTAGGCTTTAAAAACCAAAATGCTTCATTGGGCATGTAGAACATAACCCTATGCTTATGTAAAAAATGCTAAACATATAAAATGCCTTTTTATTTGGAAGTACATAAGCAACAAAGTAGCATATGTCTTGAAAATGAACATTTTTTAGGATTTTTCAGGATTTTTCCAAATATGCAAGCATCATTCTCTCAAAAAAAAAATCCAACGATATCAATAGCATTTTTTCCAAGTTATTTTGATAGCATACATCAGTCCAAGGAGGTAGAAGTTCACCAAAAAAATCATTTTCCTTTCCTAGAATTTTTTCCAAAAAAGTTGTATAAAATCAGCAAAAGTAACGCGTATTATCAAAACTCAATCACGCCACTAAAAAAAATTGTAGCCCTATCAATGAGAATGTTGATTATTGGTTTTCATGCTTGAGATGAGATAAATAAGCCATAATTTGATGTGTATGACACTAACTTAGCCTCCACTTAAGTAGGTTCTTATCGCTTAGTTCTAAAAAAACTGTAAAAAATAAAAATACAAAATTTGATCATCTTTTTTCAAAAACTAATCATAACTATGCTTGCACAAGTAGTCTACACCTATAGTTACAACAAATAATGTACTTACACAGCTTTCCCCTTTGATGAAAATCAAAATTAGGCTCATAATTAGACATTTTACGTATTAAAAACAGGTTGCGCAAAAGGCCATGTATGAGAAGAGGTCCAAAAAGTGGCTCTAAAGTTTTGGAAAATTCAAAACAAAGTAGTATTTACCCTATATAACATGGGTGCACCTCAAGTTTTACATTATTAGCTTGCATATGGAAGGAGAAAAATTCATGCTCCACCTGTATAAAAAACATCATTTCAATATTAGCGAGTCAAAAATTTATCCAATAATTATCGTTTGATGATTCCAAGATTTAGTTTACATCATGGGCTTTCCATCAAGCCAAGTTTCATGATCAAACTATGTCCCTTCTAAAAGTTATGTACAAATTACTACTATTTTGAAAATAGCAAAAATCATGCGTTTTATAAGCATGTGTCTAAGAAAATTAAAATATTACCTTGCAAAAGCTAAGAAAAGTGCAATTTAAAAAATCTCAAATTTTTTTGGGGTCTTGAGGAACATCTGTGGATGTTAAGCATTTCAAAACTCTTAATAGATTGCCCACAAAAATTCAAGAAAAATGCTAACTTTCAGGACACTTTAGTGTCCAATTACAGAACTAGTGTTAAGCTAGGTAGGGAGCAATGAGAGAAGGAGCTATGGAGAGCTCTACTCCTATCTCAATGCCATCATGTGTAAGAGAGAGAGACCAAGAAGAAGGAGAAGAATGGAGAAGGTAGGAAGCATCACCTAAAAAGCACACACATGCAATCAAGCAAGTAAGCATGCATCAACACACAAGCTCACCACCATAGCTAGAAGAGAGCAACAGAGAAGAAGGAGAAGACTCAATTGTATCCTTTCATATTTCATAACTCACTTATATACACGAGCTCTCTTTTTACAATGGTTGGTTGTCCATTTAACAATTGAGGGCCCAAAAGTGGTTCTCTATCTCTATGTACACCTAGGCTTTGTTGCTCATGGTTGGCATTACACATGTCATAATCTTGGTCATCCCATATCATTTTACATGAAGCGCTTAGCATGGTTTTGTATAAAAATGAATTACATGAAGCGTAACCACACTTAGAATAATGTTAACCATTGTGGTTAACATGGATCGTCAAACAAAATATGGAATTACAAAAATTATCTACCAAGTAGTTGGTCATGAGATGAAGTGGTAATGTACATGCCTATCCTCCACATGTCCATGTGTTAATTTGTTGGATGATGACGATGACTTGACGGCCCAAAGATGTGCAGTGATGGACGTTGATGTTGTACGACTGTAGTATATAATTGGAGATAAAAACCATTATAGAAGAAGTCGTGGTGTAGACAAAGCTGACTGCAACAAGTTGGATGAGCTTTCCTTCCCGAAATTTAGATGATTATTGCTTCAATGGTGAATCACTTCTCAACACTAAACCTAGCCGCCTCACTTTAAGCTTGATAAGGGCTTCAAGCTATGAGTGAGGTTACCTTAAGGCTTTATAGACGAAAGTAAAACCAAGAAGAAAATGCCATAGCCACTATAGAGAGCGAATTCTAACCACCTACCTCCAAGAGAAGCCTTAATGGTGGTGAAGAAGCTGAGAGATCAAAGACTATGCTCTGATACACACACATAATGCTCAATGAGAAGAAGAACACAAGAGTGTAGAGTATGAGAGAATTGCAAGCTCAAAGGGGAGAGAGATGAAGCTCTTTGCACAAGTACAAAAGAGAGAGTACAAATGAACCACAACCCTAAATAGAGGATGGCCATTTCACGAGTGAGAGCCTGTTCCGAGCGGCGGGGCATTGATTGGCAATGAACATGAAGACACATGTTGTATTTTTTTAATGAATATATCAATGTTGGATCGTCCAACTACAAACTTAATTTTATGGAGGGAAAAAAAGATCGACCACAAAAGGAAACCTCAAAAGGTGAATCGTAACTTCTATTGAAGAAAAAAGTCTAAATACAATAAGAAACCTAAAACCAAGAAACCCAAAAAACAGTTAATCATTACGCATATTGTCCTCCCAAGACCAAAAAACATGCGACCACCAACTTTTTCCATGCGTTTGTAGTCAGCATCCCAAAATTTGTCATTGCATATTCGGACATCCAACAATGCCCTATGGCTTTGCAAAACATTTGCATGGTAGCAAGACAAACAAATAATGCTTGAAATAGCTCCACTTTTGTCAAAGCCTACTGGTGCATACTCATGCACAACCACATCAAGATTCAACACTTGCAAAAAAACACAATACATATGTTTGCAAGGGAGGTACATCTCATGCTTTACTTCCCTCTTTTGGAAATCCGGACAAGAGCAGCTTGGGTACTTAGATACATTCATCACATAATTCACTCTAGCAACGTGACCCCTTTGTGCTCACATAAAACATGTGTAATTTATTACAAACAACAATGTCTTCTCGAACCATGCTAGCTCTGATCGAGTGACCTTTTTGTACATTTGCCTGGAATTCTTTAGTGAGCCTCTTACGTGCCAACGTAAAACCTTACCGGCCCGGTACTTAGGCCTGCAAAAGAGATTGCATGTATTGGTGTAGGCCTGGCCCTACTGTCAAATTTGGATTTTGTGGGATGCTGCTATCCATCTCCAACAGAAACCCTGCTTTGTCTAGATAGGCCACCTCCTCTGTTGTAAGGTTTGTACCTTCTGTAATTGGCCAAACATGGTCCAATCACCCACTTGGTGTCCACGTGCTAGTAATGTGTATTCACATTAGCACACAACCATACAAATCCCTCCTCAATCCCACTCGAGGAACCATCATGTCTCGTGTAAGAACATCATCCCCAAAAACATGGCACATGCACACCACCTTATTATGGCCCACCTTGTGGATGAATAAAGGCACCGTAGCGTTGCTTTGTGTCTTTCAGAAATCCAAAGCATGTAACTTTATACTTAGGTTCTGTCCGTCTTATCCCCCATAGTGTTTTTGCTATTTTCTTCTCTTGAATGTTGGGCTACCTGGATTTCGGAGGTGTTGGAACAGCAGGTCATCTTTTGTTAAGTGTCAAAGTCACATACTCTGGCCTATGGATATCATTCTCTAGCACAACACTTGGAGATGCTAAGATAAGTCTTTTACGTCGCACAAATTTCTGCTCCTGGTCCACTTTTGGGCTACCCAGATTAGCCTCTACCATTGCACTATGGATCAAGTCAGTTAGTCTTTTTCTCATTGAAGCCCCAACATTCTTTGAAAGGAAGCGCTCCTTGATTTCTTAAAGTCTGGGTCCAGTATAGCCACCCACCAAGTATGCATTAATGTGTGCACTCTGCAACATAGCTAGGGAAAGGTCAACTGCTGCAGTAGCCTCATACAAAGACAACTGTTTCTTATAACCAACAGCTGCTCGCATGCTTGAGTGCTTGTTCTTAGAAAGGTTCATGGTCGGCGCATGAAAGGGCCATCTTAGAAAGGTTCATGGTCGGCGCATGAAAGGGCCATCTTTGTCTTGTGCCAAAAACCAAGAACTCTAATGCAGTGCACGTACTTCCCACCATGCAAGTCATGTTTCCATTGAAGGCAACTCACCCTCCACAACATGTCAATTTCTCCATCACTTCTATAATTGTAAAGCTTGTTTACAATTTACAGCAGCCCGCAACATCTTAGCTTGCATTCTTCCACTTTCTACACAAGGCCTTGTGCTCCTCATGGAATGATGGTCTAATACACTTTTTTGTATGATTCACCATGCTCTGCTCCCAACCAATGAAAAGAACATGATCATTCTTTTTATGGGTTATGCTTCCCATAAAAATAAATAGAGCGCACTACTGCAATCCAATTTGCACCGACCTCATTAGCCATAAGACCCCTGAACTTAGTTTTAGCATACATTCAACATTTTTAAAAAATTATTTCTGAGCATATCTATCCTCCACCTTAAATTCACATGTAGCAATGGTTAGAAGTTCCTTGAGGAAAGGATCATAAACAAAAGCCCCCATTGTAGACCAAACCTTGAACATGATGCACATGATCAAAATGCACCCACATCTCCTACAACTTACCACCCTGTCTCATTTTGTTCACCAAGTCTTCTCCACTCCCAGGACTGAGAGTTGACATTTTGAAAACATGTGGTTACATGTCCAAACCCAACTGCCTTAGGAAAAGAATGCTATGCAAAAATGGATAACCAATCTTGCTTTTCAAATCCAGAATCGCTTCGAGTCCTCTTGAGCCACACACACTGCTCCCTTTTGCTTCTCTTAAATACATCTCTGAATTCTCTTCTTATCTGACAATGGAGTCACATTCTTAAGTAGGTCATTCAGCTCCTTGTCATCGAAATCTCCTTCTTTCCCTTCATGCTCTTTAATCAAATCTTTAATCAAAATGTCCAAGAATAGCTCTTGGGCCACACTCACTTTGACTTGCTTAGGTGTTACATACGAACTCCCCTTTGCATGCTGTGAGTATACTTTATCTTCAATTATTTTCTTTTGCACCCTACTAATACCCTTTGCACATGGATGGTCGTGGTAACCCAAATGCATTGCACATCTTGTATAATTCTCTTGATCTTTTGGAACACAATAATATATGACAGCAGGACACTACCTCACACACTCTCTGGTGGAAGTTTACAAAATGACTACACACAATAGTTCCACTATCTTCTCCCAGTCTCCCAACTTGAGGCACCTTTTGCCCCGTAGTCTCCCAATCCAGTGAGTCTGCCACAATGTGTGGGCACTCCAGATTTTAGCAACGTAGGTAACCTACACACTTGCTCAGTCACACAATGTACCTACAAAAAAGCAAGCACTTGAACAAGTGACATAGTTTGCCCACCATACATTACCATCATGTTTATGATCCATCCTGTGCATTGAAGAATTGCACCCAGAAGAAGGGAGCTCAAAAAAGAAATATATCCATCATAGGATACAGGAAGCTCATCAACAAAAACTATTTGATGCACACTTTGAAATGTAACATGTATATTGCTCCCTTTGGGTTGAACACAAATTAGATTAAAAACACTCAAGCAATGCAAAGAGGATCTCTGGTCCACCACATTATATTTATGCATTATATTTATGCACTGCTTCCTCTTCATCAAGCACCACCAAGTTGACATTTTGTAACCCAACCTTATAAAATTCTTGAATATATGCATCCAACAGATATCCCTCTGAGCTTCAATCTTTGTACATTCTGCACCCAAAGTCACTGGATATAGAGTGAACCTCTTGCCAAAGAGCGCAAAGTGTTCTTGAATTTTCGATAGAGATATCTCATTGTATCTTTGGATGGAACGTATAATAAGCTTTGTTCCAACCACAAGGCCATATATGGTCACACAGTGAGCCATCATAGGTATGAAAATGGCCAAATGACTTGTGTACGTGAGCAAGAAAATGCGAGAAAACCAATAGGTTGTGTGTACACCTCAGCTCACATCAATAAAATTCTTAGTTTACAAGGCAAACGACAATGAACGATTTATTACGGTATGCAAAATTAAAGATAATATTTTTTTTTACACCAGTACCTCGTTATGATATTTAACAATATAATATAAATATTTTATTTATTCATATATTCAATTTAAAGGTATTAAGTTTGTTCAATATATGAACCCAAAAAATTTATATTTAAATAACTACAATAAATCAAAATACTAATTATATATGTGGAACCCTAGTTATTCTTTATGCTTTTACATTATTCATATATAATAAAAGTATAACAACACAATCGAAAAAATAATCATACCCAAAGCAAGAATATTTAAATAGCTTTATCAAACTAGTTTTTTTTTATAGTATCTCAAGATTGATCCAACTATTACAAAGAAAACGTGGCCACAATAAATAGAATCTAGCAAGCAATAATGCACAAAAACTCCCAGGAATGGTTGCGGACGATGGCCACCCAAAAGATATGCAGACACTTACGGCCAATAGTTATGATGACATTAATAGGCCACCCAAAAGTTATGTAGACCAATGTGCAAAAAAAACCTGAGTACAGTGTAATTGCACCTTCAAAATTCTAAAAATACCTTCAAAATTAAAATTTAAAGGTATAAATACCTGTAAATTTTGAGAGTTTATGGAACAAAAACCTTCAAATTTTACAAATTTCTTAGATTTGTAGGTTATGGTTTTGTAAGTTTTGGGAAAATAGTTTTTCTCAAGCACTACCAATAGTTATTTTCTCAACCTCCCCTTTTCATTAAAATATCCTCTTTCTGAGAAAAAATGTAGGAGCTCTTTGCATGCATTGATCCTTCTTTTTGCATGCTTTGATTCAGTAGCTCCATTCTTGTTTTAATTCAGAAGATCTTTGCTTGCCCTTGCATGCTCCTTGTGTGCTCATTGCGTGGATTCAAAAGTTGTGTGCCCCTTTGCGTGCTCCTTGCATGGATCCGGATGCCCTTCTGTGTTCACCCAAGCAAGAGCTGGTTCTGCTTAAATTGAAGAGCATTACATACCTTGCAAACTGAGCAGAACCAGCAATTGCTTGGGTGAACGCAGAATGCAGGCCGCTTCCAGCCCCTTATTTTAAATTGAAGAGTATTACATACCTTGCAAACTGAGCAGAACCAGCTCTTGCTTGGGTGAACGCAGAGCGTGGGCCGCTTCCAGCCCCTTTTTTTACATGTTTTTTTTCATGCTACTCGGGTCTGCTCATCTGTGACATGGACTGTTTATGCTCCATGGCCGCGGGTTGCTTCCCAATGGTGTTTCTTTGTCCATGAAGACTGGGAGATGGTTTTGGAAGGGCAAACTTGCCCACTCTGGCCATGAAGCCTATTAGGTTGATGGTGGGTAGATGCACAACTGGGAGATCATGAACTTTCTTCCTCTTGGTAATTGCTATGTAATGAGAGGGGTTTTGGAGGGGCAAACTTTCCCACTCTGTATGATGGTTTACCCATGAAGAATTGTCCTTTGAGTTGAACACATCTTGATGCACACTTGAACCTTTTCCCACCACAGGGGTAATTGTTACTTGAACCATGTGACCCGGATGGATTGAAAGCATGTGAGGTACTGACCAAAGAATGGTTGCCAAGCCATTGGCCACAACCACTGGGAAGCAGCCCGCGTTGATGCAGGCTGCTTTTCCCAGTGGTTGTAGCCTTGGCAAACCAATGGCTTGGCAACCATTCTTTGGTCAATATGGGCTAGTCACCTTGATAGGATCAGGTCCCAAAGGGAGATGCAATTTAAAGGCGAGAGTGTGTACTTGAATGGTCAGAGTGTGTACTCCTTGTCTCTTGTTGGGATGATGTGTTGGCATTGTCATCTTGATGGAATTGGAAGTGTGTTTTTAAAGGTGTTGTGTTGGCTTCCTACTTTGGAAAAAGCATTGGGTAGCTTAGCTGACCTGCACCCTTTGTCTCTTGCCACCAGAGTATGCCCATCAAAGTATGTGTAGGATTAAGGCTATCATTAGACGAGCTAAGGCTGTTTCCTAGAACACATATAAATTGCCTTAGATGATGGGTTTTATGTGGAGGGTTGCCAAGCCATCTAAAGGACAAGGCCAAAACCATTGGGAAGCAGCTTCCCAATGGTTTTGGCCATGGCCTTCCAATGGTTTTGGACCAGGTTGGCCATTTAGCCTTCCGATGATTCAGATGGTTTTGGACCAAGTTGGCCTTCAGATGGTTTTGGACCAGGTGGACTCTATTTTTTCTGGTATCTAGTTGGTGCCAACATTATATGAGATATTACATAATCTACATTATTGAAGCTGCATGTGATTGGATGTTAGTGTTGTATTTGTAGTTTACATTATACTACCTGAATGTGATTTTGGGATAGCTTTTCAATAGTTGTCTCTTGGTTTGCCAAGGCCACAATGATTGGGAAGTAGCCTGCGTCAACGTGGGCTGCTTCCTAGTGGTTGTGGCCTTGGCAAGCCAATGGCTTGGGAACCATTCTTTGGTCAACTCCTTGTTGCTTGTTTGGATGGTGTGTTGGCATTATCATCTTGATGGAATTGGAAGTCATTGGCATGTGTTTTAAAAGGTGTTATGCTTTGGGAAAAGCATTGGATAGCTTAGCTGACCTCAACAACATTCTATTCAGCTTGCTTTACATGGTTGAGAGCAAGCGGAAGTAGAATGATATTAGCCGGCAATACACTTCTCCTTACTGCCTCCGTATATAGCAATGTAGTGGTGATTCTTTCTCAGATCAACGGTAGCCTCTTGTGCAAGTTTGGTGTTGATTTCTCATGTATGAGCTAGTTGAGACCTCACATGTGCTGGTTGTAAGTCCTCACATGTGAACACTGGCGTGACCTCACATGTGCCTTATGGTGGCAGGACATCATTTATGCTCCCTTACGTGACCTCACATGGATTGTGGTAGGATCTCAAGTGTGCATATGGCACAACCTCACTTGTCCTTGCATCCAAGATCTCACTTGTAATTGTGGCATGACCTCACGTGTCCTTTGATGCAAGACCTTACAAGTGATCACTAGTATTTAAGCACCTGGATAGCTTCCCAATAGTTGTCTCTTGGCTTCCTAAGGCCACAACCACTAGGAAGCAGCCCGTGTAGACGTGGGCTGCTTCCTAGTGGGTCTGGCCTTGGCAAACCAATGGCTTGGCAATGTGTTGATTTCTCCTTAGTGTAAGATTTGCCAAAGTGTGAGCAAGGTGGGTTGCAATGGATCCACCAGTGTATTTATGATATGGGGCTCTTCTAGTCTATTTGTTTTTGCTTTATTTCTCAGTTCACGTATTGGGGATTTGGGTGTGTTGTATGGTTGCTTCATATTAAAATTTTCATGACCTCATGTGTGAGGAGTTGCAAGAGCTCATGTGTGCAATTGGCAGACTTCACATGTGGTGTGAGCTACAAGAGTTCATGTGTGCAGTTGGTGAACTTCACATGTGGTGTGGAATTTTGGCAATTCTCATGTGGTGTTTGGCATATGGACTTCACATGTGCATGGTGGCAGGATATTACATATGCATGGTGGTTAGACCTCACGTGTGATGTTGGCATCTAATGTTAACTTGTGAAGTTGGTAATGTATTAGTTCTCCTATGAAGCCAACATCTTGGGTTCTCCTTTGAGGTGTTTTCTTGAGTTCACGTGTAGTTTGTACCTGGGAGTTCACCTACAAATGATGGCAAGAGCTCATGTATGAGCTAGTTAAGAGCTCACATGTGCCATAGTGAAGATAGTTTTGTTTTATCTGTCTTTACTTTGTTTCTCAGTTCACGTATGATGTTTGGGGATTTTGGGTGTGTTGGATTGTTTTCTAATGCATGCTAACTTGAAGTGATATGTCATGAAGTTTTTTATTGTGTGGATTCTCTTATGAGTTCTTACTTATGTTGTTGTTGTTGTAATGTGGAAGTACTAATACATATTCTTTAAGCATGATTTAGTTGAGTGTTTGTTTGTGTTCACAGGATGGAGAGGAAAACTGGTAGGAAACAAAAACAAACGGCAAAAAGAAAGAGCAATAGAGTGTTGCTAAAGGAAAGCAACACAAAAATAGTGGAGAAATTTAGTCCTCCATCTACTCACATGAGTTGAAAGAGGCTTATGGAGATGGCAGTGGGATGGATGAAGCGGGGGGGGGGGGGGGGGGGTGGAAGAGCAATTGGATGACACTCAAATTGCAATGGAGGCTCCCCTTTAGATTGTTGCATATGTATCCACCTTTGAGAATGAGAAAGAGGCAAGTGAAGAAGGTGACATGACTTTGATTCGTGGTGAGGACATCATAAGGAGGACAAAGATTATGAGCTCTACAGTCTGTCCACCTATTCCATTATGTCGCTTGATCCTGCATGCCAAAGTCTGTGGTTTGTGAGATGATGTTTCTTCTCTAAAGGTAGCCTTTCAGTATGAGGGTTACATGGAGAAGAAAGGGTTTTTTATAGTGTCATTGTGTACATCACGTGGGGAGGAGAGCATGGTCACTGTGATGACATTAAGCAGAGTTGGGATGAGCATTGGAGGGCTGTCATCAATACAGAGTTTGAAAATGACATCACACATAGTGAGGAGCTGAAAATATTATCCAGCCACATGTTTTATGTTTTGGAGGGAAATCGTAGGACAGTGGCATGGTCATCAATCATAAAAAAGAAGTTCTCTGACACAAGGAGTCGACATATGAGAGTCTTTTGCACACTCATTAAGGAGGTCAGTGAAATTGCTTTATTGACGGGACTTCAAAGAATGAATATGTAAGTCTCTCGGCGTAATTATTTTTTGTTACGTGATATTTTTAGAGTTTGGTGTGTCATTGGGATGCATGTCAAAAATTTCAAAGTTTATGTTGGTTTTTATATGTAGTCCTTCGGTGCATGCCCTTGTAGTTCTCTCACTCAGAGACAAGATTGTCAACACTGCAAATATTTGCTCAACTAACTCTCAAGATTTTTTGAGAGAGATTCCCAACTCGGATGTGAGGACAATTGATGCCATCCGTCAAAGAAACACCAAGGGAGTCGAGCCATGGTTCCCTCTAACACAGGGATATTTTGAAAAGCTTGTTTATAATGTAGGTTTCCTTGCACATGTTGGCTAGCCGATGAAGTGTTGTGAGTTTTTTATAAGTGTATATAATGTGGTGTGTGTAGGTGCAATTTCAAAATGCACTGGAAAAGAGGCTTGGTCCGCTCAAGGGGACAATTGTTCGATGAGGAGTTTGCAAAGTTGGAGAAGAAAGAAATTGAGAACCTTACTTGAAAGTATTCAGACAAAATAGGCAAGGTATAGCATTGGTGTGCTTGTTGGCTTCTAACATGCAATGTATGTCTTAAAAGTATTCATACATAATAGGCAAGGTATAGAACTGGTGTATTCAATGGCTTCTACCCTAGAGTTGAAGATTGTTTTGGCCTTGGAAGATGTTGAATATTTTGGATCCAAAGTTGGGTGATGAATGGAAGAACTCTCTTTGAGATGGAATGAAGATAGTTTTGTTTCATTGGAGAAGCTTAATTTACTTGCTTTTTGTGATGTGAGCACGGATGTGAGGTTGAGATGGCTATCACTTTTTAAAGCAAAAAAGACTATTAAAGCCATGTTTTCTCTTCTCAAAGGTGAACACGAGTACAGAATGTGATCTTCCAGCTTTAATGGCTATATGAATGGTTTCTTTTCATGAATTGTTGTTGCTTCTTGGTTTCATGTGTTTTGGTGTGGTGAATTCAGGTGGCTCCCAAGGGAGCTCGTTTTGGATAAGATCCAAAAACAAGCTCTTGAGATTTTGGCAGACTATGTGTCTATCCCAGATGGGATTGTGTTGCCATCAGATTGTACACTACAAGATTACTATGAGGAGGTGAAGATAGAGGCAAGGAGGTACATGTTTCCATTGGTGAGAAAGATTGAGGTGAAATTAAGAGACAAGGAGGTGCAGACTTCGAAGAAAATGGATATGGTGCAGATGGCCACTCAACGTCTAGTGTTCAAGTACATACAACCTAGGCTTTTCACTTTGGAACCCACTTTTCGTGGTTTTAAATATTGATTTTGTTTTGGTGGATTGTCACAAGAAACCTTTCTGTGCGTTATATTTTCAACAGATATTTACTCTATTTGAAGGAGAGCTGGCTTTTAGTTTCTATGCATGTCCAGGCAAGGCATTGGATCTCTTTGGCTAGTATGGAAACCACCATGTACCCTCAGAATTTCCATTCCCTCATCCGTTGGGAGTTGGATAATTGTCCATGGTGGTTGGACATGGAGAAAGGCCACATCCTGGATTGAGAGAAAGAGGCATTCAAGATGTATTCTATGATGAGAAAGCTAGGTGTGGATGATCCCCCATTGTCTGAACAAGGCAAGTAGAGAAATTTTTGGAGATCTTAATGAGAAGAATTATATTTGTATTTCCTAAGCTTGTTTGTGGACGTGTAGGTGAAGCAAAAAGAAAAAGGGGAGCCAATGTTGTTGAGCCGCATGTGGAGCAAATTGATGATGACTTGCCCACCAATGAGGATGAGTTGGGTCATACTGGTGAGTGGGTGCCATGTTCCTCCTTTGGTAGGTCTAGTGACCATTGCATCGTGGTGTTTTTGTGATGGTTTTCCTTTGTTTTGTGCTCTTGTGCAGAGCCTTTTGTCATCATCTACATCTACTTTGAAGGTTCCCTTGTTATTCATTTTTTTGAGGGAGCGTAGTGTATGCTTTGATGGTGTCCCTCCATGCATGGCTATTAATGGGGACTATATTGTGATTGGCAAGGATTTTTCTTGTGGTTAGAGAGATCCCTTGTACACCCGAATCCATGAGTTCTTCACATTGAAGAAGAATCCCATGAGTTGTGTGCACACAAGGAAAGGTAGGCAAGTCGCATGGGCAGCTGAATTTATTTTTTTGGGCCTCCCATTTGGAGGGATTCTACATGGGAGTGAATAGAGGCCTCCACATGGGATGTGCTTACAGAGGACTATGCCCATTACAACATATCTTTGGTGGCTACTACACTATCTGATAGTGGTTGGTTGGTTGGTGATAGTATCCTACATGGCAAGTTCGAGATTCCTTTGAAACCAATTTTTTGTTCGTCGTCGTCGATAGCTTGTTTGTAGAATCCAACATAGCCAATATTTTTTAGCAGGAGATATCATGGGATGGATTGAATGCCATGCAAGAGTATATGACTTAGAGATTTGGCGACAGATTGTGTTCTTCCATCACTCTGCATATGGTTACATTGAACAAGCGCAGCATGACAGAGGTAATGTGACAAGCCCTTTTAATGCCATTTGTCAGTTGTTGTGTTGATGTTTCTATGGTAAGTAATTGGACTCTATTGCATGGTTGAGTTTATACTTGTTTCTTTATTGAGAATACAGTTTCGTGCTTCTATGATGTACCTGGTTTGCAAAAGGGGAATGTTTGCACCCACTTTCGCTCCAGCCACCAGCAGACCATTGTTTGAGACTTTGTGCATGGGAGCCATGGACTCATGTGTTATGCATTATCTCTGCCACTAGTGAGAGAGCATTGTCAGCGGTGGCGGATTTGAGCTTCGAGGTGGTCTGGAGATGAGTCACACATTTCTGTCATCATGCTTCTTGGACCTGCTATGTCGTCCACATGGTATTGTCTTAGGGTTGGGGTGTGTGGCACAGCACCTGCTCTAAAGGCATGCCTCCATTCAGGGAGGGGGTGTGTGGCACAGCACCTGCTCTAAAGGCATGCCTCCATTCAGGGAGATCATGTGTTTCATTGGTGGACATAGATGATGCGATCATCTCCAGCCACGTAGATCCATACTTGCATAGCTACATAGGTGCAAGCTCTTCTTTGATGATGATAGTTGATGAGCATCTGGAGAATGAGGTCGATGCTCGTGTGAGGGTGAATCCCTATGTTGACTAGTGAGATTTGACAATGCTTATCTAGCTTTATTTTGTCCTTTTTGCTACATTTGGTGTGGTTCTTTTCTAGTAGATTGAAATTCCCATTGTTCCTCTTTGTGTCTTTATCTCTATCATATAGAGTGTTCCTTGTTAACTGTGTGTGGCAATGGGTGACTATTTTTATCTTGTGTATTTTACTTGTCCTTGGCACATGTACTTTGGACACCGGCACTTAATTTCATGTTTGAATTCACCATGTTCTTTCTATCACTCTCTATCATGTTGATGAGTTGAAATGTGGCTATCAAGTATATCCTTTACATTTTGGGGTTCAATGCAGGATTTTCATTTTTGACACATGTGTGCTTTTGTTGTCATTGTAGTGCATTGCCTTCTTATGTGGAGGGTGAGGCTAAAAGAATGGTTGCTGATAAGAAGTATGAAAGGATGACACGAGCACGTCATCAACAATCATGCTTTTATGTGAGGAGGGTTAGATAGTGTGATAACAACCATCCACTCCATCCTCTTGATGATGTGTTTGCTATCTTTGATGTCATGATATTTACACTTTGAATTCTATTTGGTTTTTTTCTGGTTCGTATGATGAGAGTGAGGAGGGTTGGATTGTATGCTTACAACCATCCTTTTGAATGATGTGTTTGCTATCATAGATGTTATGCTGTGTACACTTTGATTCCCATTTATTGATTTTTTTGGTTTTTGGTTCTCACATGTGCTGGTAGAATGTTGATATGAGTTAGTGCTTGGAAAACACATGCTTGTATGGTGGGAAAGGGTTGATTGCTTTGTCTTGCATTGACCCTATTTTTGTGCTTCGTGTTGAATGGAGAAGACTAAAATGATTTCAAATTATATTGCGAAGACTAAAATGACACTAAAATAAAATTGATAAATATTACGAAGACTAAAATGAGAAGGCTTCAATGAGATAGAGCACAATAGGGTTTTTTTTCCGTCGCTCGATTTTGGGCCTTGCTTGGTTTTTCTCGCTCGGTGTATTGTATGCCTCCCCTAAATAATGGCTATGGTTGCTTATATACTAGCTAATCCTAAAGTGTGCGGTCATGCCTAAATGGCCATGAGGAAAAAATTAATGTGACAAAAGTGTCCTTAGCATCAGTACATGACCTCACTGGAGTATTACCATAAATATCTAATAACGTGATATTAGAATGATCAAAAGTTGAAATTGATTTTAAGTAGCCTAGCTCTATATTTGTTTTTGGTTGCTACTTAGCTTTTTAGACTCTTAAGCCTTCCTCAAGTATTGATCCCGCATGCGTATTTTGAGGAGAATTTGAATCAATGAATCTCTATCATTTTTTACAACTTTTGTAAATTTGGTTTTGTTAATATAATATTCATATTTGTTCTATAAAAGAAGTTTCACCTCTACCCTTTTCAGATTTTATTTTGTTAATATAATATTCATATTTGTTCCATAAAAGAAGTTTCACCTCTACCCTTTGTAAATTTTATTTAATTTCATATTTCCTCCACATAAGAAGGTTCACCTCTACCCTTTGATGCCAAGAATAATATTGTTCTCTAACTATTGATGGGATCTAATTGTTATCATCATAGTGTTAAATTTGAACAAGTATGTTTATTTTTCTCATTGTTGATTTGAAATGATAAGGGATTGCAATCCTTGTAGTTAAAGAATGGTAATGGGTGTGTGTTTCAACCTTAAGATAAGGGGAATGTACATAACTCACATTTTTTAATTCCTAAGGTGTGATGTAAGAGAGAGACGGTGTTAACCTTATTTTGGGCTTAACAAAGGTACTCTCTACTATAGGTAGAAGTAGCATAATAAGTGTCATGAAAAGGCACTACAATGATCAAGCTTAGAGAGTTTAGGGTTTAAGTTGGGTGCCATAGTGTGAATAAGGGCTAATCATATATAAGTTGATTTCTCATATTACAATAACACAACAATCCCCCTTTTTGACACCTCAGTGTGGGGGAGTTCCCCTCATGAAGGAGGCACCTATTTCACATGTGTGGTTGAGTTTTAAACTCACAAATAATGAGATATTTTCATCTCTCCTCTCTCTTGCTTCAATTAGATCCATATAGTAAGCTAAACTGACCTAAAAATGGTCAAAAATTTACCAAACTGATCTGGAAAATTCTAGAATCAGTTTGCTTGGTTAGAGGCTCACTTTTTCCTATAAATGAAGCCTCGCCCTTTGTAAATGGTTAATAGTGTTTTATGCACTGTTACTCTACTCCTCCTCAAAGCCAAAAACAGTGAATTTATTGATAATTCATTAGTTTTTGACCATTTCCTCTTCAAAAGAATTGGTGGCCACTCTTGTTGCAAACAAGAGTAGATTCCTCAAACCATCAAGCCAAAGGAAAGCTCACAAAAATTCATGTAAGCTAGAAATCTTACTTTTTTTTAATTCCATTTAATGGTTTTCTAATTTTTGTTTTCTTTAAAATGAAAAATGATGCTATGCCTTGTTAGAAAGGCTTTCCCCCTCTCTTTATTCTTGAATTCAGCCTTTCTTTATCCTAGATATATAATCAAATTATTAGAATTAAACTTTTCATATTATTTCTCTTTAAAAAATAAAATTTGATTAGTTTAGAATGCTTTAAACCATTTGGGATAATTTCTAAGTAACTTGAGAATGAAAAAAAATCAAAAAATGGTCAGCCATACAAAGGAGGTTATGGCAAAATTTTCTTAAATTTTGTAAAATAAGTTTTATCTTTTATTATTCAAAAAGAGTAATCCCCACTGCTTGTGTATTCTAAAAGTGTTATTTTTATTCTATGCATAGAAAAATGCATATTAGAAATATTTTTATTATAAAAGTGTTATTTTCATTAGAATTAATTTCTATGCATAGAAAGATGCATATTGGGAATATTTTGATTATAAAAGTGTTACTTTCATCAAAATTGATTTTTATGCATAAAAGAATTTTTTTAATTATAAAAGTGTTACTTTCATTAAAATTGAATTTATGCATAAATAGATGCATAAAAGAAACTTTTTTATTATAAAAGCATTACTTCCATCAAATTTTGATTTTATGCATAGAAAGATGCATAAAAAAATTTATTTTTCTTTCAAAAGAGTTATTCTCATCAATTTTGATTTTATGCATAGAAAGATGCATAAAGAAATTTATTTTTATTTCAAAAGAGTTATTCTCATCAATTTTGATTTTATGCATAGAAAGATGCATAAAGAAATTTATTTTTATTTCAAAAGAGTTATTCTCATTAAAATTGAATTTATGCATAGAAAGATGCATAAAAGATTTATTTTTATTTCGAAAGTGTTATTCTCCTTAAAATTGAATTTATGCATAAATAGATGCATAAACGAATTTTTATAAAAGTGTTATTTCCCTCTGAAGTTGTTCTTATGCATAAAGAATCTTTATATAAAAAATAAGAATTCTCTTACATTCTATAAATAGATGTGATATGAATCAGATAGATGAGAATGAACAGAGAATGGATGTGATGAGAATAAAAGTAATGAGAATGAGAGATAAATAGATGTGATGATATGTGATATGAATCAGATAGATGAGAATGAATGGATGGATGGATGTGATGAGAATAGAAGTGATGAGAATGAGAGGTAAATAGATGTGATGAGATGGGATGCAAATCAGATAGATGGGAATGAATGGATGGATGGATGTGATGAGAATAGAAGTGATGAGAATGAGAGGTAAATAGATGTGATGAGATGGGATGCGAATCAGATAGATGGGAATGAATGGATGGATGGATGTGATGAGAATGAGAGGTAAATAGATGTGATGAGAATAGAAGTGATGAGAATGAGAGGTAAATAGATGTGATGAGATGGGATGCGAATCAGATAGATGGGAATGAATGGATGGATAGATGTGATGAGAATACAAGTGATGAGAATGAGAGGTAAATAGATGTGATGAGATGGGATGCGAATCAGATAGATGGGAAAGAATGGATGGATGGATGTGATGAGAATAGAAGTGATGAGAATGAGAGGTAAATAGATGTGATGTGAATCAGATAAATGTGAATGAATAGATGAGATGTGATGGCATGTGAATCAGGATGTAAATGAATGATATAGGATGTGAATGAATGTGTTAGCATGTGAATCGGGATGTGAATGAATGATATAGGATGTGAATGAATGTGATAGCATGTGAATCTAGATGTGAATGAATGATAAGGGATGTGAATGGATGTGATGTGATGTGAATCGGGATGTGAATGAACGATAAGGGACGTGAATGACTGTGTTAGCATGTGAATCGGGATGTGAATGAATGAGATGTGATGTGAAATAGATGTGATAAGATGCGATGTAAAGTGGTTAGATGTTAATGTATGTGAAGTGATGAGATGTATGGGTAGATGCAAGTGGATGAGATCTGATGAGGATAAATGAGGAATAAGTGATGAGATAGAAAAAGATGTGATTAGATGAGAATGGGAATACTTATGAAATGAATGTGGATAGATGTATGGAAGATGTGGATGGATGTGTGGATAATGTGGATTGATGTGGATGGATGTATGGATGATGTGGATTGATGTGGATGGATGTATAGATGATGTGGATTGATGTGTGGATAATGTGGATTAACGTGAAGGGATGTATGGAAGATGTGGATGGATGTGTGGATAATGTGGATTGATGTGGATGGATGTAGGGATGATGTGGATGATGTGTATGGATGTATGGATGATGTGGATGTATGGATGATGTGGGTTGATGTGTGGATAATGTGGATTGATGTGAAGGGATGTATGGAAGATGTGGATGGATGTCTGGATAATGTGGATGGATGTAGGGATGATGTGGATGGATGTATGGATGATGTGGATTGATGTGTGGATGATGCGATTGGATGTGATTTGATGTGGGAATGATGTGATGTGATAGGGATCGATGAAGAAAAAAAGATTGTGGGAAGATGAGAAAAGATGGGGACTAATGTGAAAGGATGTGGAGTCATGAGAAAAGATGGAAATATTGTTGGAACTGTACTTGTATGTGAAATATGTTTTTAAATGACTGTTTTATGTCAAGAATGCTAGGGAAGCATTTTGACCGTCTTGTGAATGAGGTCATGGAGACCTATCTGTTAAAGTTGCAACTGCTGATAGAGAGTCAATGGAGGACATGTCGCGTAGCAAGGTCGACCGAGGTCTTGACCAGCCTCGGTTTGATTTAAATGGTGAGCTTCCGGTACAGTGGATGAGGGACCAAGGAAGCGACCTATGAGTGAAGCACTAGGTGACCTACGAAGGATCCTAGAGGGTGCTGACCATACGGTGCTCGGGTTCTGGGTCACCAAGATACCCACATGTACGTCAGGGAAGATATTGGAACAAGGAGTAAGAGTTGTTTTCTGAATTTGGGCATGGATCTGGTTGGTTGACCTTGCTGGTCTTCAACGGATGAGTCCATTGCTCTTTTATATGGATCCATTGGTTGATCTTGCTGATCTTCAACGGAGATTCCATTTTGATATGTGAATATATTGCCGGTCACTACGAGCTAGGAACTATCGAAAAGGCCCCTAAGTGAATGATGCCATAGGTATACCAATGAAGGAATGATTTGGAAATAAGGATTCAACCGGAGATTTTGAGGATTGTGATCAGTGACACAATGGTTTTATTAAATGATTGTTTTAAAGATAGCTGATGCTGAGAAAAAGGCAATTTCATATTGGGTGTGTATGTGGTGTGACTAGTTTTAAGTTTGCATGAATATCCGGCTAAGGGGTCAGGGAATTCTTTTCCCTAGTACCCGGGACAAAACCTAACCAAATTCTTAATTGGATCCCATCACTACAATGGTTGGGCAGTTGGCTAACCCACGGGACTGGTGGATAGGGTTAGGCTGGACTGATGGATCCCTAAATTGACACTCAATTCTGTTCTGGTTCGATAGATGAAGTAAATCCCGGACAAAAATTGTTCTATGGAAAAGAATCAATGGCTGTACCTCTCAATGAGGAAAAAAGTGTTGGTCTCTATGATCCAAGTACAATCTTTTCCCTGATCTAACTATGGGACTTACGAGTTCGATCAGATTAGTTCAGTTAGTTAAGGCTTTTGACTACATTAGAGAAAAGTTATCCTGGAGGAATCGTCTGTGCTTTCCGGGCAAGGAAAGTTTTTCCAGGTTCGGTTTTGGAAGAACCAATGGATTATTCTCTTGTCCGGATATCCGTTGGGCGAGGCCCCGAGTGTGGGACCCTGCCCTGTGCAAGAAGTGCTACTTCCACTGCTAGCACCCCGGAATTTCTTGCAGCACCCCTGAATTTGTTGCATGGTGGGGATAGGGATCTCACAAATTTACATCGATAAAAGTCCCTAAGATTACGTCATGATTTATAGGATCATATTTCCTAAAATAGAAAATCTTATCCCCAAAATCTTATCTTCTTATCCTTAAAAAATATTGTCAATTTTTCATAGCCGTGACTATCTCGACTTTTTCACATGTGACTATCTCCTACATACTCACGCCATGAATTTCTTGAGAAAATCATGTCAAAATATTTTTAACATGTTCACATAATCTAAACTGATCATTTAAGCTCATTATAAGTGAATTTGACATAAAATGATTAAAAATTTGACATAAAAAGATCAAAAAACTTGGCATAAAAAGCAAAAGTTTTTTGTGACCGGAGCTTCTTGAGAATTTCACATCAAATTGTTTTCCTCAGTTGGGGTTTTTAAGGTGACTATATGTTCTAGACATATTGTTAGACTTCATTGGTAATGATTTTGCACTCAAATCTTGAAAACATTTTGGCGTGAATAACTAGAGTTTTTCACGGCCTTGACTATCTCAAGTTATTCATGTCTGACTATCTCTTAGATATTTACGTTGTCATTTCTAAATTAGCTCATTTGTGAATGATGCTTAGTCCAATCAACTGAGGAACATTACTCATCAAGAGGGTCACATTAAATTTGAAGGATAAATAAAAAAGTTTGTTGTGAAAAACCAGAGTTATTCACATCATAAAGATTCTAGGGGATAAAATTTCTCCAGAGGATAATGCATCTAATTACTAAGGATCTTGCTACTAAAGAAGTATTGGCTCAAATCCTTCAGCTAGCTTAGATCAAAATGTCTAGGGAGATATAAATTCAACCAAGGAATCCATGGAGGAAGCTTAGATGATTTATGTGAGCAAGTGGGGGGAGAGAGTTCAAGCTCACCCACAATATCCAATGTCTTGTTAAAATTACCCAAAGGACAATTTGGAATACAATTAGATATGGACCAAGAGGCTCACTCTACCTCGACGAGGATTACATAATGAGTAACATTCAAAGATTCCCAATGGGAAGAGGAGTTGCATAAGCATCACCTTCTATATATACTTTTGTGCCAAGAAAAACCTTTACCCATCCTCCTCATAAGCCAATCTCTAACACTCGTAGGATTGAGGGACATGGAGATTATTGCAAACTGGAGAGACCTTTTTCCCTTTAAGTGAGGAGATAGAGATAAAGATGAAATTCAAGGAGGCTTAGAAATAATCGTAAATCTATAAAATCAATGAAAACAAGAAGTGGGCACTAGAAGGCCTCTAGCAAAATAGAGACACCGTGAAAAAGTGCAAATCCTAGCTAGACACACAAGAAAACGATTGGAGGTTGCACAAGCTTTGGGAGAGGGGATTCCTCTTCTAGAGGCAATCCAAGAGGACGCAAAAGGAGAGTGAGAAACAACTACCCACAACATGGGCTAATAGAACTCAACTCAAAAAATGGAAAAAAATCCAAGAAATAACTTTACACAAGGAGGACATTAACAAATTGATAATAAATCTTGATTTCCTTGCGTACATGCAAGCAGTGTTGTTATAAAGAAAAGAGAGGTTTCCCTGAGGGGGAGACGCATTGAATACAAAAATCCCATCCTTTCCCACCTCCTCAAGTAGAGAGAAGTAGAAACTAATCCAAGTTGGGAAAGGGGAGAAGATGAAATATACACTTCACAAAACCAACATATGAGCTAGGTCAAGTCTTAACCACAGTTACCCTAGCTAATTTGTTAAGGATGGCAACCAAGTTAAGCTAGAGAATAAGAAAATGGTATTTTTATGCTTTTATGATTAACAAAATAATGGTTAATTCTTTTAGATTATTTATAAGTAGTTAAAAAACTACTTTAATTGATTCTAAATGGGAAAGAGATAATCCTATCAATTTAGGAAAAGAGGAATAATGGAAATAGCTTAATCTAGTAGAATAATCATAATTAAGTTTATGATTATGGTTAAAATTATGATTTAAATTCATAGTTTAGATTTAAGCTTAAAAATAGATCTTCTATCATATTTGCATAACAATATTTTATTCTTTTAAGAAAAAAAATTAAAAATTATCAGTAATAATAACAGCGAAGCTATGGCAAAATTTTTAGAAAATAATACATATCTTATTTTTATGCATAATGCTAAAAGAGGACTTCCTACCATATTCTAGGATTGGACATCCTATGCAAAAAGAATGATTTTCATCATATTCATGAGAAATAATTTCTTTGTAATTATGCATAATTAATTGATTATGAGAAAAGATGAATTTTTGGTAAATTTATTTTTATACAAAAAGAGGAATTCCCATGATATTTGAGATCCAAGTAATTAAATGCTAAAAGAGGAATTTTTGGTAAATTTATTTTTATGCAAAAAGAGGAATTCCCATGATAATTGAGATCCAATTAATTAAATGGTAAAAGAGAAATTTTTAGTAAATTTATTTTTATGCAAAAAGAGGAATTCCCATGATAATTGAGATCCAAGTAATTAAATGGTAAAAGAGGAATTTTAGGCATAATTCAAATTATGAGTATTTATCAAAAGTGAAATTTTGAGCATTATTAATTTTATTGGAAAATATGGGTAGAATTGATTTTTGTAAATCCCATGAATCTTTTACTCAAAAGAAGAATATTGAATATATTTCACTTGAGAAATTTGAGAAAGAATATGAAAATATCCATCAAGAAAAAGTACCTTTAACTAGGCCAATCAATTGTTGGCAGAAACTTAGGAAAGTCCTATCGATATATCAAAAGTAGAAAACGATACTAAATGTGAATGCGATGTGAATAAGATGTGATAAGATGTAAGTGGATGTGATGAGATGTGGATGAGATGTGATGTGATGTAAATGGATGTGGATGTGGATGTGATGAGATATGGATGAGATGTGATGTAAATGGATGTGGATGTGAATGTGATGAGATGTGATGTGATGTAAATGGATGTGGATGTGAATGTGAATGTGATGAGATGTGAATAAGATGTGATGATATGTGAAAGGATGTGATGTGATGTAAATAGATGAGAATGAGATGTGATGTGATAGATGTGCATGTGAATGAATGGATGGATGTGGATAGATGTGAATGTGAATGAATGAATGGATGTGGATGAATGTGATGAGCTGTGAATGAATGTGGTGTGATATGGATAGATGTGGATGTGATGTAATGTGGATGGAATGAATGAGATGTGATGTGGATGGATGTGAACGAGATGTGGTAAGATGAGGATGGATGTGACGAGATGTGAATGAATGTGGGATGTGAATGGGTGTGATGGATGTGATGAGATGTGAGTGGATGTGGTGAGATGATGTGAATGTGATGTAATGAGATGTGAATAGATGTGATGTGGATCTGGTTACATATGAATGGATGAGATATGATGTGAATAGATGAGATGTGATGTGATGTGGACTTGGGTAGATGTGAATGTATGTGAAGTGATGTAAATAGATGTGAACGTGATGTGATGATATATGGATGTGATGTGGATCTGAATGAATGTAGATGGATGTGATGTGATATGAATGGATGAGATGTGATGTGGATATGTTGTGATATGATGTGATGAGGATAGATGTGGATAGATGTGATGAGATGTAATATGATGTGATTGGATGAGAATGGATGAAGGACGATGGGAATAGATATGACTGGATGTGAAATAAGCAATGTGAATTGATGTAGAAGAATGTGGAATAACGAGAAATGATGTGGAATAAGCAATGTGAATTGATGTAGAAGAATGTGGAATAACGAGAAATGATGTGGAACAATGTGGAAAGATGAGAGTTCGTTTTAGAAACTGTATTTATGAAACCTATTTTTAAATGACTGTTTTATGTCAAGAATGCTGTGGGAAAGCATTTTGACCATCTTGTGAATGAGGTCATGGGAGACCTAGGTGATAAAGTTGCAACAGCTGACGGAGAGTCAACGGAGGACGTCTCGCGTAGCAAGGTCGGCCGAGGTCTTGACCAGCCTCAATTTGATTTAAATGGTCAGCTTCCGATATGGTGGATGAGGGACCAAGGAAGCGGCCTATGAGTGAAGCGCTAGGTGACCTGCGAAGGAGCCTAGAGGGTGCTGACCATACGGTGCTCGGGCTCTCAGTCGTCGAAGATACCCACGCGTGCGTCAAGGAAGAAAATGGAACAAGGTGTTAGAGTTGTTTTCTGAACTCGAGCATGGATCTGGTTGGTTGGCCTTGCTGGTCCTCAATGGATGAGTCCACGGCTCTTTTATATGGATCTGTTGGTTGATCTTGCTGATCTTCAATGGGAGAGGCCATTTGGGTTTTTTTATGTGATTATATTCCCGGGTACTATGAGCTAGGAACTATTGAAAAGGCCCCTGAGTGGACGCCTTCTGGGTACCAATGATGCCATAGGTACACCGATGAAGGAATGATTGCAAATTGGAACTCAAGCTAGATATTTTGGAGAATTATGATCAGTGATACTATGGTTTCATTAAAAGATTGTTTTAAAGATTGTTTCACAGCTGAATCTGTGAAACATGTAATTTCATATTGGGTGTGTGTAAGTGGTGTGACTATCTTGAAGTTTACTTAAAGCACCGACTAGAGGGCCTGGGAACTCTTTTTCCTGGTACTCGGGGCAAAACATACCAAATTTCTAAATGGATCCTATCACTACAGTGGTTGGGCGGTTGGCTAACCCATGGGATTGGATGGGGTTAGGCTGGACTGATGGGATTGGATGGGGCTAGGCTGGACTGATGGATCCCTAAATTGAGACTCAATTCTATTAAATTACGATAATTGAAGTAAATCCCAGATAACCCTTATTCTATGGAAAAGAATCAACAGCTGTGCCTCTTGATTAGGAAAAAAGCGTTGGACTCTATGATCCAAGTGCAAGTCTCTTCCTTGATCTGACCATGAGACTTACGTGTTCGGTCGAATCAGTTTGGTTAGTGATGACCTTGACTACGTTAGAATAAAATATCCTCGAGGAATCGCCTATGTCTGTTGGGCGAGGAAAGTTTTTCCGCGTTCCGGTTTTGGAAGAACAGAGGGATTAGTCTCTTGTCCAGATATCCGTGGGCGAGGCCCCGAGGGGTAAGAGGCTCTGCCCTGCACAAGAAGTACTACTTTCGCTGCTAGCACCCCGAAATTTGTTGCGCGGAGGGGGCAAGAATCTTTCAAATGTCTTTATGCCAAGCTTTGCTAGAAGCAAGGACAAGTGTGTAACCATATTTGGTAGTGATGTGTGTGAACACATTAGGACCAGCCAGGGTACTTTTTCCCTCTTTAGGAGTTTTTTTTCCTCTTGCTAGTATACACCCATCTTGGGGTATACTTATCATCTTTGTACAACAAACATTCATTATCTATCTATCATCTCATTGTGTGCTCCCTTTGAGCTTCCCTACTTTGTGTGTGTGTGTGTACATGCATGCATGTACACACACACACGCGCATGTTACATGCATGTAACATGCACGTGTGTGTGTGTGTATGTGCATTCCTGCAACCTTGTGTTTCCAACATTTGTTATTAGAGAATATGCTTCTTGCTCCTTTTGCTATTGCCTACCCTTTACCTTGAGTCACTTGTTTTCTTGAATCGGATCAAGGAGCCCTTCTGGGAGAAGAAAGAGGACCTTGAAGTGTTCAGTACTTTGTACCTGAGTTGTGCTATTAGATTTTCGTTCCAGGCGTGTTTTTGGGGCATCCTTTGTACAGTTTTTGATTTTTTATAGACATTCTTAGGGACCAAATTTGCACTATTCTTCATCCAATTTGGATTCTAGAGTAGTATTGTCAAATCTCCTACATATGGGTATGCAGGTACACATGAAAGCATCATCAAACACTCACCACACTGGATCTTGCTTATGAGCTACACTTCAGCGAAATCGATCTCTATACATCTTGCAAGCATAATTTCTACTCACTTTACTTTGTATTTCTTTCATACACCTTGTAGGTCTCCATTGTCATTGGCCTTATTTTAGCAGCCACCTTAGTTGCATTAAAGGATTAGGTTGTGTGATTACTTGCTTGGGTATTATTAGAAATGGCAAACAGTGATGTATTTCAGATGTTATTCGCACCATTGAAGATAATCTTGATGGGACTAACTCCCCATTATGGTCCTATATGATGCGGCATGTATTTTTTAGCCAAAGGGCTATGGAATGTTATGGTTGGTACTAAGAAACATCCAAGTTCCTCTGATGAACATGCTGAAAAGACACATCTGTAGATATGGACTCAGTTTTACATGGTACGTTACCATAGGATAGCATACCTCTTACATAGAAACAAATAAAGTGAGATGGAATAGATGTGAAATCATGTGCATTGCTTGCTTTGTCAGTCAAGAGGAGTATCATTCCTCATATTCGGTCATGCAAGACTGCTAAACAAGCTTGGGATGCACTTGCTTCATTTTACTAGGCATGTAATGAAGCACATGTTTCTTATCTACCCAAGTAATTAGAGTTAGATCATATGAATGAGGGAGACTCCATGGATAATTTTTTTATAAAAATCAAGGATTTTTAGGAGCAGTTGGCCAGTGTTGTTGAAGTATATCCATATCAAAGTTTTTCTTCTACCATCAAACTCATGAATGAAAGGAAATCTAAATTCCTTGAAGTTTGAGGAGTTGGTTTCTATGCTCTTGGGGCAAGAAGACCAATCCAAGCAAAACAGATTTATCATGTGTATAGGAGATCAAGCTTTTACTGTCAGTCAACAAAGAGGAAAAGGTAAATCCTTTTCTAAGTGTAGTTACAAACAAAAATCGAAGTCATCGGGCAAGCCTACAGACAAGGAAGGCGACAAGACAAAGAAAAAGAGAAAATGCAACTATTACAGGAAACCTAGTCAGTATATTAATGAGTGCAGGAAGCAATTGGAGAAGGAGAAAAAGAAAGACTCAGGTATGGCTGAGCTGATGCTTCAACATCTAGTGTAGAAAACAACAAATCTACAAACTATGCACATGATGATTGGGCTCTCATTATGCATTGTAGTTTTGACCCTTCGCATAAGGATGTATGCATGGATGCTATAGATGTTCATGTCTAATATTTTGACAGTGTTGCTAGCAAGCACATTAATTATCATCATAGTTTGTTCTCATCACTTGAATCTAATCCATAGGGAAATAGTGTAGCATGTGAAAACAACTCCTCATATCATTTAAAAGAATTTGCTAAAATTGTTCTCACTACTATAAATGGTGGAACAATCACACTGTCAAATATATTATTTGTACTAGTGATTAAAAAGAACTTGTTATCTGTCTCTACCATTACTAAGGCTGCCTTAGTGGTTTAGTTTGTGGATGATAGATGTATTGTTCATGCTCTTAGTGATAGCAATACAATTGCTACTTCTTGTGCTTTATCTCATGGCCTTTATAGGCTAGATGCATATGAAAAACAAAAGCATGCTATATGTACATTTTCTACCACAAAGGCAATGGGTGATACTAGGTTGTGGCATGCATGGTTTGGTCACTTGAACTTTGGTAGTTTTTTACATTTGCATAAGCATGACATGTTGTCTGAGCTGCCACATCTTGAAGCCCCTCATCAAACATTCTTGTGAGGGATGTATTCTTGGAAAAATGCAGTGGGCATCATTCCCCAAAGATGCTTCAATTAGAGCTATCCAAGAAATACAGCTTATACATAGTGAAGTATATGGTCTATGAGGACACCATCTATTGGGAATTACCTCTATTTTGTCACATTAATTGATGCTTATTTTACACATACTTGGGTATATCCATTGAAATAGAAATCATAGGTTTTTATGTGCTTTAAGCACTTTATTATTGTGGTTGAAAATGTTTCTACATAGCATACTACTCAAGGAGGGGATTATATGTCTAAGGAGTTTCGTTCTTCATACATGGCTAATCATGGGATTTTATGGGCTACCACACCTCCAAGAAGCAACTCAATGCATTCACATTTGGAAGAAGAAATAGAACACAATTGTCAGAGGGCACTTACCAATGCTTTGAGCTTGTGTCCCTTGAGGTCTCCAAGCTCACTTGAGAAGCTCCAAGCTCCACCTCCACACTGTCACCGTAGAGTCGCTCACACCACCACACAAGGCAATCACTCTCTCTCACTTCTCCACACAAGCATACAAGCATACAAGTATAGAGAAGGCACATGTGCTAGAGTACTCTCTCTCAAGACAAAAGCAAGAACTCTCATAGCACAAAGGGGGATTGTGTCCATTCATTATAAGAAAATGCCTTATATACAATTGGCCCTTATTCACACTTGGGCACCCAAAACTTACTAACTAAGGCCTTGGGTGACAAATATCTCATAATGTACAACTTTTATAGTGCCTTTGCATGACACTTATTAATGTCCTCAAATGTAGGAGCATATTTGTTAATCCAAAATGGGATTAACATTCCCCCCTACCTGATATAGGTTTTATCCTCAGAACCTGTCTCACAGAGGTCTAAAGACCTGGTTGCCAAACTCGTGATGATAGAAGTTCTGGCGTGATTGAAGCTTTTTGAGGAATCTTCTAAATGCACCATGTGATCTCTAGAACCCGGCTCGATGAAATGCCCTACTAGGAAGAAGACCCACAAATGCCTAGTGGCTGAGATACCTCGAAGCTACTAAGGTACACGATGAGTTTTCTGAGAATTGGGGTGAGGAATTGAGGAAGATATCCCTTGAAGGGAAACACAGGGAGGAAGTCACCCTTTGAGAATCGGAAATGCCTAAGCTCACGAAAGCTGGGTGTGCTGAAAATGAAACAAAGCTTTTTGTAGAAGCCAAGCAAGAGGCTAAGAAGGTGGTGGCTAAAGTGTGGATGAGGATAAACCAAAACTTCTTTCAATACTAGACCATTTCAAAACATACACAATTGACGAATGAAAAGTGGTTTGATTGACGGCAAAAAGGGTTAAGGAAGATGGGTTATCCACATCATACGATGGCCTAACTGAAGTTAAGGAAATTGATATTGCAGAACCATGGGAGGAAACCAAACCTGTTTATATCACTAGGGACTTGACTCTGGCTGAAGAAAAGGAGCTTGTTTCTCTCTTTAAGGAGTTTAAGGATTGTTGTGCCTCGAACTACAAAGAGATGAAGGGTGTACCACCTGAAGTGGTGCAACATACGATCCCAATCATGGACGGATCAAGACCAACCAGGAAAAATCCATACCATATGAATCATAAATATGCAGCAATTGTAAAGGAGGAAATTGATAAACTCATTGCCTGCGAATTTCATCTACGAGACAGAACGTATGGATTGGTTGATCACCAATCATAATAGTACCAAAGAAGAATGGGAAACTTAGGGTCTGTGTGGATCTCAAAAAGGTCAAAATACCTACTAGGAAGAAGGACCATTACCCATTGCCTTATATGGAACACGTTTTTGAGAGAGTAGCAGGTGGTGAAGAAGCTTACAACTTCTTAGATGGATTTTCAGGCTACAATCAGGTGTCTATGACCAGCATAAGACAACCTTCAATACAATGTGGCGGACATTTTCTTACAAAGTCATGCCTTTCGGACTCACCAATGCCCCAGCAACATTTCAAAACAATTAATGTGCATAACCTTCAAAGATTACTTGCAAAAGTGGTTGGAGGTATTCATTGATGATCTGTGTGTTCTCTCTCGATGGACATTTTCTTACAAAGTCATGCCTTTCGGACTCACCAATGCCCCAGCAACATTTCAAAACGATTAATGTGCATAACCTTCAAAGATTACCTGCAAAAGTGGTTGGAGATATTCATTGATGATCTGTGTGTTCTCTCTCAATGGACATACCATTTGGCTTGTTTGAGAAAAGTGTTTAGGCGATGTTGATTGTATCATATATCCTTAAACCCTTTAAAGTGCCAATTTTGGGTCAAACACGGTGTGATATTGGGACGCATTATCTCTAAGAACGATATATCCACCATTGACGACAAAAAAGTCAGGTTGATCTTGGAATTGCCCCCACCCACTAATCACAAAGATGTGTAAAGATTTATGGTGAAAGATCCCTGTCCCCACTGCGCAACGAAACTAGGGGTGCTAGCAGTGGAAGTAGCACTTCTTGCGCAGGGCAGGGTCCTTCACTCGGGGCCTCGCCCACGAATATCCGGACAGGAGACTAATCCCTTGGTTCTTCCAAAACTGAACCCGAAAAAACTTCCCTCGCCCAAAAAGCACGGGTGATTTCTCCAAGATATTTTTACTCTAATGTAGTCAAGAGCCTTAACTAACTGAACTGATCTGACCAAACCCGTAAGTATCATAGTTGGAGGAATCACCTGAAAAACACGGGTGATTCCTCCAAGATATTTTTACTCTAATGTAGTCAAGAGCCTTAACTAACTGAACTGATCTGACCGAACCCATAAGTATCATAGTTAGATCAAGAAAAAGACTTGCACTTGGATCATAGAGACCAACACTTTTTTCCTCATTGAGAGGCACATCCGTTGATTCTTTTCCATAGAACAATTTTTATCCAAGATTTACTTCATCTATCGTACCATAACAGAATTGAGTCTCATTTTAGGGATCCATCAGTCTAGCCTAACCCCATCCAGTCCCATGGGTTAGCCAACCGCCCAACCACTATAGTGATGGGATCCATTCAAGAATTTGGTTAGGTTTTGTCCCGGGTACCAGGGAAAAGAGTTCCGAGGCCTCCTAGCCAGATATTCATGCAAACTTAAAACTAGTCACACCACTTACACACCCAATATGAAATTGTCTTTTTCACAGATTCAGCTGTCTTTAAAACAATCATTTAATGAAACTATAGTATCAATAATCATAATCCTCCAAAATATCCGGTTGAATCCTAATTTCTAATTTTTCCTTCATCGGTGTACCTATGGCATCATTGGCAGAACTCTCACCACCTGTCCACTCAGGGGCCTTTTCGATAGTTCCTAGCTCATAGTACCCAGCAATATATTCACTTATAAAAATCAAAATGGAATCTCCGTTGAAGATCAGCAAGATCAACCAACAGATCCATATAAAAAAAGCCATGGACTCATCCATTGAGGACTAGCAAAGTCAATCAACCAGATCCATACCCGAATTTAGAAAACAACTCTTACTCCTTGTTCCAATATCTTCCACGATGTACGTGTGGGTATCTTTGGTGACTCAGAGCCCGAGCACCGTATGGTCAGCACCCTCTAGGATCCTTCGCAGGTCACCTAGCGCGTCACTCATAGGCCGCTTCCTTAGTCTCTCATCCACTGTACCAGAAGCTCACCATTTAAATCGAACCGAGGCTTGTCAAGACCTCCGCCGACCTTGCTACGCGAGACATCCTCCGTTGACTCTCCGTCAGCTGTTGTAACTTATAGGTCTCCACGACCTCATTCACAAGATGGTCAAAATGCTTCCCCAACATTTTTGACATAAAACAGTCATTTAAAAACAGGTCATGAATACAATTTTTATAACAAACTCTCGTCTTTCCACATTGTTCCACATCAATCCTCATTTATTTCATATGTATTCCCAATCTCATCATATCATTTTCCATCTCATCATATCTTTTCTCATTTATCCGCATCAGATCTCATCCACTTGCATCTACCCATATCCACTCGCATCTACCCATATCCACATCTCATCACATCATATTCATTCACATCACGCATCACATCTATCCCAATTTACATCACATCTCATTCACTCACATCTCGATTCACATGACATCACATCTCATTCATTCACATCCCGATTCACATGACATCACATCTCATTCATTCACATCACGTATCACATCTATCCCAATTTACATCACATCTCATTCACTCACATCCTGATTCACATGACATCACATCTCATTCATTCACATCACATCACATCTATTCACGTCCATCACATTCATTACATCACATCCATTTACATCCATCACATCACATTCGTTCATATCCATCACATTCATTCATTCATATCCACCACATTCATTCTCATAACCATCCCATCACATACATTCTATCCACATTATATCTTCTATCCACATCATATCTCATTCATACACATCTCATCTCATTCATCCACATCCATCCAATTGTTCACATGTTACGATTACTCACATCTATCCATACATTCATATCTATCACTTCACATCCACATATATTCATGTCACATCACATCTCTTTACATCACATCACATTCTTTCACATACACATCCACATCCATTCTTTCACATACATCCACATCCATTCTTTCACATGCTCATCCACATCCATTCTTCACATACACATTCACATCCCAATCATTCATTTACATCCCGATTCCCATGACATCACATCTCATTCATTCACATCCCGTTTCACATCACATTACATCTCCTCCATTCATTCATTCACATCTATCCTGATTCACATGTCATCACATCTCATTCATTCACATCACATTACATCTCATCCATTCATTCACATCTATCTGATTCACATGGCATCTCATCACATCTATTCACATCATATATCATCACATCTATTCACATCACATCTCATTTCTATGCAGTTTTCAGTTTGATTTTCTTTTGAATACAAGGAGTATTTCTTGAATCGGTATTTCTTTTGAATATAAGGAGTATTTTCTTTTGAATATAAGGAGTATTTCTTGAATCAGTATCCCCAAAACTTCTTGATCGAAATTCTGAATTTCATACTAGAATTCCTCGAATTTTATAACCTTGATCCACAGATCAATTTGAAGGGTCTCAACTTAGTTTCAGATTTGGCAGGAGTTTTGAGTGTATTTTTCTAAACTGGTCACACCTTCTTTCCTCAAAACTGACGAAAGAGTTTGGTCTTGGTCATAGTCTGATTCAAGGTTCGAGTCGGATAAGATTTTTCCTGATCTATCTTTTTCGAAAAGGTTTGATAATTCAGTTACTATTTTACTCAATTTCTTTATGCATCTATTTATGCATATATATTTTATTGAATTTCTTTATGCATCTATTTATGCATAAAAATCAAATTTTATAAGAATAACGCTTTTATAATTTAAAAAATTCCTTTATGCATCTTTCTATGCATAAAAATAAATTTAATGAGAATAACACTTTTGTAGTTAAAAAAAATTCCTTTATGCATCTTTCTATGCATAAAAATCAAATTTAATGAGAATAACACTTTTGTAATAAAAAAAATCCTTTATGCATCTTTCTATGCATAAAAATCAAATTTAATGAGAATAACACTTTTGTAATTAAAAAAATTTCCTTTATGCATCTTTCTATGCATAAAAATCAAATTTAATGAGAATAACACTTTTGTAATTAAAAAAAATTCCTTTATGCATCTTTCTATGCATAAAAATCAAATTTAATGAGAATAACACTTTTGTAATTAAAAATTTCCTTTATGCATCTTTCTATGCATAAAAATCAAATTTAATGAGAATAACACTTTTGTAATAAAAAATTCCTTTATGCATCTTTCTATGCATAAAAATCGAATTTAATGAGAATAACACTTTTGTAATTAAAAAAATTCCTTTATGCATCTTTCTATGCATAAAAATCAAATTTTATGAGAATAACACTTTTGTAATAAAAAATTTTTCTTTATGCATCTTTCTATGCATAAAAATCAAATTTAATGAGAAAAACACTTTTGTAATAAAAAAATTCCTTTGTGCATCTTTCTATGCATAAAAATCAAATTTAATGAGAATAACACTTTTGTAGTAAAAATTTTTCCTTTATGCATCTTTCTATGCATAAAAATCAAATTTAATAATTAATATCAGTGATATCCATGCATATTCATAGGTGAAAATGTTCCAAATTAGATTTATAGAACTCTAATCTACACAATTTTCTAAATTCAAGAGAGTAAACAATAAGAAGAGCTTAATTAATCCTTTAGTTAATATTTCTAGGATTGAGAAAGGTTGGAATGTAAAGAAGAGAAGGGGGTGGCCTTTTTATCAAAGGCATAGCATTTGAATTTAATTCAACATTAGCAAAACATAAAAATAAAAAAAAATAGACTTTCCATTAAAATTTATAAAATAAAGTAAGAAAAATAACTTACATAGAGCTTTTAAGCTCTCCTTTGGCTTGAGGGATTGAGGGTTCTACTCTTGTTTGAAGCAAGAGTTGCCACCAATTCACTTTGGAGAGGATTAGGCTAAAAACAATTGAATTATTAAGAAATTCAATGTAGATGGCTCAGGACAGGAGCAGAGTAACAGTGCATAAACACCATTAAGATTTTACAAAGGGGAAGGCTTCTATTTATAGGAAAAAGTGAGCCTCTAACCAAGCAAATTGATTCTAGAATTTTCTAAATCAGTTTAGTCAATTTTTGACCATTTTTGGGTCAGTTCAACTTACTTTTTGGATCTAGTTTTGAAATAGGAGAGAGGAGAGATGAAAATATCTCATTTTATTGGTTAAAATTTGGGGGTAATGATGAGAAAAAGGTGCCTACTTCATGAGGGGAGATCCCCACATTGAGGTGTCAAAATTCAGTTTTTTAATTATTTTCTTTGGTCCTTAGTCCACTCTTCATCTTATATGAGCATTTACTCATTTTTTTTGGGGGGGGGGGGGGGGGTTCTTTTATTCTTTAATTTATCTCCTCCCTACATTTGGATTAATCTTATTGGTCCATAGGAATCTTAATTGGACCATAATCTAAATTTTTTTGAAAATCTGGACCCTTAGGCTAAGGTCCTTTTTACCTATTTTCAATTAATTCCAATTGCACATTGGAAAGTTCTTTTTGAATTTATATTTTAGGGAAAACCATTTTAGACGCTAGGAGGATTTTTATATCCAAAAATATCTCAATTTTGAATTACCTCCCTCTAGGCATTTTCTCTCTCTAGGCCAAAACAAGGTAAAACAGGATCTTTCTTTTATTTCAGAGAGGGGAATAATTATAAGATCAGAAGGGGAGGTTCTTACACCTGCACACCTCAAACGATGGAGAGATGAATCTTACACTTGCATACCTCAAAAGCTGGAGGGAGGAATCTTACATATGGGCCATGTTGGGTATTATTGCCACTTCATAATATTGTATGCTGAAATTGCCAGACCATTATATAAGCTACTCATTGTCTTTGAATGGACTGAAGAATGCCAAGAAGCATATAATAGATTGAAGCAAGCACTGGCCAATGCGCCAATTTTGAGACCACCTAATTGGGACCTTATATTTCATGTGCACATTTATGCATCAAACTTTGCTATTGGATGCGTATTGGCACAGCTTGGTGAGTTCAAATTGGACTACCCAGTTTTCTTTGCTAGTCGCCAATTGAATGATGCAGAGGTGAATTATACCACCACAGAACGAGAAGGGTTGGCCATGGTTTATGTTATCAAGAAGTATCAACATTACCTATTGACTCTAACAAATTTGTATTCTTTGTGGACCATTAAGCCTTATTATACTTGGTGAACAAGCCTTGCACCACGATAAGGAGCACACGCTAGCTGTTATTACTATTAGAATTTGACTTCACGGTCACCTATAAGAAAGGAAACACAGCATGTATTGGCCGTTCATATGTCAAGAATTCCAAATGGAAAACCAGCAACAACTGGTGTTGATGATGACCTCCCCGATGCTTGTTTGTTCAAACTGGACATGGTGCCCGAATGGAGCGAGGAAATATTGGATTGTCTAGCTTATGGATCCAAACAAGAGTAGAACCCTCAATCCCTCAAGCCAAAGGAAAGCTCACAAAACTCCATGTAAGTTAATAATTCTACATTTTCTTTAATTCTAATCTATGGTATTTTGAATTCTTTGCTTTTTGATGTGAATATGGATGTTAAGCCTTGATGAAAAGGCTTCCCCCTTCTCTTCATTAAGAATTTCAGCCTTTCTTTATCTAAAAATGAGAAACAAATAAATTAAGTTAAACTTTTCCTATTGATTACTCTTTAGAAGTGAAAATTGATTAGATTAGAGTGCTTTATTTCATCTTGGGATAAATTTTAAAGTAAATTTAGAATGTAAAAATTAAGAAATGGTCAGCCATAAAAAGGAGGTTACGGCGAAATTTTCTTAAATTTTATGGAAATAAGTTTTATCTTTATGTTATTCAAAAAGAATAATCCCCACCGTTTGTGCATTCTAATTTTTTTTTATTTTTGTTATTACTATTTTATACATAAATAGATGCATAAAAGGATTTTCTTTTATATAAAGCATTATTTTCATTAGATTCAATTTCTATGCATAGAAAGATGCATATTGGATAAATTTTTTATTGTAAAAGTGTTACTTTCATTAGATTTAAATTCTATGCATAGAAAGATGCATATTGGATAATTTTTCATTATAAAACTGTTACTTTCATTAGATTTAAATTCTATGCATGGAAAGATGCATAAAAGAAAATTTTTATTATAAAAGTGTTACTTTCATTAGATTTAAATTCTATGCATGGAAAGATGCATAAAAGAAAATTGTTTATTATAAAAGTGTTACTTTCATTAGATTTAAATTCTATGCATGGAAAGATGCATAAAAGAAAATTTTTTATTATAAAAGTGTTACTTTCATTAGATTTAAATTCTATGCATGGAAAGATGCATAAAAGATTTTTTTTTATTATAAAAGTGTTACTTTCATTAGATTTAAATTCTATGCATGGAAAGATGCATAAAAGAATTTTTTAATTAAAAGTGTTATTCCTATTAAATTGATTTTATGCATAAATAGATGCATAAAAGGATTTTCTTTGATATAATAGTGTTATTTCCATTGAAGTTGGATTTTGTGCATAAATAGATGCATAATGAATTTTTATATCAAAATTAGAGTTCTCTTTAAGTCTATGTTTAATTTCTACAAGTATTTGATAAATAAATAAGTAAATACTCTAAGAGAGAAATTTCTATCATTTTTATTCACTTGGATTGTAATGAGAAAATTCAAAAATTCTATCGAAGTCGAAAATTCAGATAAATGAAAACTCATAAATTGAATTGGATTTTTAGATGGATACCCCAAATCTGTCTAGCATTCTTGGACTTTCCCAGAGTCAGGATATGATCGCCTTTGCCTTCGATCATCTTATCAACTCTGCTATACAACCTGAGAAAGCAGAGTGAGGCTCGCTCGTCACTTTGAGGATCTATACTTCCTATCCTGTAGAGCGATGTCAGCATATGTGGTTCTCTGGAGGGCGATGTATTAATGTCAATACCAATCAGCTTCAAAGAATCAAGGAGAATATCTCCCTAGCCATGATCTTGATAAGGCTAGGAGTTGTTCATTATGTTCCACTCTTTTATCATTTGCCCCGAAATTTTAGAAATTCTTGCCGAATTTTTAAACTTCTAAGTCGCTTTATTCCTAGAAGTAGAATTACAACACCACTATCAGTGATGGATCGTGCATATCATAGCATGTCTCCATCGCAATATCGCCTTTTTATGCATACGCGATTGAGGCAGTGACTTTTGGAGCCGAGATGCTCTATGTATATATCAAAAACTTTTGATAATAAATGACGTTTTGTAAAAGATTCCAAATTGTTTTCATGGTTGTGAATTTTGGTTCGTAAAATTATCAGAGTGAATCTTGTTTTTAAGAATTATGATGGAATAATTATTGTTTAAGAAATAAATCTCAAAAAAGAAAAATCATAAATCTGATGCCAAAGGTAAGTTGACAAAAATCTCGTTTTGTCAGAAGGCGCACAGCCCGTTGCTAGGCAACCGGATCCTCTTACGGATGATGAAGAGTTAGATCCGGACGTCCGTAAAACCCTACACCGATCCCAACGTGGTCCATTTAAGGGTGAAGGGGAACAGCCTACGAGAAACAGTGGAAAAATGAATTGAGGCCATGGAAGACTTTGATGTAACCGGTTACAATGAGAGGAGCAAGATGGCTCTCGCGAGATTAAAAATTGTGGAAACGGCCAGGGTCGCATGGAGGAACCATTGCAAGACAAACCGTCTCGACCAAAATACCCAGACTTGGTCAGACCTTAAAGCATACCTTAGGAAAAGGTTCTGTCCTCCGGGTTTCCTGGAAACCAAAATGAATGAGTTCTTGGAATTGAAGCAGGATAGCCGGGCAATTGAAGAGTACCATCAGGCATTTGCCCTTCTCCTCAAATATTCTCCACTTTTGGATGAAGAGCAGCTGATGGCTAGATTCATTCGAGGAATGAACGAGCCATTGGATACTTTAGTGAAAAATGCCAAACCTGCCTCAATGGCGGAAGTTGTCAGAATGGCAAAGGACTTTGCCAAGGCATTTGTTGTCAAGGTCCCGCCAAGGCCTGCACCCTCAAGCTTTAAAAGATTCCAAACCCTGGGGAGTGCTTCAAACTTTCCACCCCCAAAGAGGCAGCAAGGCCCCAGTCAGAATCAAGATACTGGGCAGATTCAGAAGTGAAGGAAGACCCTTCCCTCTCACAACACTTTCTAAGGAGCCCCACCTTTTTCAAGGACTCAGAGGGAGGAGCTTAGAAGTGAGAACATATGTTTTGGATGTCAAGGTTTCGGTCACCAGCTTAAAGACTGCCCGACTCCTGCCATGTCAAGAGGGCAGGGAAGTCAAGGACCTAGAAAGCAGAGACCAGCCCCTTCCTATCAGTCAAATCAGGGTCTGTCTCGTCAAAATCGGGGCAATCCTAGGAGGAATCCAGTCACCCATCTGCCTCTATACAGTAATCTCAGAACTCCCTTCCAAAACCAAAGAGAAAGAGTTTTGTCCCAGTCTGCAGAGCAGCCAGAGCAGTTACAATAGCAGAAGTAGTGGAAGAAGAAAGAGGCCAGATTTATACCGCAATTGAAAACCAAGGGCCAAACCGTCAATTCTCATCCATACTCCAGTTCAATATAACGGTAAGTCATTCAAACTTTTGAATGACTTACCCTTATACTCCAGTTGAGTATAAGGGCAAGTCATTCAAACTTTTGATTAATTCAGGCAATACTCATTCATTTATTTCCCCTAGATGCTTGCGTAAGCTAGTCTTAGAATAAAAATCAGGAAAACCTATGCAAGTTGAATTGGCCAGTGGGAAGATCCTTTTCACTCACCACATGAGACAGATTGTATTCAGTTCAATCTAGATGGGAATATAACTGACTGTCAGTTCGGAGTCCTACCTTTGGGAGTTTTCGACGGGATCCTTGGAATGGATTGGCTCCATAAAAATCAAGCTAACATTCACTGTCATAATGGAACCATTTCCTTCTATGACCTTCACCGAAACAAAGTTCAAGGAACCGAAATTTCAAGATCCCCAAGTCTGTAATTAGTAAAAGCTTCTAAGTTATTGAAAGGACTTAGAAAGAAGCAGCTCATTTACGTTGTCAAAATGAATCCAGTAGACACTAAGTTAAAAGCTAAAGAACCAGAATGGTTAAGTGAATATGATGATTTATTCCCAGCAGAGTTAACAGAGATGCCTCCAATTTGAGAAGTAGATCATGTGATAGAATTGACCCCCGGAGCTTAGCTAGTAGCCGAGCGCATGTACAGGATGCCAGTCCCTAAAGCCATTGAACTCAAGGAATAGCTTAGGTAGCTATTAGAACAAGGGTTTGTAAGACCCAATGTTTCACCTTGGGGAGCACCAATTCTCTTTCAGAAAAAGAAAGATGGAACGCTAAGACTCTCTGTAGATTAAAGAGGTCTCAATCAGCTAATAGTTAAGAATAAGTATCCTATCCCCAGAATTGATGAGCTTCTGGACAGGCTAAGTGGAGCCCAGATCTTCACAAAGATAGATCTCAAATCCGGGTATTATCAAATCATCAAGATTAATGAGCAAGATATCCCGACAGCCATCACTACTCGTTATGGGCACTATGAACTTACAGTCATGCCGTTTGGTTTGACAAATGCCCCAGCTACATTCAATCGTCTAATGTAGGACATTCTCAGATGATTTTGTTCTTGTTTTCTTTGATGATATTCTGATTTACTCAAAGAATGCAGCTGACCATGAAGCTCACGTCCGAAAAGATATTGAGATTCTAAGGAAGCACCACTCTTTGCTAAAAAGAGTAAATGCGCTTTCTCTGTCGACCATGTTGAATACTTGGGCTTTCTGGTATCCAAAGACAGGATTTCTCCAGATTTCGCAAAAGTCCAAGCAGTCATAGATTGGCCTGAACCAAAGACAGTGAAAGAAGTCAGAGGATTCTTGGGACTAACTGGTTGGTAGAGAATTTTTATACCTAAGTATGCTCTCATAGCTTCCCCCCTGACTAATCTTCTCAAGAAGAATATTTTGTTTCAATGGTGTGCCAGGTGTCAGAGAGCGCTTTTGATAAGCTGAAGACTGCCTTGGTAACCAATCCCGTTCTGAAATTGCCAGATTTCTCTCTACCCTTTGAGGTAGTAAACTGATGCCATTAGTTTTGCCCTAGGAGGTCCACTCATGTAAGAAGGTCATGCATGTAAGAAGGTCATGCAGTGGCCTATGAATCCCGAAAACTCAGAACGCATGAGAGAAATTATGTTGTCCATGTCCTGGAGCTACTTTCGGTAGTCTATGCACTGAAGTTGTGGAGACATTACCTACTGGGTCAAAGATTCACTTTGATGTGACAGATCATCAGAGCTTAAAGCGGACCTTCACTCAGAAGAAGGCTTCAAACATTATGACACCACTCTTTTTAGTAGGTTTCACCTGCTTCTTCTCAACAATAACACATGTGTCAACATGCGCCAAAGAAGGTGGCTGCAAACCCTACAGGAATTCGATTTTGAAATCAAGTACCGCCCACGTAAAGAAAATGTGGTGGCAGATGCCCTCAGCAGAAAAGCCTCCTTGCTTGCAATCACAGTACTGTCAAATCCATTGATTAATGAAGCAAGAGAGAAGATCATGCAGAATAGATTCTTTGGCCCTATTGATACCCTACTTATGCACGAAAGCAAAACTTCTCAGGAGATGAACCGAGTTTAAGGGTACAGTCTGGATGATGTAATTTTGTATTATAATAGCAGGCTATGCATTCCCAAAATGATGAGGGAACTAAAGGTCAAATTATGAAGCCCATGACAGCCTTATTACAGGATATCTAGGTTTCATCAAGACCTACATGTCTGTGAAGAAAAGCTTCTTTTGGCCTGGACTAAAAAGGGATGTACTTAATCATGTACGTCAATGTGTGAATTGTCAGAAAGTCAAAACAAAAAGAGTAAAAATGCCTGGGAAGTTACATCCATTAGACATCCCCCAGATGAAGTGGGAATGTATCAGTATGGATTTTATTATTGGGCTACCTTCAATGCAATCAAGTTACAACTCCATCTTCGTGGTAGTTGATAGACTAACCAAAGTTGCCCATCTGATTCCAATAAAAGAAACCTAGATGTCCAGACAGATGCTTGACGACATGAAGCAGCAGATGCAGTCAATCCGCAAAGATTTAAGAGCTGCCCATGATAGATAGAAGTAGTATGCAGATAAGAAGAGGTCAGACAAAAAATTCGAAGAAGCAGATATGGTCTTCATTCGAGTACGCCCAAAAAGAAGTTCTCTATCTCTTGGGAAGTACAAGAAGTTATCTCCCAGATACTGTGGGCCATATCTGATTACAAAGAAAGTAGGTGACTTAGCCTATGAGCTTCTTTTGCCTCCTTATCTCAAAGTACATAATGTATTTCATGTCAGCCTACTTAAGAAGTATGTACCGAGCTCGAATCATGTGCTTAATGATGAACTCTTAACTTCTTCAACCCAAGGGCTGATGAAACTCCAACCTAAAGAAATCCTTGATGTTCGAGAGAAGATTCTCGGGAACAGGATTCTGAGAGAATTCTTAGTCAAATGGAAGTTCTATCCTTTTGAAGACGCCACCTGGGAGAAAAAAGCTGAACTGATGTGGGATTACCCCTAGTTTGCGAGATGAGGACATCTCGCATTTTTCAAGTGGGGGTAAATGTAAGATTCCTCCCCATCCCCTCAAGATGTCTAGTATCTTCCCTTGTAATCAATCCCCTTTTCAGAATAATAAAAGATCTTGTTTCTACCTATTTTGGCCTAGAGAGAGAAATGTTCAAGAGAGAGGTAACTCAATTTTGAGATTTCTTTGGATGGAAAAATATCCTTTCTTATTAAAGTAAATTCCCTCGAAATAGAAGTTTAAAAAGAATTTCCTAAGGTGCATTAGAAATAAATTATAATCTGCTAAAAAGACCTTAGCCTAAGGGTCCAGATTTTTTAAAAATTTTAGATTAAGGTTCTGAGGGGCCAATCAGATTAATCCAAATGTAGGGAGGAGATAAATGGAAGAAATAAAGAAAAACCCCCCCAAAAATGAGTAAATACTCACATAAGATGAAGAGTGGACTAAGGACCAAAGGAAATACCTCAGAGTGGGAATTCCCATGAAGAAGGCGCCTATTTCACATGCGTAGAGGAGTTTTAAACTCTCAAATAATGAGATATTTCATCTCTCCTCTCTCCTAATTCAAGTCTAGTTCCAAAAAGTAAGCTGAACTGACCCAAAAATGGTAAAAGATTGACCAAACTGATCTGGAAAACTCTAGAATCAGTTTGCTCGGTAAGAGGCTCACTTTTTCCTATAAATAGAAGCCTCCCCCTTTGTAAAAGCTTAATAGTGTTTATGCACTGTTACTCTACTCCTCCCCAGAGCCAAAAACATTGAATTCACTTGTTTTTTACTAATTCCTCTACAAAGAATTGGTGGCCACTCTTGATCCAAGATCCCTCAATCCCTCAAGCCAAAGGAAAGCTCACAAAACTCCATGTAAGTTAATAATTCTACTTTTTTTTTAATTCTAATCTATGGTTTTTTGAATTCTTTGCTTTTTGATGTGAATATGGATGTTAAGCCTTGATGAAAAGGCTTCCCCCTTCTCTTCATTAAGAATTTCAGCCTTTCTTTATCCAAAAATGAGAAACAAATAAATGAAGTTAAACTTTTCCTATTGATTACTCTTTAGAAGTGAAAATTGATTAGATTAGAGTGCTTTATTTCATCTTGGGATAAATTTTAAAGTAAATTTAGAATGTAAAAATTAAGAAATGGTCAGCCATACAAAGGAGGTTATGGCGAAATTTTGTTAAATTTTGTGGAAATAAGTTTTATCTTTATGTTATTCAAAAAGAATAATCCCCACCGTTTGTGCACTCTAAAAGAAATTCTTTTTATTTTTGTTATTACTATTTTATGCATAAATAGATGCATAAAAGGATTTTCTTTTATATAAAAGCGTTATTTTCATTAGATTCAATTTCTATGCATAGAAAGATGCATATTGGATAATTTTTTTATTATAAAAGTATTACTTTCATTAGATTTAAATTCTATGCATAGAAAGATGCATATTGGATAATTTTTTATTATAAACTGTTACTTTCATTAGATTTAAATTCTATGCATGGAAAGATGCATAAAAGAAAATTTTTTATTATAAAAGTGTTACTTTCATTAGATTTAAATTCTATGCATGGAAAGATGCATAAAAGAAAAAATTTTATTATAAAAGTGTTACTTTCATTAGATTTAAATTCTATGCATGGAAAGATGCATAAAAGAATTTTTTTTATTATAAAAGTGTTACTTTCATTAGATTTAAATTCTATGCATGGAAAGAGGCATAAAAGAATTTTTTTAATAAAAAGTGTTATTCCTATTAACTTGATTTTATGCATAAATAGATGCCTAAAAGGATTTTCTTTTATATAATAGTGTTATTTCCATTGAAGTTGGATTTTATGCATAAATAGATGCATAATGAATTTTTATATCAAAATTAGAGTTCTCTTTAAGGCTATGTTTAATTTCTACGAGTATTTGATAAATAAATAAGTAAATACTCTAAGAGAGAAATTTCTATCATTTTTATTCACTTGGATTGTAATGAGAAAATTCAAAAATTCTATTGAAGTCGAAAATTCAGATAAATGATTAATTTATTCCTCATCAAAATTCGTGATTAGTTTAGAAATCAGTTAAGTGAATATTCAATAAATAAAATTCAGTAAAATAGTAATTGAAATATCACTCCCTTTTTTGAGAATGATAGTTCAAGAAGAACCTTATCAAACTCGAAACCTGAATCAGACTATGACCAAGACCAAACTCTTTCGTCAATTTCAAGGAAAGATGATGTGACCAGTTTTCAGGAAAAATTCACTCAAATCTCCCACCAAATCTGAAACTAGTTTGAGACCCTTTGAATTGATCTGAAGATTAAGGTTACAGAATTCGAGGAATTCTGTTTTGGAATTCAAACCTACGATCAAGAAGTTTTGGGGATGCGGATTTAAGATATACTCATTATATTCAAAAGAAAATCAAAACTAAAAACTTACATAGAAACCCTGTTTTCTTAAAGGACTGTCTTACACTAGAATGCTAGAGGGAGCATTTGGTATATATGTTTTTATAAGGGAAGTTTGGTTGCAATAGCTAGCGGGGAGTGTTCAAAGGACAGCTCACGATGCGGCAAAGCCTGCCCAGGTTGACTAGCCTCGGTATGGCTAAAATGGTGTACTTCCGATATGATGGACGAGGGCCGACGACGAATCGATCCCTAAGTGAAGTGCCACACGTAAGGAGGATCCTGAAGGGTTCTGACCAGGCGATGCACGCGCTTGTGGTGACGAGGACACCCATGCGTATGTCGAGGAAGATATTGTATGATGGACCAATGTTTATTGTAATCTATTACTGGATCTCGTTGGCTGACTAGCTGGTCTCAACGGAGAGTCCAGAGTGATATTGTTTTTGTTGAGAAACAAGGATTAGAAGGAAATTTTGAGTTATGACATCTGTAGCCAATAATTATTTTGTCAATGGATTGTTTTATAAGTTAAAGGCGTATCTGTATTCTAAAGCAAAAGATAAGAAAGGCATTCAATTATGGGTGGGTAAGTACTTGTCTAGTTCTACCAGTTCCAGTGGTTGGGCCGGATGGGGCTAGAATCAGTAGAGTTTTAATAATAAAATTGATTAATAGGAATACACTCAGAACTCGAGTAGTTAAATAAAAGCCTCAAGAATTATCAAATGAATAGATCAACGGTTGTGCTTGATTCAATTTTAGGAAAAAAGTGTTGATTTCTTCAAGTTAAGTCTGTAATAATTTTCCTTCTATCTGGTTTAATCAGATGCTTAAGGTTAGTTTAGTCTCTTGACCTCGTTAGAAAATTCGTTAAGAAATTCAAAAAGGTGGAATCATCCCTGTTTTTCGGGCAAGGGAAATTTTCCCGGTTTCGGTTTTGGAATGACCACCAGTTTAGTCTCATGCCCGAACATTGGAGGGCAGGGCCCCAAGTGGGAAACCCTGCCCCGCGCAAGAGGAAGCTACTTCCTCTCTACTACCAACCAGGAATCCGACAGAGGGGGCAGCGGGATCTCATAGCAACTGGTATCATAGCTCTATTTTGTAAACTTATGAAACAGTAGCAGAAATTGCTTAATTTTTTTTAAAGTAAAGCTGGGAAAAATCTCATCCATTCAGACCACATCACATTCACTCACATCTCATCCATTCAGACCACATCACATTCACTCACATCACATCTCATTCATTCATATCCATCACATCACATTCACTCACATCTCATCCATTCAGACCACATCACATTCACTCACATCACATCTCATTCATTCATATCCATCACATTCACTTTCATTCATATCCACCATCACATTCATTCTCATCACCATTATATCACATCACTTCTATCCATATCTCATTCATTCATACTCATCTCATCTCATTCATCCACATCCATCGAATCGTTCACATGTACGACTACTCGCATCATCTATCCATACATTCATATCTATCACTTCACATCCACATATATTCATATCTATCACTTCACATCCACATATATTCATGTCACATCTCATCTCTTTACATCTCATCCATTCATTCACATTTATCTCATTCACATCACATCTATTCACCTCACATCCCATCACCTCTATTCACATCACATCCATCCATCCATTCATTCCCATCTATCTGATTCACATCACATCCATCCATCCATTCATTCCCATCTATCTGATTCACATCACATCTCATCATAGATTTGAGAAAACCATAGATTTAAAAATTCACAATAAGAATTAAGCTTACATGGAGCTTGTAAGCTTTCCTTTGGCTTGAGGGATTGAAGGATCTACTCTTATTTGCAGCAAAAGTGGCCACCAAATTCACTTAGAGAGGATTAGGCCAAAAAAAATTTAAATTATCAAGAAATTCAATGTTAAATGGCTCAGGACAGAAGTAAAGTAATAGTGCATAAACACCATTAAGCTTTTACAAAGGGGGAAGCTTCTATTTATAGGAAAAAGTGAGCCTCTAACCAAGCAAACTGATTCTAGATTTTTTTAGATCAGTTTGGTCACTTTTTGATTTTTAGGCCCAGTTTAGCTTACTTTTGGATCTAGTTGAAACAGGAGAGAGGAGAGATAAAAATATCTCATTATTTGTGAGTTTTAAACTCATCCACACATGTGAAATAGGCGCCTCATTCATGAGGGGAATTCCCTACACTGAGGTGTCAAAAATGCATCATTTCCTCTAAATATCTCTTCTTTTTTAACTAATAAACATTGTCCTTAGTCAACTCTTCATCTTATGTGAGTATTTACTCATTTTTGGGAGATTTTCTTTTATTCTTCAATTTATCTCCTCCCCTACATTTGGATTAATCTTATTGGTCCATAGGAACCTTAATCCAAAATTTTCAGAAAATCTGGACCCTCAGGATAAGGTCCTTTTTACCTATTTTCAAAATTAATTCAAATTGCACATTGAAAAGTTCTTTTTGAATTTCTGTTTCAGGGAAATTTAGTTTAATAAGAAAGGATTTTTTGCATCCAAAGATATCTAAAAACTGAGTTATCTCTCTCTAGAACATTTTTTCTCTCTCTAGGCCAAAACAAGTAGAAACAAGATCTAACAAGATCTTTTATTATTCTGAAAAGGGGGATTGATTACAGGGGAAGAAACTAGACATCTTGAAGGGCTGAGGAGGAATCTTACACTCTCTCCCACTTGAAAAACGCGAGATGTCCTCATCTCGTAGGTGGAGTATGATCTCTTTCATCTTCTTCTTCTTCTTCAATTACTTCTAGCGTTACTGCCTTGGAAGTGGACGGCCGATTTGGAAATATCTCTCTTTGCCTTCCCCTATTTCTGAGGCGGAGGTCTTGCATTACTTTAGATTGAGACTGCGGGTTGGTTAGAGGGTCTACCTCTCTGGGATTTTCTTGATTTTGGTGGAAAGAAACCTGGTTACTCTGGAAGGAAGGAGCTGGAGTTTGGAATCTTGATCCCTGATTTCCTTGCCCCGAAAACCTTGATCCAAAAGGTCTTGGGCAATCCATACTGTGATGTCCAAATCCTTGACAGTTATAGCATTTCACTCCCTTGTTCAAGGGTGGAACTTTTGAAGTTGAATTCCAAGGGATTGAGTTTCGAGAAAAGGACATTTCTTCCATTTTGGAACTTCCCATGTCTTGGGCTTGTTGACCCTGATATCTTTTAGGCGGTGGAAGGTTGGAATCACCTTCTAGAATTAAAAACCTTTTGAAAGGTGATGGTGCTGGCTTCGGCGAGACTTTGACATCAAAGGCTTTGGTGAAATCCTTCTCCATCCGCACTACTTCAGCCATGGAAACTAGCTTGGCATTCTTCACCAGGATATTCAAAGGTTTGTTCAGTCCCTGAATGAACCTGGCCATCAACTATTCTTCATCCAGCAGTGGCGAGAATTTGAGGAGGAGAGTAAATGCTTGGTGATATAATTCAATAGTTCTGCTCCCCTAGGTTAACTCTAAGAATTCGTTCATCTTTGTTTTCAAAAAGCCAAGAGGACAGAACCTCGTCCTTAGGTAATTTTTGAGATCATTCCATGTCTGGGTATTCCGATCCAGACAGTTTGTCTCGCAGTGGTTTCTCCATGCCACTCTAGCTGTTTCTACTATCTTCAATCTTGCAAGAGCCATTTTGCTCTTCTCATTGCTCCCGGTGACATCGAAGTACTCTTCCATTGCTTCGATCCACTTTTCCACAGCCTCACCCAAGTTTTTCCCTTCACCCTTGAAAGGTCTAGGCTGCAATCTATGAAGAGTTTTACGAACATCCAAGTCGAGATCTTCCTCGTTGAGTTGGGGGTTATCATTTCTACCACGACAACCTCGATCCATGCTCCTATCAATACGAAAATTCTTGTTAAGTCCCTTTATTTATGATTCAATTCCGATTTTAGATTCAATTGATTTTGGGGTTCTTTAGATTGGTCAGATCCTCACAGAATCATGGGATAAAGATATTCATATAGAACTCATTATCGGATGAAGATATTCATATAGAACTCATTATCGGATAACAATTCATTCAGAACATCTCATTCATATCTTTAACACAATAATGGTCCATTAGACCAAAATTTCCATCTAAATAGTCCTCATTATCGGATAACAATTCATTTAGAACATCTCATTCATATCTTTAACACAATAATGGTCCATTAGACCGAAATTTCCATCTAAATAGTCCTCCATGAGGATTTCAATTATACACATTTTTTTTTGTCATCCCTTAACTTGATCCACATGGTCAAGTGTTAACAGTAGCAATTTGTCAGCACAATCCACTAATCTCATAGTGATTTGCTGAAGTCATTATCGTCATGCCAGTTATGAACATCATCACAAGAACTCGTCCCCATTCATCCTCATTGTGGTTTTGTTCAACTTATTACATTTCAACCAAAATTCAAGAATCGTCATTTTTCAATCAGAATCCAAATCAATTCATCAGTTCTCAACCAGAATTTTAAAATCATATCAACCACATTCAAATTCATCATCTAGATAGAATTTTTGCTTATAATTTCAAGATCTTAGATTTACTCGTATATACTGCCAGTAAAAAGAGCTACAGTTATACCCTCGGTATATACCGGTAGTCACAATCCTTGGAATTATAAGGTAAATACCATCATGTCTAGGCCTCAAGCAAGTTAGGGATTCCATATAATTGCGGTACTTCCATCTAAAGACCCAATTAACAATTTATGAATTTCAGTCTGAATAACGATTTGTATGAATTTATTACACAATTTTAACCTTTTACTACTACTTCATTAATTTTTGACATTTTTGGCTTCTTAGTTGATCCACTTAAGCCAATTTTGCTCTGATACTAGCTGTAAGATCCCTGTCCCCACCGTGCAACAAATTTAGGGGTGCTAGCAGTAGCGAAAGTAGCACTTCTTGCGCAGGGCAGGGTCCCACACTCGGGGCCTCGCCCATGGATATCCGGACAAGAGACAAATCCATCGGTTCTTCCAAAACCGAACCCAAAAAATCTTCCCTTGCCCGGAAAGCTCGGGCGATTCCTCCAGGATAAATTTTTCTCTAACGTAGTCAAAAGCCTTAACTAACTAAACTGATCTGACCAAACTCGTAAGTCCCATAGTCAGATCAAGGAAAGATTGCACTTGGATCATAGAGACCAATGCTTTTTTCCTCATTGAGAGACACAGCTGTTGATTCTTTTCCATAGAATAATTTTTGTCTGGGATTTACTTCATCTAGCGTACCATAACAGAAATGAGTCTCAATTTAGGCATCCATCAGTCCAGCCTAACCCCATCCAATCCCATAGGTTAGCCAACCGCCCAACCACTGTAGTGATGGGATCCAATTAGGAATTCGGTTAGGTTTTGTCCCGGGTACCCGGGAAAAGAGTTCCAAGGCCCCCTAGCCGGATATTCGGATATTCATGCAAACTTAAAACTAGTCACACCACTTACACACCCAATATGAAATTGCCTTTTTCACAGATTCAACTGTCTTTAAAACAATCATTTAATGAAATCATAGTCACTGATTATAATCCTCCAAAAATTTTCAATTGAATTCTAATTTCCAATCATTCCTTCCTCAGTGTACCTATGGCATCATTGGCAACCAGAACGCTCACCACCTGTCCACTCAGGGGTCTTTTCAATGGTTCCTAGCTCATAGTACTCGGCAATATTCACATATTAAAATGGAATCTTCGTTGAAGATCAGCAAGATCAACCAACAGATCCATATAAAAGAACCATGGACTCATCCGTTGAGGACCAGCAAGGTCAATCAACCAGATCCATGCTCGAATTCAGAAAACAACTCTTACTCCTTGTTCTAATATCTTCCACGATGCACTTGTGGGTATCGTCCACAACCCAAAGCCCAAGCATCGTATGGTTAGCACCCTCTAGGATCCTTCGCAGGTGACCTAGCGCTTCACTCATAGGCCGCTTCCTTGGTCCCTCATCCACCGTACCGGAAGCTCACCATTTTAATCGAACCAAGGCTGGTCAAGACCTCGGCCGACCTTGCTACGCGAGACATCATCCAATGACTCTTCGTCAGCTGTTGCAACTTTATCAGATTAGGTCTCCAACTCATTCACAAGACGGTTAAAATGCTTCTCTAGCATTCTTGAGATAAAACAGTCATTTAAAAACAATTCAAAAATACAGTTTCTATAACGAACTCTCATCTTTCCACATTGCTCCACATCAAACCACATTAATTAATTCCACAACCATTTCATAAGTATTCCTATTCTCATCCAATCACATCATTTTCATCTCATCACATCTTTCCTCAATTTATCTTTATCAGATCTCATCCACTTGCATCTACCCATATCCACATCTCATCCATTCAGACCACATCACATTCACTCACATCTCGTCCATTCAGATCACATCACATTCACTCACATCTTTCCTCAATTTATCCTCATCAGATCTCATCCACTCGCATCTACCCATATCCACATCTCATCACATCACATTCATTCACATCTTATCCATTCAGACCACATCACATTCACTCACATCTCATCCATTCAGACCACATCAAATTCACTCACATCTCGTCCATTCAGACCACATCACATTCACTCACATCACATCTCATTCATTCATATCCATCACATTCACTTTCATTCATATCCATCACATTCATTCTCATCACCATTATATCACATCACTTCTATCCACATCATATCTCATTCATACACATCTCATCTCATTCATCCACATCTATCCAATCATTCACATGTACGACTACTCGCATCTATCCATACATTCATATCTATCTCATTCATACACATCTCATCTCATTCATCCATCCATCCAATCGTTCACATGTACGACTACTCGCATCTATCCATACATTCATATCTATCACTTCACATCCACATATATTCATGTCACATCTCATCTCTTTACATCACATCACATCTCATCCATTCATTCACATTTATCTGATTCACATCACATCTCATCACCTCTATTCACCTCACATCTCATCACCTCTATTCACCTCACATCTCATCACCTCTATTCACATCACATCCATCCATCCATACATTCCCATCTATCTGATTCACATCACATCACATCTATTCACCTCACATTCTCATCATCTCTATTCACATCACATCCATCCATTCATTTATTCCCATCTATCTCATTCACATCACATCTCACATCTATTCACCTTACATCTCATCACCTCTATTCACATCACATCTCATCACATCTATTCACCTCACATTCTCATCATCTCTATTCACATCACATCCATCCATTCATTCATTCCCATCTATCTGATTCACATCACATGTAATGTACCCATCTTCACTAATAAAGAAATGTCCATGTAATTATGAGTTTTTATGGTATAAATATCAATGATTTTATTATTTGAGTCATTTCTACTTGGAATCTTCAAATTCTGAGTCCAAATTTGGAATCTGCGTGTGATTTTACCCTAATATAGGATTTTACAGCATCCAAAACGGACACCGGATCAAGCCTATACGCTAATTTCAATCATTTTAGTTAAAAAAAAACGGCGACCTTTAAACCTTAATAAATGCACGACCGCACGTCCGATTGACGAACGGTCTGAACCCCTACGACCAGGAGAACCTCCCGGACAAAAAAAAAAATTTCGCCCCCCGGGGCGGTCCGGCACGCAAATCGAGGCGGGCGCCCCAAATTTGGGTACCCCGCCCCAAAATTTGGTCCGTACACACTTACTAGGGTGCCCGTACAATGGCCGCCCAAGAACCAAAGGACGGCCGCCCACTGTATGGTCCACGCGTACCCTTAGGCGGACACCCAGACCAGATAAGGTACATGCGCACCACTCCTTTCTCGGACAACCGACACCGTACCTTTCCCGTAGACCCATGCAGGCCACTGATCCACAGCCTTTGCAGGTACACCGTCCTTTCCTCCTTGCTTTGCGCAGCGCCCGTACCCTCACCCCTCTGCTATATAAACCCCCGGGGTGCTCCACAGACGGCACGCATTTCTGTGTAGCGTATGCCCTGTTGTGCCACCGTCCGTACCGCCGTAGCGTACTTGCTGCAAGTACAGCCGCCCTTGCAGCCACCCCTCTCACACCCCCTCATTTGGCTCTTTTCAGATAAGCCAATTTTCCTCCATTCCCCTCTTGCTAGAGGCCAGTGTCCTTAACTCTTCTCCCCTCCCCCCCGTGTGAATAGACTTACAAAGAGGCTTGCAGCCACCCCTCCCAGCCCTCTCCACGTTTTTGTCTTTGCCCTTAAGGACATCTCACAATCCCCCCCCCCCATTTGCGTAGACTTAAGTAAGGGATTTTTGACTCAAGCAAGGGTTCGTGCGCCATATTCTTTTGCTCGTACGGTGAGCAAACGAGCTCGGAATTCAGATCCGACTGAAGCGTTTCGATTGCAGCAGCGAGCTCTACAAGGCGACGCCTAAGATGGCCTCATCCTGGAGACGACAAAATATTGCCTCAAGAGGGGCACGTAACAACGAGATGGAGGGAGATGCGCCCAATGCGGCCCCAGTCCTCCCTTTTCAAGCCCCTCAAGGAAACGGTGGCCAGGTTAGCTTGGTTAATTTTCAAAAGAAGAGATTTTTCCTTAAATTAGTATTTATGAATGGTGTCTTTTTCTTTTAAAATGAGGACATAAAAATTATATGAAATTACGAATTATGTGATGTTGCATTCGATAAATTGCTTGAAATTGCTATCTTCATGAATTTTGAATGCTATACTTAGAAAATTGCATTGAAGTTGTTATCTTTGGAATTCAAGATTTTTTTTGGCTTCAACGCTAACTCCGTTCCGTGCTTGTGTAGCCGGGCGGCGTCATTAGCAAAGCCCGGGAATGGCCCAAGGTATCCCTCATACCTTTGGGAGAATAAGGATCGCCGATTGAGGCGAGAGATTATGAGGCTGCCTAGTTCTGAGGGCCCAGGCTAGTGCGGTAAATAAGCCCACCCTAGTGTGTAGACATCCCTCTGAGGGGCGGGAGGATCGAGCGATGGAGCCTGAGAGGGCGACAGGCCGGCTTGAGTCCTCGCCCGATGAGGTGTATGGTCCCGTAGGGTTTTGCCCAGCATGTTGAGGCTGGAAGGCCGAATTCTAGATCATCGGCAGAATAAGAATAAGAGAGCCGGATTGGCTTGTATGGAAATGGATTCATGTATAAACTTTTTATATAATTGCATCTTGTCTTTGGTATGATTGTATTGTGTAAGAAGGCTGTTTTAACGAACCTTGTGAAGAAGGGCCCTAATTAAGGAATATGTTTATTTATGTCAAACAGTGTGGTAGTATTAATTAGAAAACAAATTGATGCGTGAGTAGGGTGGAAAGTGGGAGGATGGAATGCCCTGACGGCGCCATCCTACGGACGGGTGGACCCGATTAGTCGGGTAGCTTTCCAACAGATTAAGTGAAAGCCCTACGTTAGATAGTTAGGTTCTTGGGCAACTCTATTCTAGAAGACTAGGTCAGCGACTGTGCCTTGCATAAGATGAGGAAAAAAGCGTTGTCTCTAGAAATCAAGTCTAGTAGTTGCCCAATTTTTGATCAATCACCCTATGGGTGATTTGATGTTTAGAAAATCACGCTCCCCCTGCGGGATAGAGCTAGGTCATACCATACCTATGAATCGTATCCTTGAATCTCTACAGGGTCAAGGTGTCGATGAATAGGAAATTTTTTCCAAGATAAGACTTAGCGGACTATCTTAAGTGTTTCTCCCATTTTTAAAGGGAGGAACCTTACAATTGGTATCAGAGCAAGTTTGGCTCCTAGGAATTGCAGTTTAAGGACTGTTTTGTAATAAATGTTTTACCTAACGTAATGCTAATTAGTAAAGATATCCTACTTAAACAAATAAGTTAAATTGATGTTTGAATGATTGTAGGAAGAGGAAGATGCCTACTCCAAATTTCTAGTTTTCCAATGCATCTTCGAGACTGCTAGTCACTCCTCGAATTTCGAGTTCCGCGACACCATGGTGCAGATATTAGAGAAGATATCCCTCCCTCATTTCTCTCGTATTCAGAGAGATGGGGCAGAGATTTCTGGAGTCGTGGGCCGAGATACTTCTTCATCCAAGCAGATCAGACTGGGAACCTCACCGCCGACCTTAAGCGGATTCATTGGATTGAGAAGCTGAAGATGATCCGCTTATTTTGGTTCGTCGGTACCCCCAGGGCCGACACCTCGGTGACTATAGATGGGGTTCGCATACCTCAGGATCGTTGGGTGTATGACAAAGTGATGCAGGTCTTACCTGCTGATAGAGTAGCGGTGTTGGGATCTACCCCAATCCAGAGTTTACCACCCTTACCATCAGTTTTTAGAGTCTTAGAAACTACAGCGGAACCCCCATATTTCACCTATGTGGACCGCTCTACCCTTATGTCATAGTCAAGCCTAGGAATTTCCCTTCATAGCAAATAAGACTGATTATAGTCTCAGAACTTTGTAATAAAACTTGTCCTTGTAAATATTTGGAAATAAAATAATTTCAATGTTTTACTCTTCAAAAATTAAGCGTTGTGCAAATATGAATCTTAAAATTGTTTTTACAATGATGGCCAGGACGACCACCCTCCACTTCCCAATGCGCTTTATACCGATACCCAGGAAAAGAAGCTCCTGCTCAAGTAAATGCAACCTCCCTCCTTTAAAGGAGAAGGTTCAAAGGTTGAGAAGGATGCTGAAGTCTGGATTGAGGCGATGGACGATTATTTCTCTGCTGCCGGTACTGGAGTAGCAAATCAGTCTATGCTCGCACGGTTTCGCCTCACTGGAGATGCTAAACTCTGGTGGAAACAGTGGTGCCGTGACAAGGAAGTCACCGAGCACTCTCAAACGTGGGAAGATATCAAGCAGGCAGTGAAGGAAAGATATCTTCCTCCATCCCATGAGTCCATAAAGATGAATGAGTTTTTTAGTCTTAGACAGTGCAGCCTAACTCTGGAAGACTACTATTCCAAATTTATTACCCTTCGGAAGTATGCCCCAGCTATGACTACTTCCCAGCAAGTGGCTCGTTTCTGCCAAGGGCTAAATGAACCCCTAGATTCCCGCCTTGAAGCAATGAGGCCAAGCACATTACAGGATGCTCTCATACGAGCAAAGCCCCTTGTGAAAGAAATGAAGGCTAACAAACCGAAGAATCAAAAGAGATCTTACCCTGAGGCAAACCTTAGAGATCAACCCTACAAGAAGCCTCAACAGAATTTCCCCTACTACAACAGAGGGCGACAAGGCAACTCTTTTGCCCCCCGCTCGTATGCTGCTTCTTCCAGAGAAGGCCCTCTGTGTTTTGAGTGCAATGAGCCGGGACACTTTAGAGCCAACTGTCCCAAGATGGCAACATCATTTTCCCAAGGTAACAGAGGAAATCAAGGCCATGGAACCCCTACCCACCAAGGTGCAAGAGGCAGTGGCCGTGGCAGAGGCCGCGGAGGAACAGTTGCTAGAACTGCCTGTGTTATAAGTGAAGAACCGACCTTGGAAACGGCTGAAGAAGAGCGCGCCACCGTCCATGCGGCGGTAGAACACCAAGGTCCGAATAAACAATTTGGTGTAATCCAAGCCCCCGCCACTCATCACGGTAAGCCATTTCAGCTTTTGATTGATTGTGGCAGTACCCATTCATTCCTTTCTCCTAGGTGCTTGCAAAAATTGAACTTGAGTCAAAAAACAGCTAGAAAAATGATTGTAGAGTTAGCCAGTGGGAAAGAAGTAGTATCTCGCCACTCTATAGGAAACCTTGATTTTGAGCTGGGTAATGAGCAAACTCATGGCCACTTTAGAGTCTTGCCACTAGGAATTTATGATGGAATCCTTGGGATGGATTGGTTAATTGCAAACAAAGCTAGCATTCATTGTAACCAGGGGAGTATCACTTTTGAAAATGAGCATGGCCAAGTAATATCTATTCAGGGGATCACAGGAAAACCTAAGTCTAGGGTAGTCAAGGCAAAAAAAATCTTCTCAAGGGGACACGTAAGGGTCAGCAAGTTTTCTTAGTCAAACTCAACAAAGTCATTGAACCTAGTATGGAGATAGAACCCTCTTGGCTCCAAGAATTCTCTGATATCTTCCCTGACGAGCTTACAGGATTACCGCCTCCTCGAGAAGTCGACCATGAAATCGAGGTGATCCCTGGAGCTCAACCTGTCTCAAAAACTCCCTATAAGATGTCCCTTCCTGAAGCCATTGAACTTAAGGAGCAACTTTCCCAACTCATTGAACAAGGATTTGTACGCCCCAGTAGCTCTCCGTGGGGAGCACCTGTTCTTTTCCAAAAAAAGAAGGACGGGACTCTCCGCCTCTGCATAGATTATCGGGGGCTAAATCAAGTCACTGTCAAGAATAAGTATCCTATCCCTCGCATGGACGAACTTCTTGACAGGCTTCATGGGGCCAAAGTCTTCTCAAAAATAGATTTGAGGTCTGGATACTATCAAATCAAAGTCAAGGAAGCAGATATACCCAAAACAGCCTTCAATACCCGTTATGGCCACTATGAGTTTACTGTAATGTCATTCGGGTTAACCAATGCTCCTGCAACCTTCAACCGCCTAATGCAAGATATATTCCGCCCTTACTTGGATGAGTTTGTGCTTGTTTTCTTTGATGACATCTTAATCTACTCCAAATCAATGGAAGAGCATGAGGAGCATGGAACTCTTGTAGAACATCTAGTTCAGTGGAAAGATTACCCTGAAGAGGATGCAACTTGGGAGGATGAAGCTACACTCTTAAAGGATTATCCCCAATTCATGACGAGATGAGGACATCTCGATTTCTTTAAGGGGGGAAGGATGTAACGTACCCATCTTCACTAATAAAGAAATGTCCATGTAATTATGAGTTTTTATGGTATAAATATCAATGATTTTATTATTTGAGTCATTTCTACTTGGAATCTTCAAATTCTGAGTCCAAATTTGGAATCTACGCGCGATTTTACCCTAATATAGGATTTTACAGCATCCAAAACGGACACCGGATCAAGCCTATACGCTAATTTTAATCATTTTAGTTAAAAAAACGGCGACCTTTAAACCTTAATAAATGCACGACCGCACGTCCGATTGACGAACGGTCTGAACCCCTACGACCAGGAGAACCTCCCGGACAAAAAAAAAATTTCGCCCCCCGGGGCGGTCCGACACGCAAATCGAGGCGGGTGCCCCAAATTTGGGTACCCCGCCCCAAAATTTGGTCCGTACACACTTACTAGGGTGCCCGTACAATGGCCGCCCAAGAACCAAAGGACGGCCGCCCACTGTATGGTCCACGCGTACCCTTAGGCGGACACCCAGACCAGATAAGGTACATGCGCACCACTCCTTTCCCGGACAACCGACACCGTACCTTTCCCGTAGACCCATGCAGGCCACTGATCCACAGCCTTTGCAGGTACACCGTCCTTTCGTCCTTGCTTTGCACAGCGCCCGTACCCTCACCCCTCTGCTATATAAACCCCCGGGGTGCTCCACATACGGCACGCATTTCTGTGTAGCGTATGCCCTGTTGTGCCACCGTCCGTACCGCCGTAGCGTACTTGCTGCAAGTACAGCCGCCCTTGCAGCCACCCCTCTCACACCCCCTCATTTGGCTCTTTTCAGATAAGCCAATTTTCCTCCATTCCCCTCTTGCTAGAGGCCAGTGTCCTTAACTCTTCTCCCCCTCCCCCGTGTGAATAGACTTACAGAGAGGGTTGCAGCCACCCCTCCCAGCCCTCTCCACGTTTTTGTCTTTGCCCTTAAGGACATCTCACAATTCCCCCCCCCCCCCATTTGCGTACACTTTAGTAAGGGATTTTTGACTCAAGCAAGGGTTCGTGCGCCATATTCTTTTGCTCGTACGGTGAGCAAACGAGCTCGGAATTCAGATCCGACTGAAGCGTTTCGATCGCAGCACCGAGCTCTACAAGGCGACGCCTAAGATGGCCTCATCCCGGAGATGACAAAATATTGCCTCAAGAGGGGCACGTAACAACGAGATGGAGGGAGATGCGCCCAATGCGGCCCCAGTCCTCCCTTTTCAAGCCCCTCAAGGAAACGGTGGCCAGGTTAGCTTGGTTAATTTTCAAAAGAAGAGATTTTTCCTTAAATTAGTATTAATGAATGGTGTCTTTTTCTTTTAAAATGAGGACATAAAAATTATATGAAATTACAAATTATGTGATGTTGCATTCGATAAATTGCTTGAAATTGCTATCTTCATGAATTTTAAATGCTATACTTAGAAAATTGCATTGAAGTTGTTATCTTTGGAATTCAAGATTTTTTTTGGCTTCAACGCTAACTCCGTTCCGTGCTTGTGTAGCCGGGCGGCGTCATTAGCAAAGCCCGGGAATGGCCCAAGGTATCCCTCATACCTTTGGGAGAATAAGGATCGCCGATTGAGGCGAGAGATTATGAGGCTGCCTAGTTCTGAGGGCCCAGGCTAGTGCGGTAAATAAGCCCACCCTAGTGTGTAGATATCCCTCTGAGGGGCGGGAGGATCGAGCGATGGAGCCTGAGAGGGCGACAGGCCGGCTTGAGTCCTCGCCAGCGGCCGACGATGAGGTGTATGGTCCCGTAGGGTTTTGCCCAGCATGTTGAGGCTGGAAGGCCGAATTCTAGATCATCGGCAGAATAAGAATAAGAGAGCCGGATTGGCTTGTATGGAAATGGATTCATGTATAAACTTTTTATATAATTGCATCTTGTCTTTGGTATGATTGTATTGTGTAAGAAGGCTGTTTTAACGAACCTTGTGAAGAAGGGCCCTAATTAAGGAATATGTTTATTTATGTCAAACAATGTGGTAGTATTAATTAGAAAACAAATTGATGCGTGAGTAGGGTGGAAAGTGGGAGGATGGAATGCCCTGACGGCGCCATCCTACGGACGGGTGGACCCGATTAGTCGGGTAGCTTTCCAACAGATTAAGTGAAAGCCCTACGTTAGATAGTTATCTTCTTGGGCAACTCTATTCTAGAAGACTAGGTCAGCGGCTGTGCCTTGCATAAGATGAGGAAAAAAGCGTTGTCTCTAGAAATCAAGTCTAGTAGTTGCCCAATTTTTGATCAATCGCCCTATGGGTGATTTGATGTTTAGAAAATCACGCTCCCCCTGCGGGATAGAGCTAGGTCATACCTATGAATCGTATCCTTGAATCTCTACAGGGTCAAGGTGTCGATGAATAGGAAATTTTTCCCAAGATAAGACTTAGCGGACTATCTTAAGTGTTTCTCCCATTTTTAAAGGGAGGAACCTTACATCACATCTCACATCTATTCACCTCACATCTCATCACCTCTATTCACATCACATCACATCTCATCACATCTATTTACCTCTCATCTCATGACCTCTATTCACATCACATCACATCTCATCACATCTATTTACCTCTCATCTCATCACCTCTATTCACATCACACCCATCCATCCATTCATTCACATCTATCTAATTCACATCACATCCATCCATCCAATCATCATCTATTTGATTCACATCTTATCTCATCACATCTATTCACCTCTATTCACACCACATCCATCCATCCATTCTTCTCATCTATCTAATTCCCATCACATCTATTCACCTCATTTTCTCATCATTTCTATTCACATCACATCCATCCATCCATTCGCATCTATCTAATTCACATCACATTCTCATCATCTCTATTCACATCACATCCATCCATTCAATCATCATCTGATTCACATCTTATCTCATCACATCTATTCACCTCATATTCTCATCACTTCTATTCATAGAATTTAAGAGGATTCTAATTTTTGATATAAAGATTCTTTACACATCTATTTATGCATAATTCAATTTTAAGAAAAATAACACTTTTGAAATAAAATTAAATCCTTTATGCATCTTCTTATGCATAAATTCAATTTTAATGAGAATAACTCTTTTGAAATAAAAATAAATCTTTTATGCATAAATTCAATTTTAATGAGAATAACACTTTTGAGATAAAAATAAATCTTTTATGCATCTTCCTATGCATAAATTCAATTTTAATGAGAATGACACTTTTGAAATAAAAATAAATCTTTTATGCATCTTTCTATGCATAAATTCAATTTTAATGAGAATGACACTTTTGAAATAAAAATAAATCTTTTATGCATCTTCCTATGCATAAATTCAATTTTAATAAAGATAGAACTTTTGATATAAAAATAAATCTTTTAGAATGCACAAACGTATGGAATTACTCTTTTAGAATAAGCTAATGATAAACTTTAGCTCCACAAAATTTAAGAAAAATTTGCCATAACCTCCTTTGTATGGCTGACCATTTCTCAATTTTATCATTCAATTTATGGCTTGAATTAATCCAATTTGAATTCTAATATCTCTAATCTACTCCATTTTCCAAAAATCAAGAGAGTAAACAATGAAAAGAGTTTAATCAATCTTTTAATTAAACTTTCTAGGATTGAGAAGGGCTGAATTGTAAAGAAGAGAAGGGGGTGGCCTTTCCATCAAGGCATAGCATCAGATTTTAATCCAACATTTACAAAGCATAAAATTTGAGAAAACTATAGATTTAAAAATTCACAAAATAAGTAAGAATTAAGCTTACATGGAGCTTGTAAGCTTTCCTTTAGCTTGAGGGATTGAGGGTTCTACTCTTGTTTGCAGCAAGAGTGGCCACCAAATTCACTTGGAGAGGATTAGGCCAAAAAAAATTTGAATTATCAAGAAATTCAATGTTAAATGGCTCAGGACGAGTAACCGTGCATAAACACCATTAAGCTTTTACAAAGGGAGAGGCTTCTATTTATAGGAAAAAGTGAGCCTCTAGCCAAGCAAACTGATTCTAGAATTTTCCAGATCAGTTTGGTCACTTTTTGACCATTTTTAGGTCAGTTTAGCTTACTTTTTGAATCTAGTTGAAACAGGAGAGAGGAGAGATGAAAATATCTCATTATTTGTGAGTTTAAAACTCATCCACACATGTGAAATAGGTGCCTCCTTCATGAGGGAAATTCCCCACACTGAGGTGTCAAAAATGCATCATTTCCTCTAAATATCTCTTCTTTTTTAACTAATAAACCTTGTCCTTAGTCAACTCTTCATCTTATGTGAGTATTTACTCATTTTTGGGGGATTTTCTTTTATTCTTAAATTTATCTCCTCCCTACATTTGGATTAATCTTATTGGTCCATAGAAACCTTAATCCAAAGCTTTCAGAAAATCTAGACCCTCAAGATAAGGTCCTTTTTACCTATTTTCGATTAATTCCAATTGCACATTGGAAAGTTCTTTCTGAATTTCTATTTCAGGGAAATTTAGTTTAATAAGAAATGATATTTTTCCATCCAAAGATATCTAAAAATTGAGTTATCTCTCTCTAGGGCAAAACAAGTAGAAACAAGATCTTTTATTATTCTGAAAAGGGGATTGATTACAAGGGAAGAAACTGGACATCTTGAGGGGCTGGGGAGAAATCTTACACAATTAAAGAGTACCATCAGGCATTTGCCCTTCTCCTCAAATATTCTCCACTTTTGGATGAAGAGCAGCTGATGGCTAGATTCATTCGAGGAATGAACCAGCCATTAGATACTTTAGTGAAAAATGCCAAACCTGTCTCAATGGCAGAAGCTGTCAGAATGGCAAAGGACTTTGCCAAGGCATTTGTTGTCAAGGTCCCACCACACCAAGGCCTGCACCCTGAAACTTTAAAAGATTCCAAACCCTTGGGAGTGCTTCAAACTTTCCACCCCCAAAGAGGCAGCAAGACCCTAGTCAAAATCAAGATGCTGGCAGATTCAGAAGTGAAGGAAGACACTTCCCTCAGAATACTTTCTCAGGAGTCCCACCTTTTTCAAGGACTCAGAGAGGGAGGAGCTTAGAAGTGAGAACAGATGTTTTGGACGTTAGGGTTTTGGTCACCAGCTTAAAGACTACCCAACTCCTGCCATGTCAAGAGGGCAGGGAAGTCAAGGACCTAGAATGCAATGACCAGCCCCTTCTATCAGAAGTCAAATCAAGGTCCGTCTCATCAAAATTAGGGCAGTCCCAGCAGGAGGAATCTAGCTCAGCCATTTGCCTCTGTATACAGAGTAATCTCAGAACTCCCTCCCAGAACTGGGGTAACCAAAGAGAAAGAGTTTCGCCCCAGTCTGCAACAACTAGAGCGGTTACAATAGTAGAAGTAATGGAAGAGGAAAGAGGCCAGATTTATGCTGCAATTGAAAACCAAGGGCCAAACTGTCAATTCTCAATCATACATACTCCAGTTAAGTATAAGGGTAAGTCATTCAAAATTTTGATTGATTCAGGTAGTACTCATTCATTTATTTCCCCTGGATGTTTGCGTAAGCTAGTCTTAGAACAGAAATCAGAAAAATCTATGCAAGTTGAATTGGGAAGATCCTTTTCACTCACCTGTGAGACAAATCGTATTCAGTTTAATCTAGATGGGAATATAACTGGCTGTCAGTTGTGAGAGTCCTACCTTTGGGAGTTTTTGACGAGATCCTTGGAATGGATTGGCTCCACAAAAATCAAGCTGACATTCACTGTCATAATGGAACCATTTTCTTCTGTGACCTTCACGGTGGAAATAAAGTTCAAGGAACCAAAATTTCAAGATCCCCAAGTCTGCAATTAGTAAAAGCTTCTAAGTTACTCAAAGGACTTAGAAAGAAGCAGCTCATTTACATTGTCAAAATGAATCCAGTAGACACTAAGTTAAAAGCTAAAGAACCAGAATGGTTAAGTGAATATGATGATTTATTCCCAGCAGAGTTAACAGAGATGCCTCCAATTCGAGAAGTAGATCATGTGATAGAATTGACCCCCGGAGCTCAGCCAGTAGCCAAGCACACGTACAGGATGCCAGTCCCTGAAGCCAGTAGAGCCAGTAGCCAAGAGTACGTACAGGATGCTAGTCCCTAAAGCCATTGAACTCAAGGAACATCTTAGGCAAACTGTTAGAACAAGGGTTAGTAAGACCCAGTGTTTCACCTTAGGGAGCGCTAGTTCTCTTTCAGAAAAAGAAAGATGGAACGCTAAGACTCTCTGTGGATTACAAAGGTCTCAATCAGCTCGACACTTAAGAATAAGTATCCTATCCCCAGAATTGATAAGCTTTTGGACAGGCTAAGTGGAGCCCAGATCTTCACAAAGGTAGATCGCTAAGACTCTCTATGGATTACAAAGGTCTCAATCAGCTGACACTTAAGAATAAGTATCCTATCCCTAGAATTGATGAGCTTTTGTACAGGCTAAGTGGAGCCCAGATCTTCACAAAGATAGATCTCAAATTAGGGTATTATCAGATCAGGATTAATGAGCAAGATATCCCGAAGAGAGCCATCAATACTCGTTATGGGCACTATGAATTTATAGTCATGCCATTTAGTTTAACAAATGCCCCAGCTACATTCAATCGCCTAATGCAGGACATTCTCAGAGAATACTTGGATGATTTTGTTCTTGTTTTCTTTGATAATATTCTCAGAGAATACTTGGATGATTTTGTTCTTGTTCTCTTTGATGATATTCTGATTTACTTAAAGAATGCAGCTGACCATGAAGCTCACGTCTGAAAAGATATTGAGATTCTAAGGAAGCACCAACTCTTTGCTAAAAAGAGAAAATGCACTTTCTCTGTCGACCATGTTGAATATTTGGGCTTTCTGGTATCCAAAGACGGGATTTCTCTAGATTTCGCAACAGTCCAAGCAGTCATAGATTGGCCTGAACCAAAGACAGTGAAAGAAGTTAGAGGATTCTTGGGACTAACTGGTTGGTATAGAATTTTTATACCTAAGTATGCTCTCATAGCTTCTCCCCTGACTAATCTTCTCAAGAGAAGAATATTCCGTTTCAATGGTCTGCCACAAGTATCAGAGCGTTTTTGATAACCGCCTTGGTAACCAATCCCGTTTTGAAATTTCTATATTTCTCTCTAATTTTTGAGGTAGTAACTGATGCCATTAGTTTTGCCCTGGGAGGTGCACTCATGCAAGAAGGTCATGCAGTGGCCTTTGAATCCCAAAAACTCAGAACGCATGAGAGAAATTATGCTATCCATGACCTGGAGCTACTTTCGATAGTCTATGCACTGAAGTTGTGGAGACATTACCTACTGGGTCAAAGATTCACTTTGATGTGACAGATCATCAGAGCTTAAAAGTGATCAAGATCCCAAGTTCAAGTCAAGATTCTGGAGTGCATTTTTCGAAGCAGTAGGAACTTTCCTGGATCTCAGCACACCTTACCACCCCGAGATCGATGGTCAAACAGAAAGGGTGAACCAAGTAATCAAAGATATACTTCGATCATGCTATGGCAGGGTACCCAAAAAGTGGCTAAGCTATTTGCACCTAGTCGAGTTCGCCTACAGTGCCAAGTTATCATCGAAGCATCGAGATGAGCCCTTTCAAAGCTCTGTATGGACAAGACTGCCTACTAACACCATTAACTTGGTCTAACCCATTGATTAGGATCAAGATATCCAGACAGATGCTTGACGACATGGAGCAACAGATGCAATTAATCCGTAAAGATTTAAGAGCTACCCATGATAGACAGAAGCAGTATGCAGATAAAAAGAGGTCAGACAAAAAACTCAAAGAAGCAGATATGGTCTTCATTCGAGTATGCCCAACAAGAAGTTCTCTATCTCTTGGGAAGTACAAGAAGTTATCCCCCAGATATTGTGGGCCATATCTAATTACAAAGAAAGTAGGTGACTTAGCCTATGAGCTTCTTGTGCCTCCTCATCTCAAAGTACATAATGTATTTCATGTCAGCCTACTTAAGAAGTATGTACCGAGCCCGAATCATGTGCTTAATGAACTCTTAACTTCTTCAACCCAAGGACTGATGGAACTCCAACCTGAAGAAATACTTGATGTTCGAGAGAAGGTTCTCAGGAATAGGATTCTGAGAGAATTCTTAGTCAAATGGAAGTTCTATCCTTTGGAAGACGCCACCTGGGAGAAAGAAGCTGAACTGATGCGAGATTACCCCCAGTTTGCGAGATGAGGACATCTCGCATTTTTCAAGTGGGGGAGAATGTAAGATTCCTCCCCATCCCCTCAAGATGTCTAGTATCTTTCCTTGTAATCAATCCCCTTTTCAGAATAATAAAAGATCTTGTTTCTACCTATTTTGGCTTAGAGAGAGAAAATATTCTAGAGGGAGATAACTAAGTTTTTAGATATCTTTGCATGGAAAGATGCATAAAAGAAAAATTTCTTAATTAAAAGTGTTATTCCTATTAAATTGATTTTATGCATAAATAGATGCATAAAAGGATTTCTTTTATATAATAGTGTTATTTCCATTGAAGTTGGATTTTATGCATAAATAGATGCATAATGATTTTTTATATCAAAATTAGAGTTCTCTTTAAGTCTATGTTTAATTTCTACGAGTATTTGATAAATAAATAAGTAAATACTCTAAGAGAGAAATTTCTATCATTTTTATTCACTTGGATTGTAATGAGAAAATTTCTATCATTTTTATTCACTTGGATTGTAATGAGAAAATTCAGAAATTCACTTGGATTGTAATGAGAAAATTCAAAAATTCTATCGAAGTCGAAAATTCAGATAAATGATTAATTTATTCCTCATCAGAATGCGTTGATTAATTTAGAAATCAGTTAAGTGAATATTCAATAAATGAAATTCAGTAAAATAGTATAATTGAAATATCACTTCCTTTTTTGAGAATGATAGTTCACGAAGAACCTTATCAAACTCGAAACCTGAATCAGACTATGACATGGACCAAACTCTTTTGCCAGTTTTAAGGAAAGATGATGTGATCGGTTCAAGAAAAATTCACTCAAATCTCCCACCAAATCTGAAACTAGTTTGAGACCCTTTGAATTGATCCGAGGATCAAGGTTACAGAATTCGAGGAATTCTGTTTTGGAATTCAGACCTACGATCAAGAAGTTTTGGGGATGCGGATTTAAGATATACTCATTGTATTCAAAAGAAAATCAAAACTAAAAACTTGCATAGAAACCCTGTTTTCTTAAAGGACTCTCTTATGCGAGAATGCTGGAGGGAGCATTTGGTATATGTGTTTTTCTAAGGGAAGTTCGGTTGCAACAGCTGGTGTGGGGAGTGTTCAAAGAATAGACGCGGCAAAGCCTGCCCAGGACTTGACCAGCCTCGGTATGGTTAAAATGGTGCGCTTCTGGTACGATGGATGAGGGCCGAGGAAGCGGTCCCTGAGTGAAGTGCTAGGACACCTCAAGAGGATCCTGGAGGGTTCTACATGGGCTCGCGGTGCCGAGGACACCCATGCATATGTCGAGGAAGATATTGTATGATGGACCAATGTTTATTGTAATCTATTACTGGATCTCGTTGTTGTTGACTAGCTCGTCTCAACGAAGAGTCCAGAGTGATACTGTTTTTGTTTAGAAACAAGGATTGGAAGGAGGGCGATGTAGTAATGTTAATACCAATCAGCTTCAAAGACTCAGGCAGAATATCTCCCTAGATCTTGATAAGGCTAAGAGTTGTTCATTATGTTCAACTCTTTAATCATTCGCCTCAGAATTTTAGAAATTCCTGTCGAATTTTTAGACTTCTAAGTCGCTTTATTCCTAGAAGTAGAATTATAGCACCCTTATCAGTGATGGATCGTGTATATCATAGCATGTCTCCATCGTAGTATCGCCTTTTTATGCGTACGCAATTGAGGCAATGACTTTTGGAGCCGAGATGCTCTATGTATATATCATAAACTTTTGATAATAAATGACGTTTTGTAAAAGATTCCAAATTGTTTTCATGGTTGTGAATTTTGGTTAATAAAATTATCAGAGTGAATCTTGTTTTTAAGAATTATGATGGAAAAAATATTGTTTAAGAAATAAATCTCAAAAATAATAATAATCATAAATCTGATGCTAAAGTTAAAGTTCAGCTGACAAAAATCTCATTTTGTCAGAATCATGAGGCGCGCGGCCCGTGCTAGGCAACCGGATCCTCTTACTATCGATGATGAAGAGTTAGATCCGGATGTCTTTAAAGCCCTGCACCGATCCCAACCTGGTCCATTTAAGGGTGAAGGGGAACACCTAGGAGAAACAATGGAAAAATGGATTGAGGCCATGGAAGAGTACTTTGATGTAACCGGTTACAATGAGAGGAGCAAGATGGCTCTCGCGAGATGAAAAATTATGGAAACGGCCACAGTCGCATGGAGGAACCATTGTGAAACAAACCGTCTTGATCGAAATACCCAGACCTAGTCAGATCTTAAAGCATACCTTAGGAAAAGGTTCTATCCTACGGGCTTCTTGGAAACCAAAATGAATGAGTTCTTGGAATTGAAGCAGGATAGCCGGACAATTGAAGAGTACCATCAGGCATGTGCCCTTCTCCTCAAATATTCTCCACTTTTGGATGAAGAGCAGTTGATGGCTAGATTCATTCAAGGAATGAACGAGCCATTGGATACTTTAGTGAAAAATGCCAAACCTGTCTCAAGGTCCTGACAAGGCCTACACCCTCAAGCTTTAAAAGATTCCAAACCCCACGGAGTGCTTCAAACTTTCCACCTCCAAAGCGGCAGCAAGGCCCTAGTCAGAATCAAGATGCTGGCGAATTCAGAAGTGAAGGAAGACCCTTCCCTCAAAACACTTTCTCTCAGGAGCCTCACCTTTTTCAAGGACTCAAAGGGAGGAGCTTAGAAGTGAGAATAGATGTTTTGGATGTCAGGGTTTCTGTCACCAGCTTAAAGACTGCCCGACTCTTGCCATGTCAAGAGGGCAGGAAAGTCAAGGACCTAGAATGCAAAGACCAACCCCTTCCTATCAGTCAAATCAAGGTCCATCTCATCAAAATCAGTGCAATCCCAAGAGGAATCCAGCTCAGCCATCTGCCTCTGTACAGAGTAATCTGAGAACTCCCTCCCAGAACTGGGATAACCAAAGAGAAAGAGTTCCACCCCAGTCTGCAGGCAGCTAGAGCGGTTACAATATCAGAAGTAGTGGAAGAGAAAAGAGGCTAGATTTATGCCACAATTGAAAACCAAGGACCAAACCGTCAATTCTCAATCATCCATACTCTGGCTGATTGATTCAGGCAGTACTCATTCATTTATTTCCCCTGGATGCGTAAGCTAGTCTTAGAACAGAAATTGGGGAAACCTATGTAAGTTGAATTGGCCAATGGGAAGATCCTTTTCACTCACCACCATGAGACAGATCGTATTCAGTTCAATCTAGATGGGAATATAATTGACTGTCAGTTCAGAGTCCTATCTTTGGTAGTTTTTGACGGGATCTTTGGAATGGATTGGCTCCACAAAAATCAAGCTTGGAGAGACGGAAAAACTCTCTCACTTGTAGCAAGAGTAGTATGATCCACACTTAGCTCAATCCAATGGGATTTGCATCCCTTTCGGAGCTAGGGATTCAACCCGTACCGGTGCACAAAAGCTTATCCATTTGATGGAGAGAATGCTAAGAAAACTACTACTAATGACATAGACTCAACACACACACACAAGCTCAATCTTGCTATTGCTCACTCAACTCCACATTCCACTCATCCATACATCCAAACAAGAAGAAAGCTTAGCTATTGCTCACACAAGATCAAAGCATTCTTCATTCTCAAATACTCATTTCCCTAGCATGCACACAACCCTTGAAGCTATCAATAAGAAACATGCACACTAGAGAATTGACATGAGAAGAGAGACAAACATCAACTCATTGCATTGAATTAACAAAATAATAGAACTTACAACAATGTAGATGGGAAGAGAGAAGAGCTTGCACCTCTATGGAAGAAGAGGGAGAGCTAGTCTCAAGAGAGCTCAAACATGAGTTTGCCCAATGTGTCCATGCTCTCAAATGAGCCACCTTTTATACAAAAATTCTAGAACTCCCAAAAGTTCCCATGTGGGATTATTGTCAAACCCTCTCCCACATTCATCTACAAAGTGGAACTCTTTACAAGAGCCCTAAGTATCTTTTTTGTTGCATCCTTGTATTGATCTTCATTCGTCATGCAACACTCCCCCCTTCCTATTTTGCGCACGTCCTCAAGCGCGGTAGTAACAAGAGCTGCAACAAAAAAAGAATGGATACATTAAAGTCTTTTATTGAAAAAAAAGAAAAGAAAAGAAAAACCAGCAATGATAATTTCACACGTGAGCATACAAGTGCAAGGCTGATTAAAGTTTTAATGAGTACTAAAATAAGTGAGTAAAGACTAGTCAAAGTGAGACTTAAGTGGTAGATAATGCTATGCAAAGGCAAGTGTGCTCTGTACACCGCCGGTTATGACCGCAGTCTCAATGTCCTACAAGTATGTAAGTTATTCCTAAGTGGCAAACCTACTCCTAAATATGAGCAAAGGTAATTGGAACTCTCTTTTTTCTTTTCTTTTTTTTTCTTTTTTTTCTTTTTTTTTTATGTGTGTAGAAGGTGATAAAGATTAAGGTTCTATCCCAAAGAGACCCAAGCAATGGCCCAGAGACCTCCGCCAAGAGAATCTAAAGACCGCTAAGTATCTCAAGGGCGACAGACCCTTTTTCTTTCTTTTATGACCTAAGGAGTACCCCATGAAGATGAGGGCATCGGTCTCGAGGGCCCATAGTGTACCCCAGAGTCCTACCAACATCTATCAAGGCGATAGATTCCTCAAAGGTCTTTTCCTGAAGCTTTTAGACACCAGTGTTCACCCCATGGAAACCAAGGCATCGGCCCCAAGGTGCTAAGACAACCCCAGGTCCTACCAAGCATTCCACATGGCTGTAGACACATCATGTCTCAATTTACTTTGTATATATATGTTTTTTTTAGGGTATAATTTTTTTATAAATTTTTATTACTCCTAGCACCCAGCTCATATCTAAGAGGTAGCTACCACTAGGGATAACTAATATACCTTGAAAGCATAAGAACTTGGCATATTCCCTTGGTATATATCCTACACTGTCTTTAGATAGAAATATCTTTTCCTAAGTCTTCTAAGACTCTAGAATTCACTCACCATATTTTAACAACTAATCAAAAACTTCAAGCAGCCAACATTGTGTGAACATGCAAACCATATATTCGAAAGATAAGAGCACATAAAGAAATAAAGATTAAGATTTGAATACACCTGTTGTGGTGCCCTGTTGATGTTGTTCGTTTGCATTGACGCATTGCTGATTTTGTGCAGATTGCTCCTCCTTGATCTTTGTAAGCGTAGCATGTCTCCCCCCTTCCTAATTTGTTTGCACGATAGGTGGACTATTGGGGCGTGTTTGATGCTCTTGTTTTTTATGGAGATTTCTGCAAAATTTTTATTAACAAACACGAAAAAAAATAAAAAAAATAAAATTTGCCATTGGTGCCAAACACCGAATATAGCCGAGGGGAAAAACCCAAGGGTAGAAAAGTGCCCTAGCTTGTCGATCTTATTATGGAGTCGTTGAACTTACCCTTGCGCTGGTGGTGGAAATTATCTCAAAAAGAACATAATCCTCTAAAGGTATAAGGAACCACTCTATACAAACATTGATCTACCAAAGAGCTTCATTTGTAGTGTTAATGCCTTATCTTTGGTTTTAGGTATGTCCTTCTTGGGTGGGAACTTTATCAATTGTCTTGGAATTTGAGCAAGATAAGAGGATTTAGGCTTTGAAGTGCTAGAATCTATGCTCAAATGAGACTCCTTTGGGGACTTGTCCTAGGTACACCAGTTGAGGGTGGAATTGTGTAACAAGGAGAATTTGGGACAACTGGTGATTCATTACTTGTTTTGGGAAGATCAACACAAGTAGATTTGTAGGTGCTATCACAGCCACCTATCCTATCTTGAAGAGTTTGTGTTGATTTCTTTTGCACCCACTGATTTGAAAAATCAAGGGCGGCTTCTGGAATCTTTTTGAAACACTCTTTTACCCCTAGCAAAGCATGGCATTTTGGAAGCCAAATTGCTGTTGCACCCTCATAATAGCCTTGTGCTTTGAGAACATGTTTTGGGACCCATCGATTAACAATCCGAGGTTTAGGCTTGGAAAAGATGTGCTTTTTAGGAGGCTTAGCGGCTGGACTAGATGGTACAAGTTTGTACACATCTTTGGGTAGCCAAATTGATAATTCCTTCTTGCCTGGCCTTCTTTGAGCAGCAACTAGAGTAGTTGGAACGTGCCAGCCATGGCCCTCACTTGAGTACTCATCAATTATCCACATCATTTGTTTTGGAGCTTCAAGAACATATTTTGAAAGTGGGTTGTGTAAGGTAGAAACATTACCCTTTTGACATGATAAAGCTTGTTGAGTAGCAGAGACTTTCTCTACATGCAGTGCTGTTGTGGATGCATTCCTATAGTACAAATCATCTAGAAGGGCACGTGGTTGTACCATTCGTATAGGAATAATATCATATCCATCTGAGTCACAAAATTGAATTGGCTTTGGTAAAGCACATGTCGATAATGTTGCAAGGACATGACTCCATTCTAATGGATCAATTAAATGCTCAGGGAAGGGTTGTGGAATGTATGCCTCGTCTGATATACTTCGATTACCCTTAAGTCTCTCAGTGTTGAAATCCCTACATGAGGCTCCACAAATCCATAGATCTTCTCGCCCATCAGACAATGTAACTCTTGAGCCCTCAGATGAAGCAGAATCAAACTCATCTATTGGAGACCTTGTTACATCACGATATGAGTGATTCCTTAGGTTGACCCTTGTGATGACAGACTCATGTCGGAGGTACAAATAATTGTATCCCCAATCTTGAATCATTTTAAATTGTCGCATGAATGGTCTACCCAATATCACTTCATAGTTTGGATGTTTTCCAAAATCCACTACTGCAAAGGTGTGCTCATATTCAATCCCACATGTGGTGACCAATATGTTCTCAAGCAGCCCAAGGGGATGTTCTAAGCTTCCATCTGCTAGCTGCAAGCGCATCTTGGTACTCCTAATAGCTGGTTTGCCCCATTTTTCCCAAATGGACCTTGTCACAATGCCCACTCCTGCGCCACTATCAAGTATTGCAGTTGAAGATACTTTTCGCACTTCTAATGGGAGGGTAGCATTTCCCTGATCGTCCTCACAAAATTTTCCTACTTTGTTGATAGGAACTGGCATTACATGCTTCGTTTCAGAGTGTATAGTACACTCATGGTGACCCTTTTGTAGCAATACCTGCTCTGATAAACTTGTGGCAATATCATCCCACAACTCAGGTCGAATTTTTATCAAATCGAGCAAAGGTAAGGTACAAGCCACTGGTGCTGACAAAATAGCTTGCACCATACTCATATCTTTCTCCTTTGTCAACCTTTTATGCATGGAGGGTATCCTCAAGGTTTGAGAACAGTTCTCATATTCTCCCAGATATGATGGTAAGGTTTTCATTGTATGCTTACTTCTAGGAGAAACAATTGTTTGAACTTCCTCCTGGATGCTTGGGTGTCTAATTTGTTTTCCGTGCCCCTGGTAAAATCCACCTCAGAGAATGGAGGCGAACTAATAGAAGACATGTTCTCATGAACTTTCTCATGAACTGCGGCCCACATCTCATTTGCCATGTCCTCATTAGCATCAATAACTTCATCATTGCATGGGAAGACAAGGTTAGGTGGTGGCAGATTACCCCCTTTCAATTGGGTGTCAATTGGTGCAAACCTTTCGCTATGAGCTTGTGAAATGAGTTCACTTTTCATTTCCCGACTTGATGACACTTCTGGTATGGTTTCTAATGTTGGCTTAAGAGAGGTTGGGCCCCGAGGAATAGGTGGTTGTGGTCCTTCAAGTATTGACTGAGCTTCCCTAATGAGTTGCTGATGTACAGCTAGATTGATCTTCTCCTCACGAGGGTTTGGGTATTCTTGAAGCTTCTTGGGTAGCTCAGATAAAGCTGCAATGCGACTTCTATGAGCATCAATGATGGCCTCTAGAGTCTCATTCACTTTATCCACAAAAACAGAACCCCCAGAACTATCCTCAGTCGTACTAGCCTCATCTTGTTTAACACTAGGCTCAGGTTGAGGTTGATGTTCCTCATGCACTTCTTGGGATGTAAAAGTTTTATCCCTCATGTTTTGTTTAGAGGCTTCTTGAGAACTAGTGGATGTACTTTTAGTTTGCTTGTTTCGGTTCTTCTTCCTCCTAGTGGTCTTTTTTCTATTGGACTGTAGGGTCTTGTCCACTAGATTTGTCTTTGCATCCCTAGTTCGAGGTGTCTCATCAGTTTGTATTTCTGCATTTCGTGTCTGTGATCTAGTCATGACTCTAAGTGGCACGACATCCTCATTCTCAGATGAAGGTGGCGATGGAACTGTACCTACAAGGTTGAGTGAGACCTTTGGTTGAGAGGTGCCTTCCTCATGTGGTTTCAGCAGACAGTCTTTTGGGAAGTGGTCTACACAACACCCTAGACAATATCTTTCAATTGGTGGAAACTGTTGTACTGTTGTATTGGACCGAGATGCTTGCCTAGAGCGATGTGGACAATCACGAGCCCAATGGGGTTCTCCGCACTCATAACAGGGGCCCATTGGTTTGGCCTCTACTTTCCTTGGCTGCCATTGACCTGAGGGGCCTGGAGTCCTAGGTTGGTAGCCGCCTAGCAACATTAAAGAGTTTTGTTCCCCTGGTTGAACGTCCAGTGCTGGGCTTGGGTATGCGGGACTTTCAAAGATATTTTCTGTGGATGAATATGATACATATTCTTCCTCCACATAGCCTGGGTTTACCAATTCTCTACACATATTTGAATTGTCGTAGTCGACAACCCTTACAGGAGCAGTCCCTGGAGCAGGAGGTTGAGCACCAAGAACAGGTCGTGCTTGCTCTTGTGCCATCGGTGGCTTACGTTCAAAATTAGTATACTGTTGATACATTTGTGGAGCCACTCCACCCCGTGGCTGCTCACGTTCCTGTCTCATTCTCGCAATGCGAGTGCATTCCTGTGTGGTGTGGGTAAAGTTCCAAGCACAGGCTTGGCACCACTTCTTTGTGGGTTGGTTTGTGACTAGAGGAGAAAAGGTATTACAATCCTCTGTTTTATGGTTACCGCCACATGCTCCACAAAGATGAGGACCTGTAGGAAGTACACTCCTCATTCTCTGCTGCTGTTGTTGTGGCTGCATGGGTGGACGATAGGTCTGTCCCAATCTCCGTAGTACAAGGTTAGCTATCTGGTCGGGATTTACTAGCGCGCTAGACCCTGAACTTTGGTCGTCTCCCCACTAATCTCTAGGTTTCACCTCTGGGCCAGAACCATCTTGGAACTTGAAGTTATCGGTGAAATCCATAGCATCATGGCAACACTCATTGAAATTTGTATGCTTCTTCGCATATAGATGTGTATGCAGTGTCGAATTTTTGAGTCCTTTTAAGAAGAGAGAAATTAATCGACTTTGGGCGGGCTTCTCATCTTCTGGGCAACGATTAATGTACTGCTTCATTCTATTTACACAGTCTCTAACACTCTCATTCTCGCCTTGTTTGAAAGAGTAGATGTGTGCTACCGTGTCATGTTGAATTCCCATCAAGGAAAAAGCAGCAATGAATCTCTCTTCCAAAACTCGTAAAGAAGATTTGTCAGAAGCCTCTAATGCCTGAAACCAAGCCAGGGCTTTTCCCTCAAGAGTGAGTCCAAATCCTTCAATTTGAGTATGCTTATCAGCCACTTGCTCAGCTCGAACTGCTTGCCTAAATGCTGCTACATGATCGTATGGATCTCCCGACCCTTCATACTTCTTTACCAGTTTCTGAAGAGTTGATGGCCTTACTTGTCTTGAATACTCATCATAGGGCCTACGGCCTCTCATTCTCAGTGGGAATTGTTCCTCTCTTTGGAAAGATGGTCCACATGTTTCCAAAATTGGTGTGGGTACCCTATTACCAGCCTCACCAAATCCCTCCAAAGATCTTGTCACCCGCATTTCAGGAGGTGCATTAATGGGAGGCCGAGTTGACTCCCCTACCCTCCGATTGTTATAGTGAGAAAGATGTTGTTGTGGTGTGACTTGTGGTCGCACATTTGGTGTAGGACGATATCTTGGTGCTAGAGTTGGGCTACTAGCAGTGGTCCACTTAGATGTTGAGGGTCCCTCTCTAGTGAACTCTCGTAGGGGAGGAGCAACAGTTTCTCCAAGAAAGGCTGTCTCTCCCGGTTTGGCTGTATTTGTTGAGAACACTTCCATGAATAATGGATGTCCTTTCCACGTGAGTTCCCGAATCTCTTTCCAATCTAAGGTTCGGTATTCATTAGCCCATTTATCAATTATTCTGTTCATGTGTCCTGCACGCTTCTCAACTACCACCACATGAGCTAGAGGAAGATCCAGCTGTGGCAATCTAGTTGTGGCATAATATCCCTCTAACGAGTCCTTATAGACCTCTTGAAGTGGGTCATCCTGTAAGACCTTTGTCACAGGAATTTGTCGTACAAACTCCCATTGGCATTCAGCCCCCTGATCCAGTTTACACTTGCCTTTCCTATCCCTTTCCAAATTTAGATCTACAAGAAGTAAATCATCTATGGATGCCTTTGAGGACTGGGCATTGGATGGTCCAGGCATGTCCGGTTCAATGAGCCAGTCATCTCTAGACTCCCTTGCTCTAGAAAGTTCTGATAAGTCTAAGAACTCGGTTTTAGAGAGCTCCCCTAATTTGTCTACCTTTTCTGGATGGTAGGTGACTTCGTAGCGAACACCATCTCCACCCATGTACATGTTACCCTGGTCATTGACTAGAGGTGCTCTATCAAGTTCTGAGAAAATGTCTGCGATCTTAACAAGATACCGTTGTTGTGGGTCCCTAAAGATCTCAGCTCCTTGAGCATTTGTGTAGACATATTGGAGTCTCACATTGAGTGTTAATCCCATGGTGTCGGCTTCAAATGGATTAAAGGATCTTGAGGGTGTCCTATTTGGGGCTACGGGATGACTATTTGTCGGCCCTAGATTGTCCATGGACAATGAACTAGTTGTTCTAGAGGAAAGGGTATCGGATTGGGATTCAGAACGGGTTTCAGCAATATCTGCCAAATTTCCTACCGATTGGGTCCCACTTTCCTGCGTAGGTACTCTAGAAGGTGCCCTAGGCCCTATGGCAGAATCTACAAGACGTCCCGACCGCAAGTGCATAAGGTCAAATTTTTTTGGTTTTTTATGTGTTTTTGTTTTGTTTTGTTTTTGTTTTTGTTTTTAAATAATATATATATATATATATATATATTTTTTATTTAACCAGCTAATCACTAAATGTAACTAAAAGGAGTATGTGTGGCGTAACTATCTATCCTATTTTTTTTATTTTTTTTATGATATTTTTTTTTAAATGATTTTATGTTTTTTATGTTTTTTTTTTAACACAAAAATTATGAAGCACACTAAAAAAAATACTAATTATGCACAAAGTTACAAAAATTAAAAAAATGCAAGAAAATACTAATTATGCAAAAAATTTAAATGAAGAATTACAAAATATGCACAAAGCTAGACTCCTAAAAACACTTAATTTATAGAATTTTTTTCTTTTTATTTTTGTTTTGTTTTTTTTTCTTTTGTTGGTTTTTTTTTTAATTGTTTGTTTGTTTGTTTGTTTTTTTTTTTTTAAACTAATGAATTTTGTGCCTAATTACAAAAGATATAAATCTACTAATTATGCATCATTTACAAAACTTCTAAAAAGAATAAAAATAAAAAATGCAAGCTACTTTAATTATGCAAGACTTTACAGAAATTGAAAAAATGAACAATGGTTTCAAAATACAAAAAATAAAAATTATTTTTTTTTCCTCTTTTTTTAAAAAATAAATTTATTGTTTTATGGTTTTTTTCTTTTTTTTCTATCTCTTTTTTCTTTTTTTAAATATTTAATTGTTTTTTTCCTTTTTTTTCTTCTTTTTTCTTTCTTTTTTTTTTAAAAAATATTTTTTTTGTTTTTTTATATTTATTATTATTTTTTTTTATTTAAAAAATAAAAAAACATGAAAAATTAATAAAAAATAAAGAAAATAAAAAATTGCACCTACCTTATCCCCCGCCGCTCGCCGTATTCTTCGCCGGCGCGCACGTGCCTCCTCACCGCTTTCGCCAGCTGCAGTTCTTCTTCTCACCACTCGGTCGCCTTCCACAGCTGCTCTGCAGCCCTTCTTTAGCCACTCCTCTTTCCGCCCTTCAACGGCCCTGCAGCAGCAGCAGCCGCCGGCCAGTCAACTCCCCGCCAGCCTTCGCTTCCTTTGCTTTCAGCTGTGGCCCGCCACCACCGCCTTCGCACCGGCCAGCCCTTCTGCTTCTTAGCTACCTTCGTTTGCTTCAGCTGACACCACCTTTGGCCACGTCAGCTGCAGCCAACCTCTACGCTGCCTCCACGCCGGCTAACGCTCTGCAGGCTGCGCCCACTGCAGACGCCGTCTAGTGCAGCACTCCGTCGCCTTCCACACGGCCAGTCTCCACGCTTTGTTTATGTCCTTTGTTCTGTGCTCGCTACAACCTCCACGCCTTCAACGCCTCCTCTCCACGCCTTCAACGCCTCAACGCCTCCTCTCCACGCCTTCTCCACTGCTCTTTCTTCTTGCGGCCACCTCGACTCCACGTCCAGCTGCCGCCCACTGCCGTCTTACAGCTGCAACACCTCCGGCCAACACTGCTCGCCGCCTATGCCGACGCCTTCTTCCACCTGCTGTCGTCAGTATATAACATATATATATTTATATATATATTTTGTTTTAAAAGCCGCCTTCACTGCCATCTCCAACACCGTTTTCCAGCCACATGTAATAGATATATATATATATATATATATATATCTATTTTTTTCTTTACTATGCTTGATGGAAACGCCTCCCCACACAATAACAACAAAACAAAACAATAAAAGAAAAGCTGCCTCCAACACTTCCTATCTACCACTCGCAAACCCCGTCACCAATGCAACAACAGAAAGTGCTTAATTCCGATTAATGGCGGGATTTCTCTACCGCAATGAGGTTTTAATTAATTTTGTTTTTTTTTGCTTCTAATCAAAAAACCGAAAACACACAAGGCGCCCTTGAGATCACACACTCAATGCCCTAAACCTCAAAACAAAAAGAAATAGTGGTAGTAATGCAAGCTTCTCAACCGGTTTTGAGTCTTCTCCCCGGCAGCGGCGCCAATGGAGAGACGGAAAAACTCTCTCACTTGTAGCAAGAGTAGTATGATCCACACTTAGCTCAATCCAATGGGATTTGCATCCCTTTCGGAGCTAGGGATTCAACCCGTACCGGTGCACAAAAGCTTATCCATTTGATGGAGAGAATGCTAAGAAAACTACTACTAATGACATAGACTCAACACACACACAAGCTCAATCTTGCTATTGCTCACTCAACTCCACATTCCACTCATCCATACATCCAAACAAGAAGAAAGCTTAGCTATTGCTCACACAAGATCAAAGCATTCTTCATTCTCAAATACTCATTTCCCTAGCATGCACACAACCCTTGAAGCTATCAATAAGAAACATGCACACTAGAGAATTGACATGAGAAGAGAGACAAACATCAACTCATTGCATTGAATTAACAAAAGAATAGAACTTACAACAATGTAGATGGGAAGAGAGAAGAGCTTGCACCTCTATGGAAGAAGAGGGAGAGCTAGTCTCAAGAGAGCTCAAACATGAGTTTGCCCAATGTGTCCATGCTCTCAAATGAGCCACCTTTTATACAAAAATTCTAGAACTCCCAAAAGTTCCCATGTGGGATTATTGTCAAGCCCTCTCCCACATTCATCTACAAAGTGGAACTCTTTACAAGAGCCCTAAGTATCTTTTTTGTTGCATCCTTGTATTGATCTTCATTCGTCATGCAACAAAGCTGACATTCACTGTCATAATGGAACCATTTCCTTCCATGACCTTCACGGAAACAAAGTTCAAGGAACCGAAATTTCAAGATCCCCAAGTCTGCAATTAGTAAAAGCTTCTAAGTTACCGAAAGGACTTAGAAAGAAGCAGCTCATTTACGTTGTCAAAATGAATCAAGTAGACACTAAGCTAAAAGCTAAAGAACCAAAATGGTTAAGTGAATATGATGATTTATTCCCAGCACAGTTAACAGAGATGCCTCCAATTCGAGAAGTAGATCATGTGATAGAATTGACCCACGGAGCTCAGCCAATAGCCCAATGCGCACGTACAGGATGCCAGTCTTGAAGACATTGAACTCAAGGAACATCTTAGGTAGTTGTTAGAACAAGGGTTTGTAAGACCCAGTGTTTCACCTTGGGGAGCGCCAGTTATCTTTCAGAAAAAGAAAGATGGAATGCTAAGACTCTGTGTGGATTACAGAGGTCTCAATCAGCTCACAGTTACGAATAAGTATCCTATCCCCAGAATTGATGAGCTTCTAGATAGGCTAAGTGGAGCCTAGATCTTCACAAAGATAAATCTTAAATCAAGGTAGGATTAATGAGCAAGATATCTCGAAGATAGCCATCAATACTTATGGGCTCTATGAATTTACAGACATGTCATTTGGTTTTGACAAATGCCCCAGCTACATTGAATCGCCTAATGCAGGACATTCTCAGAGAATACTTGGATGATTTTGTTCTTGTTTTCTTTGATGATATTCTGATTTACTCAAAGAATGCAGCTGACCATGAAGCTCACGTCTGAAAAGTTATTGAGATTCTAAGGAAGCACCAACTCTTTGCTAAAAAGAGCAAATGCACTTTCTCTGTCGACCATGTTGAATACTTGGGCTTTCTGGTATCCAAAGACGGGATTTCTCCAGATTCCGCAAAAGTCCAAGCAGTCATAGATTGGCCTGAACCAAAGACAGTGAAAGAAGTTAGAGGATTCTTGGGACTAACTGGTTGGTATAGAATTTTTATACCTAAGTATGCTCTCATAGCTACCCTCTCTGACTAATCTTCTCAAGAAGAATATTCCATTTCATTGAACTGCCAGAGGTGTCAGAGCGCTTTTGATAAGTTGAAGACCGCCTTGGTAACCAATCGCATTCTGAAATTGCTAGATTTATCTCTACCCTTTAAGGTAGTAAAACTGATGCCATTAGTTTTACCCTAGGAGGTGCACTCATGTAGGAAGGTCATGCAGTGGCCTTTGAATCCCGAAAACTCTGAACGCATGAGAGCAATTTTGTTGTCCATGACCTGGAGCTACTTTCGGTAGTCTATGCACTGAAGTTGTGGAGACATTACCTACTGGGTCGAAGATTCACTTTGATGAGACAGATCATCAGAGCTTTGAAGCAGTAGGAACTTTCTTGGATCTCAGCACAGCTTACCACCCTGAGACCGATGGTCAAACAGAAAGGGTGAACCAAGTAATCGAAGATATACTTCGGTCATGCTGTGGTAGGGAATCCAAAAAGTGGCTAAGCTATCTGCACCTAGTCGAGTTCGCGTACAGATAAGCCCTTTCAAAACTCTATATGGACAAGACTACCTAACACCATTAACTTGGTCCGACCCATTGATTAGGGTCGAGATGTCCAGAGAGATGCTTTACGACATGGAGCAGCAGATGCAGTCAATCCGTAAAGATTTAAGAGCTGCTCCCACGATAGACAGAAGCAATATGCAGATAAGAAGAGGTTAGACAGAAAATTCAAAGAAGCAGATATGGTCTTCATTCGAGTACGCCCAAAAAGAAGTTCTCTATCTCTTGGGAAGTACAAGAAGTTATGTCCCAGATACTGTGGGCAATATTTGATTACAAAGAAAGTAGGTGACTTAGCCTATGAGCTTCTTCTACCTCCTTATCTCAAAGTACATAATGTATTTCATGTTAGCCTACTTAAGAAGTATGTATCGAGCTTGAATCATGTGCTTAAGATGAACTCTTAACTTCTTGAACCCCAAGGGCTCTGACGAAACTCCAACCTGAAGAAATCCTTAATGTTTGAGACAAGGTTCTCAAGAATAGGATTCTGATTAGTCAAATGGAAGTTCTATCCTTGTTAAGACACCACCTGGGAGAGAAAGAAGCTGAACTGATGCGGGATTACCCCCAGTTTGCGAGATGAGGACATCTCGCGTTTTTCAAGTGGGGGAGAATGTAAGATTCCTCCCCAACCCCTCAAGATGTCTAGTATCTTCCCTTGTAATCAATCCCCTTTTCAGAATAATAAAACATCTTGTTTCTACCTGTTTTGGCCTAGAGAGAGAAAATATTCTAGAGAGAGATAACTTAGTTTTTAGATATCTTTGCATGGAAAGATGCATAAAATAATTTTTTTATTAAAAGTGTTATTCCTATTAAATTGATTTTATGCATAAAAGGATTTTCTTTTATATAATAGTGTTATTTCCATTGAAGTTGGATTTTCTTTTATATAATAGTGTTATTTCCATTGAAGTTGGATTTTATACATAAATAGATGCATAATGAATTTTTATATCAAAATTAGAGTTCTCTTTAAGTCTATGTTTAATTTCTTTGAGTATTTGATAAATAAATAAGTAAATACTCGAAGAGATAAATTTCTATCATTTTTATTCACTTGGATTGTAATGAGAAAATTCAAAAATTCTATCGAAGTCGAAAATTCAGATAAATGATTAATTTATTCCTCATCAGAATTCGTGATTAGATTAGAAATCAATTAAGTGAATATTCAATAAATAAAATTTAGTAAAATAGTAATTGAAATATCACTCCCTTTTTTGAGAATCAATTAGAAATCAATTAAGTGAATATTCAATAAATAAAATTTAGTAAAATTTAGTAAAATAGTAATTGAAATATCACTCCCTTTTTTGAGAATGATAGTTCTGGAAGAACCTTATCAAAATCAAAACCTGAATCAGACTATGACCAAGACCAAACTCTTTCGTCAATTTCAAGGAAAGATGATGTGACCAGTTCATGATAAATTCACTCAAATCTCCCACCACATCTGAAACTAGTTTGAGACCCTTTGAATTGATCTGAGGATCAAGGTTACAGAATTTGAGGAATTTTGTTTTGGAAATCAGACCTACGATCAAGAAGTTCTGGGGACGCGGATTTAAGATATACTCATTGTATTCAAAAGAAAATCAAAACTGAAAACTTGCATAGAAACCCTATTTTCTTAAAGGACTGTCTTACGCCAGAATACTAGAGGGAGCATTTGGTATATGTGTTTTTCTAAGGGAAGTTTGGTTGCAACAGTTGGTGGGGAGTGTTCAAAGGACAGCTCATGCGGCAAAGCCTGCCAAGGTCTTGACCAGCCTCGGTATGGTTAAAATGGTGCACTTCCGGTACAATGGACGAGGGCCGACGAAGCGGTCCCTGAGTGAAGTACCAGGACACCTAAGGAGAATCCTGGAGGGTTCTGACTAGGCGATGTATGAGTTCGCGGTGCTGAGGACACCCATGCGTATGTCAAGGAAGATATTATAATCTATTACTGGATCTCGTTGTTGCTGACTAGCCGATCTCAACGGAGAGTCCAGAGTGACTGTTTTTGTTGAGAAACAAGGATTGGAAAGAAATTTTGAGTTATGACATCTGTAACCAATAATTGTTTTGTCAACGGATTGTTTTATAAGTTAAAGTTTTAAAGAGGAGTGTGTGCGTATCTGTATTCTAAAATAAAAGTTAAGAAAGGCATTCAATTATGGGTGGGTGAGTACTTGTCTGGTTCTACCAATTCCAATGGTTGGGCAGTGGTGGCTAACCCATGGGCCGGAGGGGTTAGGCTAGAATCAGTAGAGTTTTAATAATAAAATTGATTAATAGGAATACGCTTAGAACTCGAGTAGTTGAATAAAAGCCTGAGGACTTATCAAATGAATAGATCAACGGCTGTGCTGCCTGATTCAATTAGGAAAAAAGCGTTGATTTCTTCAAGTTAAGTCTGTAATAGTTTTCCTTCTATTTGGTTTAATCAGATGAAGGTTAGTTTAGTCTCCTGACCCCGTTAGAAAATTCGTTAAGAAATTCAAAAAGGTGGAATTGTCCCCGTTTTTCGGGCAAGGAAATTTCTTGGTTTCGGTTTTGGAATGACCACCAACTTAGTCTCGTGCCCGGACATTCGAGAGCGAGGCCCCGAGTGGGAAACCCTGCCCCGCGCAAGACGAAGCTACTTTCGCTGTTACCAACCGGGAATCCGATGCACAGAGGGTGCAGCGGGATCTCACACAGCTGGTATTAGAGCTCTGTTGTAAACTTATGAAACAACAGCACAAATTGCTTAAATTTTTTTAAAGTAAAGCTGGGAAAAAAGTGTTTTCACTTGCTAAGATTATGTTTGAAATGAATACTTAAATTGAAAAGTCATACATTGAATTGGATTTTTAGATGGATATCCCAAATCTGTCTAGCATTCCTGGACTTTCCCAGAGTCAGGATATGATCGCCATTGCCTTCGATCATCTCATCAACTCTGCTACAACCCGAGAAAGCAGAGTGAGGCGGCTTGCTCGTCACTTTGAGGATCTATACTTCCTTGATCCTGTAGAGCGACATCAGCACATGTGGTTCTCTGGAGGGCGATGTATTAATGTCAATGCCAAGCAGCTTCAAAGACTCAGGCAGCAGAATATCTCCCTAGCCATGATCTTGATAAGGCTAGGAGTTGTTCATTATGTTCAACTCTTTAATCATTCGCCCCGAAATTTTAGAAATTCTTGTCGAGTTTTTAGACTTCTAAGTCGCTTTATTCCTAGAAGTAGAATTACAGCACCCTTATCAATGATGGATTGTGTATATCATATCATGTCTCCATCGCAGTATCGCCTTTTTATGCATACGCGATTGAGGCGGTGACTTTTGGAGCTGAGATACTCTATGTATATATCATAAACTTTTGATAATAAATGACGTTTTGCAAAAGATTCCAAATTGTTTTCATGGTTGTGAATTTTGGCTCATAAAATTATTAGAGTGAATCTTGTTTTTAAGAATTATGATGGAATAATTATTGTTTAAGAAATAAATCTCAAAAAAAATCATAAATCTGATGCCAAAGTTAAGTTGACAAAAATCTCGTTTTGTCAAAATCATAAGGCGCGCGGCCCATGCTATAGGCAACCGGATCCTCTTCTTACAGATGATGAAGAGTTAGATCCGGACGTCCGTAAAGCCCTGCACCGATCCCAACCTAGTCCATTTAAGGGTGAAGGAGAACAGCTAGGAGAAACAGTGGAAAATGGATTGAGGCCATGGAGGAGTACTTTGATGTAACCGGTTACAACAATGAGAGGAGCAAGATGGCTCTCGCGAGATGAGAAATTATGGAAATGGCCAGGGTCGCATGGAGGAACCATTGCGAGACAAACTGTCTCGACCGAAATACCCAGAGCTGGTCAGATCTTAAAGCATACCTCACGAAAAAGTTATGTCCTCCTCCGAGCTTCCTGGAAACCCAAAAGAATGAGTTCTTGGAATTGAAGCAGGATAGCCAGACAATTGAAGAGTACCATCAGGCATTTGCCCTTCTCCTCAAATATTCTCCACTTTTGGATAGCTGATATGGCTAGATTCATTCAAGGAATGAACGAGCCATTGGATACTTTAGTGAAAAATATCAAACCTATCTCAATAGTGAAAGCTGTCAGAATGGCAAAGGACTTTGCCAAGGCATTTGTTGTCAAGGTCCTGCCAAGGCCTGCACCCTCAAGCTTTAAAAGATTCCAAACCCACGGAGTGCTTCAAACTTTCCACCCCCAAAGAGGCAGCAAGGCACCAGTCAGAATCAAGATGCTGCCACATTTAGAAGTGAAAGAAGACCCTTCCCTCAGAACACTTTCTCAGGAGCCCCACCTTTTTCAAGGACTTAGAGGAAGGAGCTTAGAAGTGAGAACAGATGTTTTGGATGTCAGGGTTTCGGTCACCAGCTTAAAGACTGCCCGACTCTTACCATGTCAAGAGGGCAGAAAACTCAAGAACCTAGAATGCAGAGACCAGTTCCTTATCAGTCAAATCAGGGTCTGTCTCGTCAAAATCAGCGCAATCCCAAGAGGAATCCAGCTCAGCCATCTACCTCTGTACAGAGTAATCTCAGAACTCCCTCCTAGAGAGCTGGAGTAACCAAAGAGAAAGAGTTCCGCCCCAGTCTGTAGCAGCCAGAGCAGTTACAATAGCAGAAGTAGTGGAAGAGGAAAGAGGCCAGATTTATGCCGCAATTGAAAACCAAGGGCCAAACCGTCAATTCTCAGTGATCCATAGTGCAGCTGAGTATAAGGGTGTCATTCAAACTTTTGATTGATTCAGGTAGCACTCATTCATTTATTTCCCCTGGATGCTTACGTAAGCTAGTCTTAGAACAAAAATTAGGAAAACCTATGCAAGGGTAATTGGCCAGTGGGAAGATCCTTTTCACTCACACTCACCATGAGACAGATCGTATTCAGTTCAATCTAGATGGGAATATAACTGACTGTCAGTTCAATCTAGATGGGAAGATCCTTTTCACTCACCATGAGATAGATCGTATTCAGTTCAATCTAGATGGGAATATAACTGACTATCAGTTCAATCTAGATGGAAGAGGAAGAGGCCAGATTTATGCCGCAATTGAAAACCAAGGGCCAAACCGTCAATTCTCAGTGATCCATAGTGCAGCTGAGTATAAGGGTAAGTCATTCAAACTTTTGATTGATTCAGGTAGTACTCATTCATTTATTTCCCCTGGATGCTTGCGTAAGCTAGTCTTAGAACAAAAATTAGGGAAACCTATGCACGGGTAATTGGCCAATGGGAAGATCCTTTTTACTCACCATGAGACAGATCGTATTCAGTTCAATCTAGATGGGAATATAACTGACTCTCAGTTCAGTCTAGATGGGAAGATCCTTTTCACTCACCACCATGAGACAGATCGTATTCAGTTCAATCTAGATGGGAATATAACTGACTGTCAATTCAGAGTCCTACCTTTGGTAGTTTTTAACGGGATCCTTGTAATGGATTGGCTCCACAAAAATCAAGTTGACGGGATCCTTGGAATGGGAATATAACTAACTATCAGTTCAATCTAGATGGGAATATAACTGACTGTCAGTTCAGAGTCCTACCTTCGACGGGATCCTTGGAATGGATTGGCTCCACAAAAATAAAGCTGACATTCACTATCATAATGGAACCATTTCCTTCCGTGACCTTCACGGAAACAAAGTTCAAGGAACCGGAATTTCAAGATCCCCAAGTCTGCAATTAGTAAAAGCTTCTACGTTACTGAAAGGACTTAGAAAGAAGCAACTCATTTACGTTGTCAAAATGAATCTAGTAGACACTAAGTTACTAAAAGGACTTAGAAAGAAGCAGCTCATTTACGTTGTCAAAATGAATCCAGTAGACACTAAGTTAAAAGCTAAAGAACCAGAATGGTTAAGTGAATATGATGATTTATTCCCAGTAGAGTTAACAGAGATGCCTCCAATTTGAGAAGTAGATCATGTGATAGAATTGACCCCCGGAGCTCAGCCAGTAGCCCAGTGCACGTACAGGATGCCAGTCCTTGAAGCCATTGAACTTAAGGAACATCTTAGGCAGCTGCTAGAACAAGGGTTTGTAAGACCCAGTGTTTCACTTTGGGGAGCACCAGTTCTCTTTCAGAAAAAGAAAGATGGAACGCTAAGACTCTGTGTGGATTACAGAGGTCTCAATCAGCTGCCTGCTGTGCTGATAGTTAAGAATAAGTATCCTATCCCCAGAATTGATGAGCTTCTGGATAGGCTAAGTGGAGCCCAGATCTTCACAAAGTTAGATCTCAAATCAAGGTATTATCAGATCAAGATTAATGAGCAAGATATCCCGAAGACAGCCATCAATACTTATTATGGGCATTATGAATTTACAGTCATGCTGTTTGGTTTGACAAATGCCCCAGCTACATTGAATCGCCTAATGCAGGACATTCTCAGAGAATACTTGGATGATTTTGTTCTTATTTTCTTTGATGATATTCTAATTTACTCAAAGAATGCAACTGACCATGAAGCTCACGTCCGTAAAGTTATTGAGATTCTAAGGAAGCACCAACTCTTTGCTAAAAAGAGTAAATGCACTTTCTCTGTCGACCATGCTGAATACATGGGCTTTCTGGTGGTAATCAAAGATGGGATTTCTCCAAATTCCGCAAAAGTCCAAGCAGTCATAGATTGGCCTGAACCAAAGACAGTGAAAGAAGTGAAAGGATTCTTGGGACTAACTGGTTGGTATAGAATTTTTATACCTAAGTATGCTCTCAGAGCTTCCCCCCTGACTAATCTTCTCAAGAACAATATTCTGTTTCAATGGTCTGCCAAGTGTCAGAGCACTTTTTATAAGCTGAAGACCCCCTTGGTAACCAATCTCGTTCTGAAATTGCTAGATTTCTCTCTAACCTTTGAGGTAGTAACTACTGATGCCAGTAGTTTTGCCCTGGGAGGTGCACTCATGCAGGAAGGTCATGCAGTGGCCTCTGAGTCCCGAAAACTCGAACGCATGAGAGAAATTATGTTGTCCATGAGCTCGAGCTACTTTCGATAGTCTATGCACTGAAGTTGTGGTGGAGACATTACCTACTGGGTCAAAGATTCACTTTGATGATGAGGACAGATCATCAGAGCTTAAAGTGGATCTTCACTCAGAAGGATCTCAACATGCACCAAAGAATGTGGATGCAGACCCTGCAGGAATTTGATTTTGAAATCAAGTACCGCCCAGGCAAAGAAAATGTGGTGGCAGATGCCCTCAGCAGAAAAGCCTCCTTGCTTGCAATCAGAGTGGTGTCAAATCCATTAACTAAGGAAGCAAGAGAGAAGATCATGCAGGATAGATTCTTTGGCCCTATTGCTACCCTACTTATCCGAACAAGAGACTAGCCCGATAGTTCCTCCGAAAACCGAACCCAAAAAAACTTCCCTCGCTCGGAAGGCATGGGCGATTCCACCAGGAAAATCATCTAACGGGAGAATTGATCTAACGAGTCAAAGTCTTAACTAACCAAACTGATCCGACCGAACTCGAAAATCACATGGTGAGATCAAGGAAGAGACTTGCACTTAGTCCATAGAATCACCACTTTTTTTCCCCCTTTAGCAAGACACAGCCGTTGATTCCGTCCCATAGAACAAGGGTCTTCTTAGGACTTAATCTAACTAACATAACACAATTGTAACTATTTGTATCGCAAGAATCCCCCAATCCAGCCTAACCGACCCATGGGTTAGCCAACCGCCCAACCACTGTATTGGTGGGATTCCTTTATAAAAATTTAGTTATGTTTTGCCCAAGTATCAAGGAAAAGAGTTCCTCGGCCCCCTAGCCGACGCTTCAAGAAAAATTCAAGGTAGTCATACCACTTACACACCCAATATGAAATTGCCATTTTAACAGATTTGGCTGTCTTTAAAACAATTCATCAGTATCTCCCTCGACGTACGCATGGGTGTCCTAGCAACCGCGAGCCCATGCATCACCTTGTCATCAGAACCCTCTAGGATTCTACTTAGGTGTGGTGATTCTACATATCATACTTAACAAGGTTTATTAACCAGGTACAAGAGGGCTTGATGGTCTATGAAGAAGACGGATTTGGTCGCCATTTGAAAGATAATGGCAAAACTTCTTAACCGTGTAAACCATAGCTAATCCCTCTCACTCAATTGTGGTGTGATTCCTCTCAGCTTCAACTTCCTTGAGTTGGTGACTGGCAAAACTAATGGGGAAGTCCATCTTGTGTTCGCCAAGTTGGGCCAGCATGCACATATGGCGAATGGTAAGGCATCAATATGGACATGGAAGATGAGATCCAGTTGGGGGGTCTAAGGATTGGAGCACTTGCCAAGGCTTTTTCGAGTGTGGTGTAATCTCTGTGGCATTCTTCTGTCCAGTTGAAAACAATAAGGAGTCCGTAAAGGGGTCTAGAAATATCTGCATACATAAAAATGAATCACCGATAATAGCCGACATGTCTCATGAAGCATTGGATGCCTTTGAAGTTGGTAGGTGGCAGCAGCTTGTCCACCCCCTGGTTAGTCATCATCATCAATGAAAATTTAATCTCGAAACTCTATTTTTTTGCATGTGCCCTTTGCACCATTTCCACAAGCTTACCCCATGCATACATGTCACAATGTTTTGCTCAACACTTCCTACACCACAAGTGGGAGAACCTAGAATCCCTTCCTTCTATGTACAAAAAATGGTTCTTGTCATCCTCAATGGGTGAAGCATTGGGCATTCCAATACTATATGAACATGCATCTATATGTACATATGCCAGAAAACCACACTCAAAAAACTCCTAAACAGCAGCATTGACCTTTTTGAGGTCGACGCACACCCTAACTTTTTCATTTTTCTTGCATACTATCACAATTGGCGATACCCACTCCGTATGTTCAATTTCATAGATGAATCTAGCGTCAATGAGTCTTTCAATCTCTTTGCGGACCATCTTGGAATATTTGGGGTTCATTGGGTAAGCTCGTTGCTTGACTGTAAATAAATAAAGCAAATGTAAGTACTTATCTTGTTTTTCTCCCGCAATTTGATCTTGGTTGAAGCTGAACAAAGACGTTGTTCAATGGCTGAATTGAATTCTCGTCGCTTCAAACAAATCCCGAGCGATTCCGCATGATTTACGAGACTTGGGCTAGTCGAATTGTTGATGAAATAATTTTTTGCACTTTGAAACCTACTGAAACAGTCTTATAAACCTTGCCCAATCTCTGTAATATTTTCTAAAATTTTTTAGAATTTTTCAGAAATGATTTTGGAATTTTCTGGCCTTTTCTAGGCAATTTTTAAGCCTTTTAAAACCTGTAAATCACTTTTCTGCACCCAAAATTTTCAAAATAGGAAACCTTTTTGAATTTCTCTTCAAATTTGAAAATAGAAGGAGTAAAAGCTCAAAAAGGTGATGTGACTTGCATGGGGCTTGGGAAAAGTAGGATTAGATTAAAGATTGATTAAGCTTATGGAGGATTAAGCCCTTTGGGATTTTTTTTATCAAAACCAAGCGCCGATTTGCGCCGGCAGGCTGCCCGCGTTGCGCTTATTTCTTCATGGATTTTTATGATTTTTTTGATGGCTTTTCCACAGATAAACATGCTCCGTCCATTATAGATTTGCTAGTGCTTGAAGCTTTCTGATTTCTAAGAAAATCATGTGAGGTTTCTGGCTATGGGGATTTCATCCATGCGGTCAGATTTTGATTTCTCTGAGTATTTAGAAAAACCACTTTTTGATAGAGAGGCGTGGTTTTGCAGGGTGGTGAGTGGGTTTGTGAGTAGATCTAGTTTTGAATTTTCAACCTTTGGGTAAAGACCTACAAAACACCCTTCTGTCCAATGGATAAATTCCTGCACTCTCTTGATTTTTGAGAAGATGAAGCCTTTTCCTACCTTCTCCACAAATCTCCTAGCCCAAGCTCTGATACCACTGCAATCGGAATCTTACTCTAGGATAGATTGTGGAAGAGTAGAGAATTCACAAGAATTGATTCAACCATAAAAACCAATGCCTTGCAAGCTTCAACTAAATCAAATTAATTGAAATTCAAACACTTAACAAAATTAAAATACTTAGCTCAATAGACCATGTTGGGTGCAATCTTCCCCCCCCCCCCTTGTGCGTGGCCTTTCCCCACACAAGAGTATTTCTTTATTAGCTTTCTTTCCACCAAAATTAGGCCATAGCCCCCAAAATATACAAAATGTGCTTTTAGAGAGCACAACACTCTTCTTTTACAAAAATAGAGTGTATAATATTGGGACTAGGGTAAAGCCATAGGCTTTAATAAATTCCACATTATAAATGTATCTTTCCTAAAGTTCAAAATGGAAAAATCATTTGCTAAGGTTGCAAGCTACTATGCTTGCCAAAAATTAAATATGATGAACCAAGACATTTCTTCCAAAGTAAACTCTTCATTTTCCATAGTCTTCATCACCTGAAAATATAAGCCCAATTAAAAATTAAATTAATCCCACAAATATTAAACAGGCACAAATCATAACCAACTCATGACTACCAGGCATAAGTACCCCAGGAATCACCCTGCCATACGAGCCTAACTAAAATAATCATAGATGGCCTCAAACATACGTCATATACTGCACGTATTAATATTTATAGTGGTGTCACCCACGATATTAACCTAGCCAGCATGACGCAAGAGTAACCTAGGCGTCCCCAAATTACTCAAGAGGGGATAAATAATATTTTTCTAGAGGACTTAAAATATATTCTCATGACATCAAGTCCCTAGGATGATTTTTAACCTTAGGTTAGGGTTTGTAAAGGCCTTTGAGAATTTATGAGACGTGCCAATTTTTCCCCCATTTCTCAATCAACAGTTATCATCATAGCAAGCATCATGGAATACATAAAATGCTATATTTAAGTTGTATTCTAGGGAAATTTTTCACTTTATACTCAATGTAACTTTGAAATGATTTGAAATATGATTCCACTCCAAATCTATTAAAACTCATCTAGGGTGTGATAACATTGTCCATTCAAAATTAATGTAATGTTCTATATGTGTACATACACATCATGATTTTTATTCTTTTCTTTAACAATTCCTTTTCTTAACCACCTTTCAAAGTGACTTTTGAAGATGCTATACATACATACCCTATGATAGATCTCACTCTAAATCTAAACCTCTCAAAGCATTTTGGAACTTGCAAGATTTGTGAATATCAAATAGGAATTTTCATCATCACTTGACTCGAATGATCTTTTTTTGCCATTATAATTACACCACTTCACCTCACCTTTATTCTTCATGTAGGAAGACATATCTTTTAGAGTGAGTATTTTTCATCATATTTGTCTTGTCCACAAAGAAACACAATCCCTAAATGCTCTCATTTAAGATTTAAAGTCATGTGTTATTGTGGTTTACTATAATTGGGTCTTTGTGAAGCATTGAATCTCTTTAGTATTTCTCCCATAAGCAAGCATGTCATAATTTCCCAATAAAAGTTTGATGGATACTATTGTTTTTTAGTCCTATTTAATTGCATTTGGATTTTACAATTTCATACCAAGATAAGATACACAATATCAAAGTAGATGTAATATGACTAGACAAAGAGTAAATTTCTTTGTGCTTCTACTTCATTAGATCTTATGCAACTAGGCCCAAGGTTTTGTAAATTCTAGGATACTAGGAAAAGATACACCAGAATATATCACTAGATGAAATATGACTAGACAAAGAGTAAAATTTCTATATGTCTCCACTTCATTAAATCATGTGCAACTAGGCCCAAGGGTTTAAAATTTTCCTTGTACCATAGACAAGTTCTTTTTTAGTGTAGAAAATTCTAACATGATTTCATCAATTGAATTTCACCTCACTAGGCTTCATGTGATTAGACACCTAATATTTATCAATCCTCAAATGAGTGACAACCATTTTAAAGGCTCTCATGTTATATTCTCTATGAAAATTATCTATTAAAAGTCAATAGCTCAAAATGAATGTAAATCTCCCATGGCTTTTTACACTAGATAAACATAGATTAGATTTTTAGTTTCATTTATTTTTAATAATTTTAAATAACTAAGCATAAAAAAAATTTCCATGAATGTTTATGAGGAGTCAAGGTCATGCCAATGCTCGACATGTGTACTAGTTGTCATTTGAAACAAGTTCTTCATCACTTTACTCTATTTAATATGAAGAAAAACTTCATCACTTATTTTAATTTATGAACATTAACATTGCTATTACCTTCCCCATTTGTGAACAACCTACTATATTTTGTAGGAGAAGGGGTGACAAGGGATTCTAATCAAATTTGAAGTGTCACATGTTATCAACACATGGTTAAGTATAGCAAGTTTGTTGTTTGGAGTCCACATCCAGACATGAGGGTAAAATATACAATCTTGGATTTTGGGCCTTGATATGTTAGAATGGATAAACATGACCACTGATTTAGATTCACAACTTTAATAAATGCCCTTTCATTGTGATGACAAGTTATATCCATACAATATACAAACTTGGTTATAACATTTAAAAATTCTTCTTCTAATAATGTACCCTCATCTAATTTTCATTTACTTTTGTGTATGCTTAATAGAATCAAAGACTTGATAGCATGTTTATGATGTGATATCATGACGAATGAAAACTCAAATTCTAAAAGGTGTGGGGTCTGTAAATGTCAAGAGAAGCTAATAGGAGATTAGTAAACATATATGCAATGGAAAAGCCACCATATTGATTGATGAGAGCAGAATGGCTATGAAACTCTCCATGCTCCTGGATCAGTTTGATTAAAGGATTTATATATATGTATACTACAAGGGCCTTTTAAATCATTTTATTAGAAACATGCATCCCACAATCTTGACAAGGCACTCTTGTAGAAAATCTTGTTTTGATCTCTTTGAAACTAACCTTAGAATATTTACAAGTTAGAGCTTACTTTTCTAAGTGGTTTGTCTTGATTATGCCTATATCTCCATAACCTCAAAACTCTGACTACAAGGGAATCTTGCGTTTCCCACACTATTTCCTCCGCAATTTGGATCCTCTTAATAAAAGATATTTGTCCAATGACGCGCATTATTTATGTGCTTACAGAGGCAAGTTTGGACATTCAAGATTTAGGCCTTAAGGGTGTTTACACACCTAGATCCTAGCCAATTAAGCACCATAATTTGTTCATTACCATTTGATAAAATGGTGCTGCATGGAAACCTTCACACCTCTACCGCTACTCAAGCTATAGCAGTAGGAGCTAAACCAGCTTTTGAATGGAGCCAAAAAGTGCCCACACAACCTTCCTTATAACAAAGTGATGGGGAGGGCAACATATTGAAGCTAGATTTTAGGTGCCTTGTAGCAGTCACCATGGATTCTGACACACGCCTTCCTTTTCATTCGATCAAGGTAGGTGCACAGCTTTTCTGGGCAGGTATATTGGTTGGAAAAGGGGGGGTGGAGAATCTCTCTCTCCCCAACCTTTTATTTGGATATATTGGGTGTGTAAGCAAAAACCAATTGGTGTGGTAGTGGTGCTCTGTACAAGATATACCCGCTCATGGGTGAGGGTGTCCAAGCTTTTGGAATGTGAAAAGGGCCATAGGCCTATATTTATTTTATTAAGGTTGGTGAAATGATGGGGGTAGTATGGAATGCATTATTACTGGTGCGTGCTCCTTGAAGCGAGCGCCCAAAGAGCGGCTGTGTAAGGCGGAGCTATGATGCATGCCCGCCACGCGCAGCCGATAGGCTCATTGTTCTTAGCTTCCCCAAGCGCCCATGGAGAGCTAAGCTGTACGAGAATGCTGCTACGCCATGCCTTGAACCTCGCCGAGCGTAGCGGCCACGGGGCCGCGGTGGTGGTGGAGAGCGCTTCTTCCAGTGGCGGCGTCGCCGGCCACTATTCGAATGGCTCCATCGGACCCCTCCTCGTTGTTCTCGTGATCATCGTCGTTTTCGGCTTCCTCGCTGGCTTTCTGGCGAGGCTGTGCAACGGCAGACACAGAGCTGGCAACATGGACTACGATTTCGAAGGATGGGTAGAGAAGAGATGCGCCAGCTGCATCGATGGGTCCATAGGCGCGCCGCCACCTCCGCCGCCGTTGCTGCACCCGCCCCCGCCGCACCCGTTTCCTCAAGGGGTCGATGTTGTGGTGACAGGTGGCGGCGATGGTAGCGCAGGGAGTGTTCCGCTCAAGGTTGAGCCCTCACCCGGAGAGCCAGGCGCTAAAGTTGAACTCGGAGTTGGCGGCAGCGGAGGACCTGTCGGAGGTGGAGTTGTCAATATTGGCGGGGTAGGAGGCGGAGGCGGCGGGGGTGGGAAGAAAAAGAAAAATCGCAAAGGAGGGGGAGGAGGAGGCGGAAGCGGAAGCGGTGGCGCCGGCCCCCCTAGAGCCACATAGGTAAATATGCACATTTTTTGACCTCGTGGAAGCCTTGGCTAGTGAAGACACAAAACGAGATATAGAGATCACTGGCTAAGGCAACTCTCTTCTACATCAAAAAGACTAGATTTCACTTAAACTTAGCCCAGATGAAACATCATGGTTGACACAACTTAGACCTTGTGTTATAAGGCATGAGTTCTTCATGTTTGCAACCTTTCACTATGTAGTTTCTTCAATGGTCCTCCAAAATGTGAGAGAGAGAGAGAGAGAGAGAGAGAGAGAGTCTATCATTTGATGTATGCAAAGGGCAAAAGCCCTATGGGGCAAAGTTCAATTTCAGCCCTTGTCAGGTAAGTTCATGTTGGCTCCTTTTATAGTGAGTTTCTTCTGTTTTTATGAACTTCACATTCTTCTAGCTACACTCTACAACTAATCAGCTAGTTTTATCGTTGCTTCTTGTTGGTGAATTAAACAAACGTAACTATGAAAATTTACGCTACATGGTATACTAACTCTACTAAAAACCCCATTACAACACACAAAAAAATAAATCAAAGAGAAGGATTAATAATTATGTCCACCCCATGCATACAGACATTCATTGGCTTTGATATGCCAAGACGGTTGATTCACACAACACCACACAAAATAGCAAAAAGCTAATCTCAATTTGGTGACCACTAATGGCCACAAAAAGTGACAAAGTTCTAGTCAAGGCTCTAGAAGTAGAGAAAGAGACTAAAGAGAAGATATGAGGTATGGATTAGAATTTTTCAAGTCCTAAAACATTGGAAACAAAGTGGTACTCGAAAAAAAAAATCTCAAAGAAGCCCAAGCGGTGAGCTCGATACATTTTTATGATTGTCTCGTCGCAAAGGTCAAAGATGTCAGTCTAGTTGACTTGGAGAAATAATCCAAGCTAATTTTCATAATTTGCAAAAGACCCCAGAAGGCATCACTCTTGAACAAAAAAGCAACTTGTTAGTGTTGTTAGAGGAGTTCCAAGATGTCTTTGCCGCCTAGAAGTATACACTAACATGGAGGGAATTCCTACCATTCCTCTTGAAGTGGTGAAACATCCCATTCCTTTAAGGAAAGGTGTAAGGCCTTACAAATAAAGGGTTTATAGGACGAAGTACAAAAAAATCTACAATGACAAGCTCCAATAACTAATTGATGTGGGATTTGTCTACAAAATTGAGCATACCAAATGGGCATTGCAAATTATGATCATCTCTAATAAAAAGTTTTAAAACACTCAAGGTGTGTGTTAACCTCAAGAAGGTTGATGTCGCCAGTCCGTGATGTAAACAGAAAACTCAAGGAGTGTGTAAACCTCAAAAAGCTTTGCTAAAATCTTTAATAAGTCTATAATACGATCAGATCCCTTACCTTACATATAGCCGTCCTGGATAGAGTCATAAGAAAGGAAGCTTATAGCTTGCTAGATGGATTACTCTCTAGCTACAATCAAGTTATGATTGACCTCGGCAAATTGACCTAGCTAGCCACCAATACAAGATAGCTTTTGCCATTGAGTGGGGACACCTACTAAGTGGGGAGTATACACCTATTGGATTATGCCATTTGGCTCATTTCCCGACAGAGATCAATGTGCACAACCTCAAGGACCTCCCCATTCCCATAAGATCCTTAAGATATTCATAAATGACCTTTGTGTCAATTCCAATTGAAAAGAACACTTATCTTGTCTTAGAAAAGTCTTTAAAAGATTCGAGTTGTATGGCATCTTACTGAACCCACTTAGATACTAATTTTGGGGTAATCATGGAGACCTCTTATTGGGACATATCACTTCCAAGATATGTCCCTTTTTTGTCAATAAGAACATCTATCTTGTCCTAGAAAAGTCTTTGCATGAACCCGCTTAAATACTAATTTTGGGTTAATCATGAAGTCCTCTTATTGGGACATATTGTTTCCAAGAATGACATATCCACTGACAGGAAAAATTATTTAGTCACAGAATTTCTACTACCAACCAACTATAAGGGTGTGCAAAGATTCATGGGTCATGTAGGGAATTATATGAGATTCATCTTTCTATATGCCCTATATGCCCAATCATTGTATAAATTTCTAACTAGCTTTGAATGGTGGGCAAAAGAATGCCAATGGGCATACGACAAACTTTAAAAAAAACATTAGCAATTCTAATACCACTAAGATGGTAGGCAGAAGAATGCCAATGGGCATGCGACAAACTAAAAAAGACATTAGTAATTCTAAGACCACTAAGATGGGATGTGGTGTTCCATATCCACATTGACCCATCAACAATTCCTATTGGAGGTGTGTTGGCGCAACCCCATAAGAGAACAACATGGGAAAACATAGACTTCCCCATGAGCTTTGCTAGCAGGATGTTAAATACAACCACCAAAAGAGAAGGAACAACAAAGGTGTATGTAGTCAAGAAATATCAACACTATCAACAAGTTTATATTCTTTATTGACCATAAACTTGGTGAGCAAACCTTGTGTAATGAAAAAAATCACCAGATAGTTGTTAATCCTCATGGAATTCGACTTCTTAATCGTAGAGTGAGGAAAGGATCAGTGCATGTTCATGCATGCCATCTTTCCAAAATTCCTAATGGAGAACCTCTCCTAGGGGTGGAAGATGACCTTCCTAATGCTACATTCATGTACATGAATGAAGCATCAGGAAGGTCATATTCTTGACTAGAGAGATTTGGTAGGGAGAGAGACCTTATAAACCTTGACATGAGCAAGTTCATGGCCTTTAGAAATCTTATGCAGTTATCCTTCTTGTATATCTATTGCATAAATGGTAGTTCTAAGGATTTGGTCATGGCCTTTAGAAATCTTATGCAATTATCCTTCTTGTATATCTATTGCATAAATGCTAGTTCTAAGGATTTGGTCTTATAACTAATTTCATGATACAAGCTTGAAGTACATGACTTGGAAGCATCTGACGTGTGCTTAAGACATGATAAATATGCATTAAAATAAATGGAAGATGCTGTTTTACATTTAAGTGCAAACATTTAGTTAATGAATATTCTTGTTGATGATATGACCATGTTAAACCTTTAGAAATTAGCATACTCTCCTTTCTATTTTTAATCATTTCCTTGTAATTAAGCTGAAGATATGGTCCATGTAGACATAGTGGTATCATTGCACATGTGGTTGAAATTGCAAGAGTGAAAGTATTCTCAAAAGTTGTTCTAGTGAGAATCCAGGCATCCACAAACATGTTAAACTCATGTCCCTTCATAGAGTCATGGTTTATATTTGAGTCATCGCAACTATTTCTAGAGGAACTTGCCACCAGTAAAGATCTTGTGTCAACTTTCTGTGTAGCTTTGGCCTCAACCTGCTTTGTGAAGTAATAGGTGGTGATGATAATGAAACGCACTAATAGGACCCATGAAGTCCAAACCCCATTTTTTAAAATAGTTGTTCCAAAACTAATGGGATTAGGGGCATTCGGGGCCCTTCTCTTGGACTATAGCAAACTTTTGGCATTCAGTCCTCTATGGCAAACTTTTGGCATTCATTGTAGTGTTTGAGAAACTTAGCTACATCCCCAAAAGACTGCAAGCCACCACAGTCTGGTTTGGAGAACCTTGCAGGAATTATATCCCTAGAAAAGTGTCCTCCCACCTATGCCAGAATGGGCGATGGTGGCGCCAAAGTCATGGTCATGAACACATTTCCTCATGATACCATCTTGACCCTTCTTGTAAAGAATTGTTGCTATTAATTGATAATAGGGGCGCCTTCCTAATGAGGCATCTGGATCTAACCTCAATCAATGGGAAATCCATTGGCCAAGAAGTGCGAGCAAATGCCTTCACTCCATTCTGATACATGATTAATTATGGAACAATAGAGCATCAACAAGGTCATATTCCACTCCTAGAGGTGGTTCTTTGTTTTGAATTCTAGAAAGGTGGTGGTCGGCATAGACATGCATAGAGATCCCTTTCGCATGGTGATGGTGAAATCAAACTCCAAAATAATGAGGAACCATTTGGTGAAGACAAATCCCATCATGTAAGGATTATTTACCAATTAAAGTAATACTTGATGATCCATAAAGAAAAAAAATGTGGTAACAAAGAGGTAATGCTTATACTTATTTACAATATATACCATGGCTATAGCCCCTCTCTTCTAGTGGTTGTGTAATTGCATCAATGTCATTGAGTTGACAACTAGCAAAGGTCACAAAAGTCTATATTGCTAGCTGTCATTGAGTTGACAACAACTAGAAAAGGTCACAAAAGTCTATATTGTGCTCCCTCGACTGTGTTAACACACATCCAATAGCAAAAACTAAAGCATCAATATATGCACATGAAAAATTAGGTCCCATATCCTAGTTGGGGAATCTCAAAGATGGATGCACTTGTGAATGCCTTCTTTGGTTTTCTGTATGCCATAGGCACTGATCTATCCATTCAAAGCAACTTATACAAGGGTATGGCATACAAAAACATGAATCTTCTATAATCTCTAACATGCCTTATGAATCTCTACACCCCCTTGTAGTTGATGGGTGGTGGAAACTCCAAGATCACATGGCTCTTATTCTCATCTGTGGAGATATTGTTATTGGAAACAAGATGTATCCAAGGATGACATTGTAGTTTAACCCAAGATTGACATTTGAGTGGGTTCAACAAGATGCAGTGTAATAGTCTGTATACTCAAAGATGCAGTGTAATAGTCCATATAGTCAAAGACTAGCCAAAGATGAGCAAGATTCTCCTTCCACTTTGAGTGCACGCATAGGTCATCAATAATATCTCCAAGATCTTTCGAAGGAGTTCCTTAAAGACTGTACTCACATCAAGCATTGGAAGAAGCATTAGAAGGTAGCAGGGCTACCGGTCACAATAGGGCTGCAAAATGAATGGCATGAAATGGTACATGTAGGCTCCCCATTTTATAGAAAATGATGTCTTGTATTGATCTGATTTCAATTGTCACTTGGTTGTAGTGCTTGAGAAACCATCTAAGAAGCGGTGAGCTTTTTCTCTAGCAACTCTTTTCAACATATGGTTGGTGTAGGGCAAGGGGTAGTGAACTAGGTGGTATATTGAACTTTTTGAGGTTAACACACACTCAGCTTTTTTTTCTTTTTGAGAACCATCACTATTGGTAGTAGCCGTGTGTGCTTGATTTTATACACAAACCCGTGATGAGCTTGTCTAGCTCTTCTTTGACCATACTTGGGATTCATGTGATACGCTCTCTATTTGGATGGTGTTGCACCTCCATGGAGAGGAATGGTGTGTTTCACCAATTTTGGAGAAATTCCCTTCATGTCTGTGTACTTCTATATGAGAAAACATCATGAAATTACTTGAGCAAGGCTATCAATTCTTGTTCTTACTTAGGGGTGAGGTCCTTAGCAACAATAAGCATTGTCTTAGGTTCTTAGCAATAAGCATTGGCTTAGGTTCTTAACTTGGGCAAGCGAGATTTACTTCTTTGACCTTGGTGACCATCATATGAGGCATGTAGCTCTCTGAGTGGGCTTCTTTGAGCCATCTTGCCATATACCACTCTGTCCCTGATGTTGTGGGACTTAAAGTATTCAAGAACTTGCCTCAAATCTTCCTCTTGAGACTTGGTGAGCTCTTTGAGTTAAGCTTCTTTCTCTACCTGCTCATCTTGGACCTTATTGAGCTACAAGCTTGGCTTGCTTGGAGCTCGTGGGCTCCTTATCACCTTCATAGATAGTGACTATCTTAGCTTGAAAGGGTGACCTTGTTTAAGTCAGCCTCTTAATGTCTAGAGTATGGCTCACATGAATCCATGGCATCAACAAAGCCTTCTCTCCATGGGAAGAAGATACTTCTTTGGCTTTCTATTCAAAGTTCTCCTTCTTTGGTCGAGTAACTATGGGCAATGTAGAGGTTGATCGTACATAGTCCTCCCTAGATAAATTACTAGGCTACTCCTAGTTTAAAGTCCTTGTTGGCTCCCAAAAGGGATGTTGCACTTAGCATGAATAAGGAGTTTATGTATGTCCCATGCAGTCTTGTAAACCTTGTTCAAATTTTTGGTGGAAGAGTGTCCATGGTTCACCAAGGGATGGATCCAATCCTTATAGTCCTCAAGCTCTGGGAAGGATCTTAGTCTTGGTTCTCATTTTCATTATCCAAAACTTGTTTTCACAACATTTACACATGTTATGACCAAAGTGATGTAGATATTTGTGTCAGACTCATTGGTGAGAATGTCTCGACCCATGGAATGGGTCATCCCTATCTTCAAGTTTATCTTCAAGGACTAGTTAACCTTTGTATATATAAATATGATTGGTTTCCCAATCATGAACTAGTCTTGCTTTTCTCATGTAAGGAATTCTAAAGATCATCATGTATGACTCTCTTCTTCGAAGATCCATCACCATGAATGTGTGGTGGAACCTTAGTTTGAAGGTCTCGATCTTTGCATCTTGCATCACATTTAAGCGTTTGGTTGTGTTCCCATCAACAAGCTTGACCACAAGGCATATGGCCTATAAGTGGGGTAGGCTACCTTAGGGGTCTCCCAGTAATCCTTTGGTAATTATGCTAACACTAGCACCACCATCCAAGATCACAGAGACAATAGTTCTTTGTACATGATATGTAACACGAAGTTCATTTTGTCGCTTTCAAAATAGTACCCCAGCTAGTTCATGAGTATTATTGTACTGGTGTGATCCTTGGAGGAACTAGTTAAGGTGGTAGTACCAAAGGTAGATATGGAAACTGTGTGGTAATCTATACATAGCTTACACAATAAGGGGTTTTGATAGGTAGGCACTATAATTTGTGCTTGTTAAGGAGTGGCTGGTAAGGCCAATATTTGCCTTGGAAAGTGGAGCATATGTTGTGGTGCCGGAGTCCACCCCGATTTCCCTATTTTCTTTATCAAACAAAGAAGATTTGGAACTTGGTTCCATAGTAAAAACTCTTCTATAATGAGATCCTATCGAAAGTGGGACTGGTATGTGTGCTTGATATTGTGTGTTTTGAGTAACACTTTTCCCTAATGGTATAGCAAAGTGGACATGTCCCGATTACTATAACTATGGTTGTGTTGGGCTACTTGTTGGTCATGGGGTTAGCTTAGGATGACCCTAGATCAGAATTGACACAAATTGTTTGAAATGTTGTGGCATTCGATACGATTTGACCACTTCCCGAGGGAGCGAACCTTGAGGTTCCTAACCCTTATCCCACTTCTTGAGGCAGTGAACCTCGAGGTTCCTTTTCTGACTGCCACTCCTTCACTAGAGCTTCGTGCAAAGGTAGGGCAATTTAATATCCTTTTTATGAAGTCTAATGGCAATGTCTATAGGGTCAATTGGTGAATTTGAAACTTTGAGGACTATTGATGGCTCCTTTTTCTATGTGTTCAACTATTCCTTTGCTCACATCTACGTATCGTTGGCTCATTTCTTCCCAAAGCTCCTCGCTTTGAGGTGGATTCAAAAAAGTATAGCCTTCTTCATAGGGGAGCCCCCTATTGAGTTCTAGTTTGTTTTACAGGGATAAAAGACTTAGTGGGTTTGAGTAAGTGTGGTTTGATGCACTGATGTATTTTTGTTTCCAATAATTAGTCCATATCGGGTTCGTATCAAAGGTCTTTAAAGTTGCTTCTTGAATATTCTCAAACTGATAATTAGACACGTCTGTTGTACTCAATTCTCAAACTACTTTCAGACATGTTTGTTCTTAAACTAATTTCAAACATGTCTATTCTGCTCAAGCACTATGAAAAAGTAGTTTTTTTGTGTGCTAGGCTCACATCTATAGGTTTTCACATCTATAGGTTTTTTTGTGTGCTAGGCTCACATCTATAGGTTTTCACATATGTAGGTTCATATCTGCAAGCTCACATCCCAAGTTCACGCATGTAAGCTTATGCCTCTAGACTCACATCTCCATGCTCACATATATAGGTTCATGTCTCCAGGCTTATGTGTACAGGTTCATACCTCTATACTCACATCTACAGGTTCATAGGCTAACATATTTTATTTTTATGAAATAGGCCACGTACAAGTTTATGAAATTAGGCCTATGATAGGGTTGTGCATAACTATTAGGTGATAATTATAATTTGATTCCCTAATAATTATAAAGAACAAAAAGTTTTCTTGAAATTTGTGACGAGTATAGATTGTATAATGATGGGAAGATCCTTAAAGGACATGAGTTGTGTAACAAAGTTATTAATGCCATGTAAATAATGGTATGGGTTAAAGGCCATGAACAAGTGTAAAAGGGACATTAATAAGTGTAGTGTTGATGGGGCCAAGTATATAAGGCCATGGACTTGTTCATGTACTAATTTTTGGAATATATAATTTTCTTGAAGCTATTAGCTTGAGCTTTCATGGTGGTAAGACTACTCATGTTGTCATTCCATGTAATGAATGATAGGATGTGTGCACTCCATCCACATTGAGAGTGCTGAAATTTCTTGCATTGGTAGCAGAGCCTAGCTCTTGATCAATATTCTTCTTCATTTTAATTCACTTTTTACAATTTTCTTTCCAAAAAATGTGTGATTCTTGAAGTTATTGATCTTCTCAATTTTCTTGAAATTTCTCTAAAATTTTCTTGAAAGTCTTGTTCCATGTTCAATTGATCATACATGGATTAATGGGCATGAGGATCATGGAGCTTGGACAATATTTGAGCCTATTTTGGAGAAATCTTGGTGCGGGGCATAGTTTGGACCAAACTTTGATTAGGGCAAGCAAAGTTTGGAGTTGTGGATGTGCACATCTTCTTCCTTTCTTTCCCTTCATCTCTCCCTCATTTTTTTGTTTCTATGGTGGATTTGGAGCTATTTTGTTCATCTTGGAGGCTTGGGAAGGCATCGTGATAATCTTTGGCAATGTTTTGATGCTTCAATGATGAAAATGAGCTCTGCCTATTGCTGGAGCCTCCACAACTGTGTGCGATTCATTGCCGCCTGCGTTTTAGGTTTTTTTCTCAAGCCCTAACCATCACAACCCCTAAAGTTTGATTTCCTATGTTTTCTCCTCATGATTGATGGCTTACAAGGCATACAATACATAGTATGATGGTGATTAGCACAATTTTGGCTACGTCAAAGGAAAACAGGCTGCACCAACTACGTTTAGGGTTTCATGGAGATTAAATGCTTAGATGAAGCTCGCTAATGTCATATCTTCTCTTAGTTGATGATTCCATTCACTAATTTCATTAACCTTGGCTTGAGTCATCTTTTCTTGCATCAAGTTTTGGGATTTGTATGAGGGTTACCATAATTTTCAAATGATAAAGCTAATAATCCATTAAACCAAGGGTTATATGTATAATGATCATAGCTATTTCCTCTTGCAAATTTTGGGGATTTCTATGAAAATCAAGGTTTCTTGGATTCTTTCATGCTTGAATTAGTTCTTTCACATGGCTTTTCTTCTAATGCAAGCTTATTAAACTTTACATATCTCCATTCAATTTCATTACACACTTGAAACATCATTCTCACATCTTCATGCATGAAGTCGGGCATTTTCATGGAATTTGAGTTTCTCATGGAATGGAGATTAATGAAATCAATGATGTTTGATTCAAATGACATAAGGCATGTCATATGCTTATGTGAAGAGGCACATGTATTGAGCATTGTGAAGCCTGCAAGTGATTGAAGTCGTCGTAAGGCTTGGCCGGGAGATCGGCAAGCATAAAGATCTTCTCCAACATCATCTTCTTCAACACCATATTCAATTGGACAAATCATTGACATTGTATTTAATTGGATAAATAATTAGCATTGAAAATTGGTTGGGCATTGAGAGTTGGCCATTTTTGGAAAATTGTATACTTTTGGGATGCCTATTAAATGTGGAATACTCACTTGATGTGGGAAATTGAAATGTGCATCGATTTTGGGGGAAACTTTTTGTAGTTTCTCTATGCACAACTGAACTAATAATGTTTGATTCAATCAAAAACCATGCGGACTAAATTGAAAGTGATTACATAGCTTGGAAGGATATTCTATGAGCTTCAAGTCAAACTATCAATCTTCAAAATTAGGGTCCAAATTTGCAATTTTCTATTGCATGATGTAGGTTTTATACATCTTGACATGCACATGGAATTTTTGAGATTTAGGGTGTTCATTGGATAGTGTTCACCTAATGCTTCTCAACAAGCTAAATAACGCAAGGATCAGATGCTGTTTGGAGGGTCAAAGAACATAATTGACTTTTTCATTAAAAGTTAAAATAGAGAGTACTTTCCCTTTGACTGAAGTTAAACCTCTCATAGGGTTGTTAGTACTCCTCAATAGCTTCCCATTGAGCTATTGAGCATGCCATTTTGGATCACTTGTTGGAGATTTATGTCTATTTCTCTATTCTGAGCTGGTAATTATAAAAGTAAAAATAGAGGATATTTTCCCTTGGACTAAAGTGAAACGGACCACATATTTGGATAGTAGACATCACAAGCTTTCTATATACCTAGGAAGATCAAAAATTGGATATCATTTGAGGGTTTTCCCACTTGGAATAGGTTTTCAGCCGGGGGAAGACCAAAGAAGTTTTCAGAGGTGTTGCAAGATGCCAATGTTGAGCATGATGATGTGGATGCAATGGATGATGAGAATGTTACCCAAGTGAAATTGGGAGATGGTGGCCTCAATGATTTGAATGCGGCCCAAAGGAAATATGCCTAACACAAACCCTCCAATATGTAAAGGGATGCAATTAGTGATAATGATGATATGTTCTATGATGGAGGGCATGATGGATAACTTCAACAAGAAACGAGGGATGTTGATTGAAGGAATGATAAGCAAGATGTCTTCCCTTAGGAATGAGCTTAAAGGTGAAGGCATGCATCGTGGTTATAAATCTTCTATAGGTACAACTCATGGTGAAGAAGAAATGGCACACAAGGATTGGCTTCTTCTTCTAGAATATATGAAGAAATGGCATCCCAACAAGCAAGGTGACCCATGGACATTTCCATTGGCATAACTAATAAGGGTGGTCATGCTAACAAGGAGAACCATCCACCATCATCAAGGTCTATGAGAGGAGATCATCATCAAATTATTTCTTCATTCCAAAATCAAGACAAAGGGAAACATGTAGCCTTTGATTTCCCATGCATGGATGGTACTTGGGATGATAGAAGACCTTCCATAAGGATGCATTTTGACAACACTAATGGAGATAGGGATGAATTCAAAGGGGTAAAGGAGGACAAAGTGGCGTTCACCAAGTTCAAAGGACAAATCAATTCCAATGAAGAGTATGATGATCATGATATTTTGGTGAAAAGGCAAGATATTGTAACAATAAGTACCATGGAAAATGAAAGGGGAAGATATGACAAGATGTATGAAGTGGTATGCTCCAAATTGCCAAAGCCTATGAAGATGGGTGAATTCATCAAGTACATGGTGTTTGCTCAAGTAGGAAATCTATGGTTCAAGCATGGAAAAACATTGTTTCAGGCCTTCTTTCCAGTTAGTGTTGAAGGAGTCACTTGTGTACAACTTAAGAAATTGCTTCGTAATTGGGAGGCCTACTTCTATGCATTTCCTTGTGGAGACAAAGGCAAGATGGAGATAGTGACTTCACATTTCGTGGGTAAAGCTAGATCTTAGTGGTTGCAAGCAAAGCCCAAGCATGTGTGGTGCTGGGAGAGTTTACCTTATGAAGTGGTGCAAAGCGTTGTGACTATCCATGAATAAATGAGCTTTAGAGCAAGATGCATTACACTTCTACATAAGAGTCTTTTTCTAGGTATGCCGAGGAGTATTGGTATCTTTGTTTCTTTGTGCACTGAACTTTAAGGAGTAGGAAGACATAGATAAATTTGTGAGAAAACTAGAAAAAGGTTTCATGAAAGTGGTTCAATGCATTATGGAGAGTGATGATGACATTGTCCTAGATGATACCTTGGTCTTGGCGGGACTTTTCCAGAAGCCAACCTTATCTTTTATTGGGAAATCTATAAATAATTCACTTCTATCCATTCCTTCTATGGGGAGCCACTCTCTTGAGAATACTAGTGGAATCAAATAGGAAGTATCAATGAGAATTACTTGTTTTTGCCATCTCTTGGCTTACCTCTTGATTTGAGAAGTGATGGAAAGCTCTTATACATTCCATTTTGGATTTTGGTGGCTTCATAAAGAGTAAAAAGGGATATCCATTCACTCTTGCATTTCGTCAATGCATGGGCTATGATTATGTGGGAATTTATGAGCATATTATTGGAGTGGAAGTGGACAAGACAATTGCTATAATTTCAGGATAGTAAGATGAGAAGAAGCCATACACGCATCAATGCAAAGATTTAGATTTCATCTTGAGTTTTGATTACACCTCTATACTAGTGGATCATTCTTGTGTTGATTTTTTGGAAGATTTTTTAGATTTTGATGATATTATTGGAATGAGGAATTCATGCATTGATGTGGATGATGATGACACATGTATTGAAGACCATGTTGATGAAGTAACACTCTACGACAATGTGTTGTATAATCCTTACTTGGATGAGATTGCACCAACACACAAATAAGTACATAAAAAAAGATCTACAACAAGATCATATGCCCATGTGTGAAAAGTGGAGGACATGCAAGACAAAGGCATTCTCTATTATTCAAAGGCGATTGATAAGACGTTAGTGGAGAGAAGGATCAATTAAAGAGAAAAATAGTATACTAACATTAGACAGTTGGTTGTGTGGTGGGAAGTGATAATATCACATTGGGAAAATATTATATCTATGGTAAACTCAAACACTATTCTCTATTTTTTTTAATAATTGGTGTTTTTGAAGCTATTCTGGAATGCCCATAGTGAAAAATATAGCTTTGTGTCCCAATCTATCCAATCTTCTGATTTACAAACTTGACCAAAATTCCCCTCAAGATCCAGTTGGTGGGGACTCTACTTGATCACACTATTGACTTCTTGCATATCACCATGTGCTAGTCTATCAGCTTCTTGATTACCTCATTCAAGAAATGAGTCCCTTGGTCACTTTACAAGTCTAATAAAACATCCAAATCTTGTCATGATCACGTCATACAAGAATTTGGCTATAGATGCTACTTTGTAGTCTTTCATTGCCTTTATTTCCACCCACTTTATGTAATGGTCCATTGTTTGTTGCATGTTTTTTGAAGAACGGCTAGATTGAATTGGACCTATAGTCCAGTTCCCATTTTTAGAACAGTTCAAGAGACAACATTGGATTGTGTGGCAAAATGTTTGATTGTCATATACTTTTCCACAATGTCACATTCTTTTGTGAAGGTGTGACCATCCTTGATTGTTTGAAGACCAAAAGCCTTCCTTTAAAAAGGGACATCTCTTGCTAATTTGAAGCAGCCATTGAATCACCTTTGAGAGACACTCCCAGGGTCTCTTAGAGTGCTTCATGGATTCCAATAGCACTCATCTATGTAGAGATGGGGGGTTCCCATACATGTAAAAGGCTGGTTGCATACCTTAAAGATCAGGTTCCTGTAGCCTCACATCAAAGCAATGAGACTATGGACTTTTGTGATCTATACATGCCAAAAACATGTTGGTAAAGCTCACCCCTTCTTTTACTCTATTACAGTGACGATTATGGTGAATCCATCCATGATCACTAACTTAGATTATTGCAAATACTTGACTACACTGCCATGGCCTCTGTATTTCTCCATGTGTTTGGATGGTTAGTAGATTTGGGGTGTGATCAATCACATTGAAATTTCTTCTTTTTGGCCTTGGGGAATATTTTTTTGACAGCTTGTGGTTGCAAGCTTCATGGATTTTTTTGTGGCTTTTTCTATAAGGGGCTATAGAATCTTTGGATTCAATCCTTAAGGATACTTCTCCTACCACAACTTTAGACCTGATCTATAAGGATATGTCTCCTATAACATCTTTGGATTTGATCCTCAAGGGTGCTTCTTCTACCACATCTTATAGAACTGAAAACTTATCCTCAAGGATACTTCTTCTATCCACAACTTATAGAACTGAAAACAAATGTAAGCATGAATAAAAAAGTTTAATAAAAAGGTTTCATAGGACACTTAGAAAAATAAAGTAGATGTGTTTGCAAGCAAGATATATTCCCCTTCACCCTCTTTTGGAAATTTGGGTATGTGTAGTAAGGCTAGTCCTTCACATACACACCATATTGTATACAAGCCAAAGTAGAACTTGTAGACCAAACATGAAATATGATACCATTGAATGGCTAAAGGATTACATTAGGTGGTTGTGAACTTAATGTAGAGGTAAATAGGTCAATTCCACCATTGGATGTAAGTAGCACAATCATAGTGCAATAGCCACCACTGAAAACTTGCACTTGAAGATACACACTCTGATGCCATTGTTGGCTTCTAGAGTAGAGGGTTTCATGATGGAGGGGGTCCCTAGGCCTCTCCTGCCTATTAGGAGCCCATGACCATGTGTATTCTTAGCTAGTCCTTTACATGCACGTCATATTGGATACAAGCTAACATAGACCTTGTAGACCTAACATGACATATGATACCATTGAATGGCTAAAGGATTAAATTAGGTGGTTGTGAACTTAATGGAGAGATAAATAGTTCAATTTTGCCATCAGATGTAATTAGCACAATCATAGTGCAATAGTAGCCAATGAAAACTTGTGCTCGAAGATACACACACAGTAGCCCTATGCCCAAGGAAAGGCCTACTTTGATACCATTGTTGGCTTCTAGAGTAGAGGGTTGCGTGATGGAGGGGGTTCCTAGGCCTCTCTAGCTTGGGAGCCCATGGCCAAGTATCCCCCAAAAAGGTGTGCATGATAATACTATGCACCACTTACATATTCTCCTCCAGGCTTTTATACACTCACAAGGAGAGCTCAACCATGACTATATGATTTTTTTATCACTAAGCTACTACCAGATGTTGATAGGTGGTGACGGTTCATTCCAACAAATTTGTGGTTGTGTGCAAGGATGCTACTTACTTTTGCTTCCATGATGGGAATTTCAATGGAAATACAAATGAGCTTTTACAATGGGGATTTTTTTAAATCATTAAGCTACTGCTAGATGTCGATAGGTGGTGATAGTTCATTCTAAAAGATTTGTGGTTGTTTGCAAGGATGCTACTTACTTTTGCTTCCATGATGGGAATTTCTATGGAAACACAAATGAGATTTTACAATGGGGATTTATATGGTGATGAGGTATCCCTCTTACCCAAGCTCCCATGGCATAGCTCTTATCTTGTATAACTTGAGCAAGCAACTACATAAGTTGTGTAGTGGGCATAGAAGCCAATGGAGGCACAGATCTACCTTATGTGGGGGGGGTAACGTCTTTAGTTTGAGGTTAGTGCTCATGTGATTTGTGTAAAGTGCTGAGCAGAGCAGTATTCATTTTATAGGCAAGGTCGTGGAATTCTTACTTAAAGAGTTCCTTGTGATTTATAGAAAGTTGACACCATAGAAAAAGTGGCCTCTGGATCTCTCAGATCCATTTGCCAAAATGTCATTCACCATTAGGGATGATTCTTGCTCCCTAGATCCCAACATGCTTCGCACCATCTGAGGAACCTCATTCATTCCCAAGTTAAAACCCCCCTCTTGAAAACATCTTCAGGGTGGCCTATCAGTTGTTGCTAGAGTGTCATACCCTTTTCCACTTACCCAATAACCCCTTATCTCCACAAGGTCAGCCTCATAACCTTCCTCTTGCACTACATTAAGTCCTACGGACAATACATGGGAGGCCAAGATGTCAAACGGGTCACATTTCCAGATCCCTCTTACTAAGGATCTTGTAAAAGAAGAGCCCTACACCTACCGGCCTAGCACCACCACCACATCCAATTTCCACAAAAGAAAAGGGAGGTTGAGATGTGGAATGGTGCACATCAGCAAATCCCTTTGATTGAGGATCTTGTAAAAGAAGAGGCCTACACCTACTACTAGTCGGCTGCCACATCCAAATTCCACAAAAGAAAAGGGAGCGATGGTATCAATTCCAATGGGGCTAAATTTGGTGACATTATAGTCCCCAAATGGGTGCCACACTGGCTCGTGTGCTCACCTTCCTCACTCACCAAAAGGCCAGAGACCAACACAATAGGGTGTCCCTTTCCATCCTAGCCAAGATGCTTTTTGGGCCAATGAGTAAATTAAGCCGAAGCCTTTACCACTAAACTCTAAAGCAAGCTCATGCAAGAACCCAATAGGCAAGATACATTGCATCCACATTCTCATAAAGACCTTTTGACATGACATTGAGAAGAGCTCCCACCCCATGTGCCTCTCCCAAACCATTCCCAAATTATGGCACAATGTCTCACGAGTAACCCCAAGCCCCAATCTTCCCCAAGGAAGCATAAACGGGAGACATCCTACAACCCATCCGTTTCTTCCCCAAGATTATCAATGTAGGAACCTTCACAACCACTAACATGCCATTAGTAGCCTAAACCACAATCGTAACCCCCCGCAACCACAATCTCCATTCCCCCTAGTCCACTTAAGAGGAATCTCCTCTCAACTCTATAAGTGATACATTTAAGTCCTAGGACTTTGTCACACGAGACCCACATAGTGAATAGAGCCCAAGCTCGCCAAGAGAGTCACCAAGTGATCCATGAACCGTCCTCCCCAAATATGTCACACCCACTCCTACATCATCCCAACCTCTACCACATCTGATTTAGTTAGCCTTTTGCATTTGGGACCATCCCATACCCATGCCCTAAGGGATGCCATATATTGGCATCTCACACACCATCTCATTCCATTGGACCCAACCTGTGACTTTTCAGCTCATGCACCATCTCATTCCACTGGACGCAACCTGTGACTTTTCAACTCTCCCCCAAGAACTTCAAAAATTGACACTCACTAGTGGGTGGAGATTTTTTGGCCATGTAGCCAAGACGTCTAAGTTCCATATCTTTCAGTAATAATAAGATCTCAAGTGCCAAGATGAATATATCCAAGAAAAGTGTCAAAAGCTTAGTCACTCTTCACAAGCCACATAGGAGATAAATGCCAAGATTGAAGCCAAGCTCAAGAGATAAAAATGTGAAATCCATCAACTTCAAAATGAGCTCATGGTTGCCAAACCCACCCAAGAGGAGCTATCCCACACTTCGTAAGCAGGGCCCTCTAACTTCAATATCAAGCACTATAGATACCACCCATGCACTAGAGACCGCTAAGATTGTGGCATCCCAAGCACATGAAGCCCAAAGAGACTAACTCCTAGATGATCTAAAGCAAGCTAAAGCCAAGGAATCCCAAGTGGTCCATGCGGCTAACCAATTTGCAAAGGAGTGTAACGCTTATCACAAACTGATGAGGCAACCAAATCCCTCACTGAATTCCATGGGGAGTACATTAAGCCATGACTAAAGGGACCACTCGGTAAGTAGCCTACCAAGATCTTCTCCACCATAAAGAAGTATTCTCATCACCTATGCGCATGTTGAGATATCAAGCTCAACTAGTGATACAGACATTAATGGCCTGCTTGGGTGATAGCTTATGTACTCACGCCAATGGCTGGATTGGTGAGATTATGTGAGATATGCCTCCGTTGGTTTACAAATTGTGTGACAAACACTTTGATGTACTAGAGTTATGGCATAGTGCCAGCTCATATAGTCAGGTTCACACTATGGATCAACCTTTATATGTTATAATAGGAGAGTACTTTCCCTTCTAATATGTACTCTTATGGTTTATATGTTATAATAGGAGAGTACTTTCCCTTCTAATATGTACTCTTATGGTTTATATGTTATAATAGGAGAGTAATTTACCTTATAGTATGTACTCTTATGGTTATAGATAAGAGAAGAGAATAGAAGGAAACTCTTGAGTGCTTGTGTGCATGTCTACTCTTGTGTGTATATCTACTCTTGTGTGTGTGTGTTTGCTTGCAAGGAGCTTAAAGCTCATCCTCTCCCCTGCATTCTTCTCATGGTATTAAAATATTGATTCATGTGAAGAGCTCAAAAGCCAAGTAAGAGAAGCATAAGAAGTGGTATGCAACATGGATACCATCACCTTAGGCATGTTAACATCTAAAGTAAACATCATGCCATTTCTATTACCCTTTGCAACCATGTGGTACTAATTTTTGAAGTCTTTCACAAAGCATCCTTGAGGACTGAACCTTACATGCAGACCCTGCTCAATCATCTGTCCAATAGAAACTAGGTTTCTTGTAATATTAGGAACATGAAGCACATCTGCCAACATATACATCATTTTGCCATCCTACATAAATAATGGCACTTTACAAACTTTCATAATGGGGTGCAACATATCATCACATGTTTCCACATACCCTAGTTTTTTTCATTTTTTACGTATCTCTAAATCACTCACCATGATTTGTCATGTGGGTAGAGGTGCCATAATCCACATACCAAATGTCTCCCAATCTTGGCGCATCTCCTATTGTGGAACTGAGCATAAGTCATCACTTTGTTTACTTAATGGATGTATAGTTGCCTTTCAATTTTTAATATCATTCTCTTTTTCTAGTAGTAATCCTTTGCAATGTTGCCTAGTTTGCGATAGTAATAGCACTCCATGCTATTTGCATTTTGATTTCTTTGCCAAACCACATCGGCCTTTCTAGCTCCGCTTACCTCTAGAGTGGTCTTTCTCTTACACTTGTATTAGAGGATGAACCTCACCCAAGGCTCATCTCCTCATGGATGAGGAGAGCAATTAGATCTTGAAAAATTGGAAAGTTCTCTCCTCTAAAACTAACTGTATTCCTTGCCAAGGTAATTCAAGGTCACCCACCGATACCATATTATTGTCATCTACTGGTGATCCAATAGAGGCAAGGGCATTTGCAAGCCCTTTAGAATGATCATTTATGCTCAGCTTTCCTCTAGTCACATTATGTGGCTCTACTTGAGCTGAATTTTTTGAGCTTGAGTGTTTATACTACAAGCCCGTTAATCTTCTTGAATAATCATTTATACTCATCTTTCCTCTAGTCACATTATGCAATTCCTACTTTAGCTACATTTTTCAAGCTTGAGTGTTTGTAGTGTACATCTTCACCAAGTCCTCCTTAGGAATTTGTGCAACCTATATATACACAATGATAGAGTCTGTCACATTGATAGACAACTAGTACAACACATTTTTGGCTCTTTTATGCCATGTTTTATATGCATGTTATGCTATGGAGCAAAAAGGTTATAGATGTTATAACCCTACCACTCGTGTGAGATGCAAGTAAGCAAGTAAGATGCAAGTAAGCAGAGAGTGTAGGGTGGGATTTTCTTCAGCAATCTATAGATCCTTTTCATCACCTGTGAAATGAACTCCCAATATCCTTTTCCGCCTTGATATATAAAAAGAACATGCCAGACTATTTCTCAGTTGGTAGCAGAAAATGCTATTTACATTATAAACAAGACCCCCACCGTTGTAATTATGCCAAAACAAAAATTTATAGGCATAAAACTAGATTTGTCTCACTTGAAAGTATAAATATATGCATGTTCTTGATGAAGTGAGAACCAAGTTGAATCTAAAGGAAAGAAATGCATCTTCATTGGTTATGCTTTAAAGCAAAATATTATGAATCATATAACCCTACCACTCATGAAATGCAAGTAAACAGAGATGTTATCTTTGATAAGATAAGTAGCTTATATGCACTAGTGAAAGCAACTGATAAAGATGTAGATATAAGAAGTAATGATGTTGTCCCACATGTAGATCAGCAATCACAAATGCTTAGTGGAGAGTCCTCTAAAAGTGGATCTAGTATTAGTCCATGGTCAGACATGCTAAGGACATAAGCAAGGACTATAGATGGTAGATCAACCTTTTGCACCTAATCTAAAGCAGGTCACTCTTATGTGGATGGTGACTCTAGTGGATTAGAGTAGAGATTTGATAAGAAGTTTGGTGTTCTATCAGTAATGCACTGAGAACTAGGGTTGTTTTGAGGACACCCGATATGGTCCAAGTGTATGCATGTCAACTCAGGTTAGATGCCCTGATGATAGGTTGAGATATGATAGATATACATCCCATCACTATACTTACATAGTTAAAGCAATACAAGAGATAGATCCCACTTGTTTAAGTACACACTTGGAAATAAAAAATGGAAAATTTTCATGGATGAGGAGATGGTAGCATTGGATATAAACGTGACGTGGGAATTAGTGCTTTTACCTAAGGATAATAAGGCAATTGGATGTAAGTGTGTATAAGGTCAGACATAACTTAGATGGATCTATGAACAGGTATAAGACAAGACTGATTTGCCAAGGGTTATGTGCCTATGAGGAAACGTTCAGCCTAGTTGTGAGAAAGACAAACCGTGAGAGAGGAGCTGTCACACTGCTCTATGGCTATAGTGAAGGGTTGGTCTTTACATCAAATGGATGTAAAGAATGCATTCTTGCATGGTGATTTACCAAGAAGAAGTTTACATGATACAACCAACAGGTTGTGAGAACGACGCTTCCAAATTTTGTGTGTGCAAGTTATGTAAAGCCTTGTACTCGTTTTGTGTTGCTAAGATATGTTTCTCCCAGAGGGAAGAGGTTTCAGAACCTATTTCAAAGAACCTACCAAGGTTTGGGAACCTGACCTGCCAAAGAAAAGGTTTCGGCGGAGGCTTGCAGCATGCACCCAGAGTATGGTTAAACAAGATCGGGGAGTATCTTGTTACTATTGGATTTTAGATATCCAATATAAATTTTTCACTTTATGTGAAAATATAGATGGAGGGATCATGTTGTTAGTCATTTATGTAGATGCCTTGATTATCACTAGTGATAGTGATGCTCACATGCATGATGTCATGAAGCTTTTAAAGAAAAAGTTTGAGATAAAAGACTTAGGTGAGCTACGGTATTTTCTTGGTATAGAGGTGGTGAGATCACCTAATAGCATTTTATTGTTACAGAGGTAGTATGGCTTGGAGATGTTGTTCAAGTAAGGAATGACAAGCTTTAAGCCTATTTTAGTACCATTGGAGCATAACAATAAGCATATATAGGAGAGCTTTCAGACATGACCATTACTTGGCCATGTTGTTCAAGTAAGGAATGACAAGCTTTAAGCCTATTTTAGTGCCATTGGAGCATAACAATAAGCATATATAGGAGAGATTTTAGACATGACCATTACTTAGCCAAATTTGAGCTATGCTATTAGACTTGTGTGTCAGTTTATGTAGGCCCCCAAGAAGCACACTTGGATCTCGCTAAATGAATTCTCATATATATTAAGTCCACTATTGATTATGAAAATTTCTATAAGGCTGGCAAAGATATACAACTAATGTGTATACAGATGCTGATTGGGATGGTAGTGTCTCACATACGAGATCTACTAACAGCTTTATGTTTTCTTTTGGGAGTGCTGCTATGAGTTAGAGCAACAAGAAATAGCCTATAATTGCCTTATCAAGTATAGAGGTATAGGGGCGGTTGCTATGGTAACTTATTAGGTAGCTTAGTGTCAAAAGCAACTTCGTGATATGAGTGAGCCCGTGGATAGTGCTATTGTAACATGAGTAGTATACACCAGTAATCTATTCTATCATGATAGCATAAAGCACATTGAGGTATATTAGTAGGTGATGTGGTATATGTCAAAACAAAGGATCAAGTGGCAAACATACAGAGAAGCTTTGTAAGTTTAGGAGCTTACTTGCTTGGAGTGCAGTGTCTGGAGTTAAGCTTAAGGGGGAGTGTTGAGATAGTGAGCTCAACTAGTGTTACAGATATTTAGACCCACATGGATGATAGATTTTTCCTTACACGACTGGTTGGGTTGGTGAGATTATGGACGATATGCTACCAAGCTATGCGCGCCACTTTGGTGTACTAAATTTATGGCATAGTTATAGTACCAAACTCATGTAGTTAGGTTCACACTATGGATCAACCTTTATATATTCTAGTAGGAGAGTAATTTTTTCTTATAATAAGTACTCTTCTCTCTTGGTTATAGAGAAGAGAAGAGAATAGAATAGAAGAAAATTCATTCATTGATCTCTCTTGTGTTCTTATCTACTATTATATGTGTGTTTTCTTGCAAGGAGCTCAAGCTCATCCTCTCTCTCTCTCTCTCTCTCTCTCTCTCTCTCTCTCTCTCTCTCTCTCTCTCCACCCGCATTCTTCTCAGCATATGCCAAAATCCTTTTAGTTGGAAACCCTTGCCTCAGAGGATACCCCCGGATTTCTTCTCAACACATACCAAAATCCTTTAAGTTGGAAACCCTTGCCTCAGAGAGGATCCCCCATTGGAATGACACTGACCAAAGGAAGCTTAGCATGCTTGTCTCATGTGCCACCGACCTTAACACCTTGCCAACCACATGAGCCAGTTTGGATTCCCTTACCCTCATCAGCCACATGGATACCCTTACCCTCATTAATGATACCCTCACACTTTACTTGCTTCAATACAATATCTTTTCATATGACCCTATCTCAGCCCCTACATTTTACACCACCTTAGCTTGCACCGTGCCCCTGCTGGCCAACTGCTGTCGGCCAGCATCAATGGACATTAAATGTCATTAAAGCTGCTGCCCTTGCCACTCTCTTCTTCTATCATACCATCTCTTTCTTTTCTTCCTTCTATCATACCATCTCTTTCTTTTCTTCTTCTATCATACCATCTCTTTCTTTTCTTCTTTGATCATACCATCTCTTTCCTTCGACACCACACACTTGTACTCCATTGAATCACATTCAATTGTGTCCATGTGTCCAATCTCACCACATGGTGCCACCTACCTGTGATTCTATAGATCACTCCCTTGACCTCAAGACACCACTCGGCCATAACTTCCCCATCCATGAAGCCTCACTTCACTCACCCATGATAATAGCCATGACAACAACCAATACAATCTAATGGACATCATCCAGCTATATCACTTAGTCTACACTTACCTCAAGCAAGCCCTTGCCACATCGGAGAGATGCCACCATTCATACCATCCATGTGGGTTTACTCACTCCACAAGACATCTCTGTCGATGAGGCATAGGAAGCCTTTAACTTTTTCCAAATCCACGAGCCTAAAGATAAAGAGGATAACCTTGACAAATCCTCAAACCAAGGCATGCACTAGCCTTCTAGAGAAGAATCCCTACAAGTTAATCAGGCTCCCTCTTCTGACACTTTGACAAACCAACATCCACCTCAACCAAATTACAGATCAAGGAATCCACTAAGATTCAAACCAACAAGAAAAACTTGGAGCATATGTTGTAGAAAGTAACACCATCATCTATCAACAACGACAAATACTCCATAGCACATAATAGTTGAACCACATCATCCAACTATGTATAATGGTTGGCCAATAAGGGGTACTAACTGTTGGCCAGAACCTCATGTAAAGAAGCTAACAAAAATAGTTTCCTCATAAAAAATAGCACCTTAGGATCATCTTAAGACATTGGGAAACAAAGTAAATACCCCTAGGAGCCAAACCCAATCCTCGCTAGGAGCACTTCCATAGCCCTCCCAACCACCACTCCAACCGGCACACCTCTACACCTAACCCATAGGCCTCCCGTAAATCTATCTTGCCCTATCGTCCACATGAGCCCCTACTTCATCCATTGTTCAACCCCAAATTCTAGAGCTTCTCCCACAGCTCAACCACCTCACTAATTGCATCCATCAGCCCCTTCTAGAAAAATTAAACCTTTAATGATGCCCCTTTCATGAAAGTGTCTTATATTAACTAGCAAGGGTCCTATGATAGCTGCACACAAGGCATCCTTTTCTCACTTACATAAATAGTTGAAACTTGCCAACTTACTAGCCACCATCAATGCTAGAACATAGAAATAATTAGCCAGTAAAGTCTATACAAAGGTCCTATTTATGTGATGGCTACAAATAGGAGCATGGCTAAGAGGTATCCTTGGCTCACTTACATAAATTGTTGAAACTCGGGTGCCAATTTAGTAGCCATCAATGCTATGACATGGAAAGCATTAGCCATTAAATTCTAAATAAAATAATAAATTGAGCTTAAACAAGATTACAAATTGTGTCTAAACAAGGTTACAAATTGAGCCTAAACAAGATTACAAATTGAGCCAAACAAGATTAGAAATTGAGCCTCCAAAAACTCCTCCACATCATATGCCTTGTATATATCCATATTTACCAAAATATATGAAGTATTTGAATGATCCATACCACAAATGATGTTTAATATTACACAATGTTTATTTTAGCCATTGTTAATGGGAGTCAAAAGATTAAAAGGTCAATAAGGAAAGTAGATGCCAAGGATACAAGAACCAACTATAAGATGAAAATGTGTAGATAGATAGCTTTGGCAAGAGGATTGAGCACATATGTTTAAGTCAAGAGCTTAACTTAGCTTTGACAAATCATGTGTTATTGGGCCTTACCTTAAAGCCATAATTGTAACTTTCCAATGTGGGTATACTAGCTTGTTTGTCACATCCTCACTCCATTATCACATGAGAATGTACACCGGAACGCACCTTTGCCAATGGGGTGAAGGAAGAACTCTCTATGCCTAGATGGAGGCAAAAAGAGATTCTTCTTTGTGATAATTCTCTCTCACAAAAAGCAGGGGAAGAAGAAGAAGCTAATGCAAGAGGGAAACCTACAAATAAACCTTTCTAGCATGCATGTATCAAAAAGCAAGCAAGATCAATAGCACACAAGCAAGTAAGAGTAGAGAAGAAGGTGAGGTCACAAGTATTCCATTACAAGAGAATGCCTTGCTTAGTGTCAAAAATGACTTATATACAAGTGACTACTTTTCACACTAGGATGGCTAAACTTAAAAAATGGTATGGCCTCTATTCCTATTCTTAAGCAACTATGTACACAAAGTCCTTAGACTTTCCCTATTTATGTTCTAGTGCTATCTTACAAAAGATAAGTGTGCATTTGAGTGGGTACGATGGCAAAGCACCTTACAGTAGATTGGGGTGGGTGAAACCATGTTAAACTATGGAGTGTTAACATACCCCCCTTCCTAATGGTGTGAGTGCATCCTCACTTCACCCATCTATGGTGCCAGGGTGGAAAGATATGGATGGTCTAGGATACGCCATGAAGTTAGCATGTAAGGTTAAGTGGTATGGCTTGGGACTGATCCATAGCCAGATGTGAGCCAGATGCAGGGTATATTAGTGATAAGATTTGGGTAGCCTTGGGGATAGGAATATTGTCAAGGTGGCATAGAACTTAGATGCAAAGTAATGTGAGCCCTTCTTTTATTATGCAAATAGCCTAGGCTCTTCAAATTATGGTTGGTAGAAGCAACCCACACACTATGATTTGTGGAATGAGCACTAGGACCATCATGAAATGATTTGCATGAGTAGATGGTGGTCCAAATCTACTTGGTACGCAACATGATATCATACCCTGAGCTCATAGCATGTGAAAGGTTGTGTTGGGATTCTTTGTGGCAAATATATCGACCATGGAGAGGTTGTGTTGGTGTTAAATTAGAGTCAAAGTAGAGGTACATGCATTGGAGCTCTTTGAAGGTACCTGCAGGATCAAGGGTTCTCTAAGCAATGGGTCATAACATGGGCCAAGCTAGCATCCAACATGGTCCCCCAATCTAAAGATGTACTTAGAGGGTTGGTGTTGAGACAAGGTTAGTTGTAGGTGCATGTGCTTATGTGTGCCATGAGAGCAAGATGTGAAAAAAAATTATGATGCCCATAGTGAAATATGCAAGTATGACATGCATGAGAAATGGGTGGAAGGTGCTCGTGTGTGTGTATGCCTCCAAATCAAAGATTTCTCTAAGCGATGGGTTATAACATGGGCCAAGCTAGCATCCAACATGGTCCCCCAATCCAAAGATGTACTTAGAGGGTTGGTGTTGAGACAAGGTTAGTTGTAGGTGCATGTGCTTATGTGTGCCATGAGAGCAAGATGTGAAAAAAAATTATGATGCCTATAGTGAAATATGCAAGTATGACATGCATGAGAAATGGGTGGAAGGTGCTCGTGTGTGTGTATGCCTCCAAATCAAAGATTTCTCCAAACCTTCGACTCTCTTTGGATTTCTTTGACATTTACTCAATGTCCCATTTCTTGGGGAATCAAGATCATTTAGGCATGTGTAGTTGGCTTTGGCCATAGCTGCACATGGAGCTCGATGGCCTCTATAGCTCGAGGGATTTTGGGTTAGGTATAGAGGCAAGGTGGACCAAGTGTTGGTGTGGTCAAAGATGAGGCCATGGGAGGTTCTTGCTAAGTTAAGGAAGATCCAAGCAATGGGTTGTACCATGGGGACTAGGCTTACGCATGTGCTTACACCTCGCCATGGTCCCCCATCTAGAAATGTACCTTGATGGCTACCATTGGCGATGAAACTTAATGGAGGTTCTTAAAAAATGGATGCTTATATCTGTTACATGGAGAGCCTATGTATATATTATAGATGTTGGAGAATGGGCATGGGGTTAAAGATGTGCCATGTAGAAGCTCCTTTTTGTAAGATTCCTCCCTCCAGCTTTTAAGGTGTGCAGGTGTAAGAACCTCCCCTTCTGATCTTATAATTATTCCCCTCTCTGAAATAAAAGAAAGATCTTGTTTTACCCTGTTTTGGCCTGGAGAGAGAAAATGTCTAGAGGGAGGTAATTCAAAATTGAGATATTTTTGGATATAAAAATCCTCCTAGTGTCTAAAATGATTTCCCCTAAAATAGAAATTCAAAAATAACTTTCCAGTAAGCAATTGAAATTAATTAAAAATAGGTATAAAGAACCTTCATTGGAATTCGTAACTAATTTAGAAATCAATCAAGTGAATATTCAAAGAAACAAATTTAGTAAGATAGTAAATTAATTATCAAACCTTTTCGAGAAAGATAGATCGGGAAAAATCTTATTCGACTCGAACCTTGAATCAGACTATGACCAAGACCAAACTCTTTCATCAGTTTTGAGGAAAGGTGTGACCAGTTTAGAAAACTACACTCAAAGCTCCCGCCAAATCTGAAACTAAGTTTGAGACCCTTCGAATTGATCTGTGGATCAAGGTTATAGAATTCGAGGAATTCTGGTATGAAATTTAGAACTCCGATCAAGAAGTTTTGGGGATACTGATTCAAGAAATACTCCTTCTATTCAAAAAAAAATCAAACTGAAAACTTGCATAGAAATGAGATGTGATGTGAATAGATGTAATGAGATGCGATGTGAATCAGATAGATGTGAATGAATGGATGGATGTAATACATGTGAATAGATGTGATGAGATGTGATGTGAATAGATGTGATGAGATGCGATGTGAATCAAATAGATGTGAATGAATGGATGGATGTAATGTGATGTGAATAGATGTGATGAGATGTGATGTGAATAGGTGTGATGAGATGTGATGTGAATCAGATAGATGCGAATGAATGAATGGATGTGGATGTGTATGTGATGAAAATGGATGTGAATGTGTATGTGAAGAATGGATGTGGATGTGTTTGTGAAGAATGGACAAGGATGTGTATGTGAAGAATGGATGTGGATGTGTATGTGAAGAATGGATATGGATGTGTATGTGAAGAATGGATGTGAATGTGTGTGTGAAGAATGGATGTGGATGAGTATCTAAAAGAATGGATGTGGATGCCTGTGAAAGAATGGATGTGGATGTGTATGTGTATGTGAAAGAATGTGATGTGACATGAATATATGTGGATGTGAAGTGATAGAATGAATGTATGGATAGATGTGAGCAGTCGTACATGTGAACGATTAGATGGATGTGGATGAATGAGATGACATGTGTATGAAAGAGATATAATGTGTGGATAGACGTGATGTGATATAATGTGGATAGAATGCATGTGATGGGATGGTTATGAGAATGAATGTTGTGGATATGAATGAATGAATGTGATGTGATGGATTATGAATGAATGTGATGTGATGTATGTAAATGGATGTGATGTAAATGAATGTGATGGACGTGAATAGATGTGATGTGATGTGAATCGGGATGTGAATGAATGAGATGTGATGTCATGTGAATCAAGATGTGAGTGAATGAAATGTGATGTAAATTGGGATAGATGTGATATGTGATGTGAATGAATATGATGTGATGAGATGTGGATATGGGTAGATGCGAGTGGATGAGATCTGATGCGGATAAATGAGAAAAGATGTGATGAGATAGGAATACATATGAAATAAATGAGGATTGATGTGGAACAATGTGAAAAGACGAGAGTTCGTTATAGAAACTATATTTATGACCTGTTTTTAAATGACTGTTTTATGTCAAAAACGTTGGGGAAGCATTTTGACCGTCTTGTGAATGAGGTCATGGAGACCTATCTGATAAAGTTACAATAGCAGCTAACGGAGAGTCAACGGAGGACGTCTCGCGTAGCAAGGTCGGCCAAGGTCTTGAGACGAACCTCGGTTCAATTTAAATGGTGAGCTTCCGGTATGGTAGATGAGGGAACAAGGAAGCGGCCTATGAGTGAAGCGCTAGGTGACCTGCGAAGGATCCTAGAGGGTGCTAACCATACGGTGCTCGGGCTTTGGGTCATCGCGAGATACCCACACGTACATCGTGGAAGATATTGGAACAAGGAGTAAGAGTTGTTTTCTGAATTCGGGCATGTATCTGGTTGATTGACCTCGCTGGTCCTCAACGGAGGAGTCCATGGCTCTTTTATATGGATCTGTTGGTTGATCTTGCTGATCTTCGATAGAGAATCCATTTTAATTTTTATAAATGAATATATTACCGAGTACTATGAGCTAGGAACTATCGAAAAGGCCCCCTGAGTGGACAGGTGGTGAGCGTTCTAGTTGCCAATGATGCCATAGATACACCGATGAAGGAAAAATTGAAAACTAGAAGTCAACCGGATATTTTGGAGGATTATGATCAGCGATACTATAGTTTCATTAAAAGATTGTTTTAAAGACAGGTGAATCCATGAGAAAGGCAATTTCATATTGGGTGTGTAAGTGGTGTGACTAGTTTTAAGTTTGCATGAATATCCGGCTGGGGGGCCTGGGAACACTTTTCCCTGGTACCCGGGACAAAACCTAACCAAATTCTTAAATGGATCCCATCACTACAGTGGTTGGGCAGTTGGCTAACCCACGGGACTGAATGGGGTTAGGCTAGACTGATGGATCCCTAAAATAAAACTTAATTCTGTTATGGTACGATAGATGAAGTAAATCCCGGATAAAAATTTTTCTATGGAAAAGAATCAACGCCTGTGCCTCTCAATGAGGAAAAAAGCGTTGGTCTCTATGATCCAAGTGCAAGTCTTTTCCTTGATCTGACTATGATACTTATGGGTTCGGTCACATCAGTTCAGTTAGTTAAGGCTCTTGACTACGTTAGAGTAAAAATATCCTGGAGGATGTTGAAATATACAAGTGAATAGGGTGTGTGCGGGAACAAGCCCTTGGTTAGAGGCTGTAAAAGAGAATGTGTAAATGTGAGAGAACCTATGAAAAGGTGAGAAGAATCTACTGGGAGAGAATAAAGGGTAGCATGAGAAGATTTAGGAAGTGTGGAGATATTCTGGGAGAGAGGTGGAGAGAATCAAGCAAAAGAGGGTGGAGATATTCTAGGAGAGGTGGAGAGAATTAAGCAAAAGAGGTGGAGTGAATCAAGGAGAAATCAGTGGGATTAGATGCTTGGATGTAAACTCTATAAATTGAGGCATTGGCCTAATGAGAATTTGCTGGTTTTTTATTATCCATGCCTACATTAAGCTATTAGTTAATTACTCACTTATCACATCTTAATTATTATCTAATCACTTTGTTAATGATGTTGATTCTATCATTTGATCCACCATAACTCATCACATTGCTGTAATTTTAACATGGTATCAGAGCCAAGCCTAGAATCTATCAATTTGTGAGCCCATTATCTTGCTTATCACTTTGCTAATTAATATTTTTCCCTCTCAAACACACAATTCTTATGGTGAGACCTTTAGAGGAGGTGGAGAGACAAGTGATGTTCTAACCACTAGAATACCACTCCTAAACAACAAACAACCCCCTATTTCTAGATGTTGTCAATTTTGGCCATTGCGTTTAATTTTCTAGTGATGACACAAATAATGCAACCTACGATGAAACAACAAGAAGCTCATTTACAAATGATGGAAAAGCATTTGGAAGCAAACTAAAGACTTTGAGCAAAGAAAGTTAATGACCAAAAGCAAGCCCATATAAAATGAATTGCAATTTTCAAGTGAGAGGTTTGCTTTGGGCATGCTAACAAAAATGGCTTAGGTTTTATTTATATAAATGTGATAACTTCTTACACATGATGGTGAAAAGCAATGAAACTTCTCGAATGTATCCACTTGGTATAAATAAATAAAAAGGGTTAGATTTTCACTTGAAAGCTTTGCCATTTTAAAAATTGGTGCTTCTTAAAAAATACAATATATGATGAAAACAAGCGATTTTAAGAGATATAAACAAAGGTTATATTGCCTTGGGGAGCTTAGCTTCTATTTTTCATGGTACAATTCCAAATGTGTGGTGTGGTACTTAGTTGTTTATCGAATTTTGGGGATGTCAATAGGCAAGGGAGCTCCATGCTTATTTTTGTGAGGTGATACACTTCTACACAACTGTTGTTGGTTGTCATACATTGTAGAGGCATATAGGCAACCTTGGTGTAGCTATAGTGGCAAGGGGATGTGCCATCATCACAGTCAAGCCAAACTTTTCAGTCATGTTCACTTTCTCACCATTGTTGGAAGTTGCCAATCAAAGCATTGAAGTAAGCGTGCGAGCATCAACTGCACAGTGATGAGTAACCCCAATTACCACCCGGGGCAACCTCTTTTCCTAGAGCCAAATGGCAAAAGCTCAAAGTGTTGGCCTTGTACATTAACTTTACTCCCCAAGAACCTCTCTGGTAGAAATGTTAGAGGCTGCTCCCATGTGTTAGAGTCTCTACCTATTGCTCAAACATTAATGTATGCATGAGTTTTGGTAGGGATGAAGTAGCTCAAGATATGGCATGGTCGGATGGATTAATATGGCACAGGAGAGGTCCAGCAGGGTGCAATCTCATGGTCTCTTTTACGATTGCCTGCAAGTAAGAAAGCTGAGGGATGTCTAACTCTTGAACAAGGTGTTCTTTGCCCACTATGAAATCCAGTTCATTCTACACTTTCTTCATGATGGTCATTGGATTTGCAAGTAGCTCTGCAAGCCCCCACTCAACCATGATTGACGATGTGTCAATCCCCTGCTACAAACATATCCTGTTCAAGAACAACAAGCATAAATCTTAGCAAAAGCTATGCCATACTATTGGTTTTTGAAAGAATCGCAACTGTGTGCTTGGATAGTTTTTAAACAAACAACACATACACATTACATTCAGAGCTGCAATTTCTTTTCGGAATCCCGTCGGGTTTTAGGAGTTTTACTCATTTACAATGCTAGGTCTTGCACAGTGTTACCTTAGGGAAGTAGATAAGTCTCACGAGCAGAGAGATGAAACTAGTGACAAAAGCGTTCTCGTCACAAATTTACGGGAGTAGATAAGTCTCACTAGTGTGAGCAAAGAGATGAAACTAGTGATAAAAGCGTTCTCCTTAAGAGTTTACGAGACAAATTTTGTGCCATGTAAACCATGACTCATAAAACAAAACAAAAAAGTTTTGTTTTACACCTTGGTTTGCAAGCACGAGAAGAATCTTTCCATAAGGGAGTGCACCGATATTGATCATACGTATATGCACGCATGCGCACACCTAAGTAAACATGCATTCCCTAGAGTGCAGTACCCTGTTCTGGCTTGGCTATAAGCTTCTCTCTCAAATATAGTAGTTTTTTTAAAATAAAAGGACCAACGTTAATAAATAGTGGCCAGTGAGATAATAACTAAGCAAGAAGCTCCTACTCATGCTAGTGGACAGTAGCAATAACATCACCATCCACAATCACAAATCCATATAGATCAAAAAGCTCATTGTGGAAATCCCGTGAACATTGATGACCTTTGTGGATATACATGTCGAGCTCTTCATGCTTCTCCATGCGTCCTAATCTGCTCATGTGAGAGCATCATGTTGTGAAGCCCCTAGATTCCCATAGAGAACAATGTTATGAAGGCCCCTAGATGCCTCTAGCATCAAATCTTTGATAATGTAGCAATCAGGGACCAAGGAAAAAATGACAGTAGAAGGTATAAATCAGGCGATGTGCACTCAAGGAAGATGGGATGGATTTTGGTGTTGAAGATGGGCTCATGCAGGTGTCCCACATCAAAGTAAGAAACTAAGAAGGGGCCAAAATTGAAGTCTAAGGATAACCCTATAAAACAACCTACCGAGGTCCCAAAGGGAAACACAGCCACATGGGGAAGAGAAGAGTGGATATTTGTCAAAGGAGTGAGAAGGACACGTGATCAGAGGAAAAGATGAGGGACATTGTCGATGATGAGGATGGGGGACCCGTGGAATATGGAAGGGAGGACAATGATGGGGTGAGGGCTTTTCAAGATAAGATAATCATTATTATGATTTTAATGACTTTTTGTTAAAATGTTAAGTTTCTTTGACTTTAGATACCTTCTTATTCTTCAAATGGCTAGAAGTTTGAATTTCAAAGTTTCTCGCCAAAATTGAATTTAAAATTGAGTGGACAAAACCATATCATGTGACATATCTATGGAAAGAGCTCAACGAGTAGATTCTGGATCTCTAATCTCCGACAAATTTTTCACTCATATGTAGAAGTTATGGATGTCCGAAATTTCAAAAACTTTCCCCCCCCACTCTTTGGGAATGAAAAGTACAAAAAGGCATCTTCTAGAGAATCGTTTGACCACCTTTAATCACCCAACATTTTTGTATACATGGCATCACATGATTGGCCCTTTTCCTTAATAACCTTTTAATCACATGGCATCTTAAAGGGCCCCTATAGACCTCAACCTTCCCCTAATGGTGGACATAGAGGAGGATGGGGATAAGGGACACGTGGAGATGGAATGGAGGATAATGTGAGGATAGGTGAGGATGGGGATGGGGGACATGCGAGAGATGAAAGGGAGGATAATGTGGGCATAGGCAAAGATGGGGATAAAGACGAGGTGAGGGACTTCTAAGATAATGTAGGCATAGGCGAGGATGCGGGCGGTGAAAAGGGAAATGTGGTGTTGAGAGGGACGGAGATCCATCTACAGTGGTAATACATGATAAAAAATGGGTCCCATGGTCAACAAGGGTGATGGGTGATTGAAATAGGGTGATGAGGTGATGGGGGAAATGAGTGCAAAAGATGAGGATGGAGTGGGTGCAAATGATGACGTAAGTGAAGAAGTTATCGATGGTGAGAATGAGCAGGTCACAACCCCTGTAGAGGCTACAATCCCACCCAATAGAGGTTGTGGAGGTCAATGAAGAGGTTCTCGTGCTTTGTTTTCTTACTCTCTCACCTTTTACTCGGCATGGAGGATGATGCTCTTTATCCCACCTAGGAATTGTTTGATTGCCAATATCACGAAGTACTTTGTGGCTTGTACTCAAGGGATCATGACACATGCCCCAAGGTTGTCTATTATGTCTGGTCTTCTGCCCACCTCTTCCATCACCACCACCGACTTGAGAATCCCATTGTTCCTAAGGTGAGGGGTGAACTACTCTGAGTGACATGTGATTCCTCCCCATCACCCTCATCTTTGACTATCCTCACTACCATGCTGTAGCCTCAACATTGAATGTATGATTAGTGGTGCCAGCCTTGCCCATTGAATGTATGCTTAACTAAGGGGAGGAACCACTAAAACCAAGGGAGAAAAGCACATCAAATCTATACAAGATAAAGCAAGAGTGCCGAAGAATCCACATGGCCAAAGGAGAGAGAAAGTTTGAGAAAAGGAGAAAGCAGAGAAAAGGGGATAGGCAGAAAAAGGATGATTTTG